>NW_008335784.1:1195361-1275290 GCF_000622305.1 Nannospalax galili | reverse complement strand
ATCTAAAGGAATATTGGCAACTGATTGCTGCTAGATGAGGAAAAGCTGATCTTCCTAAATCAAGGAACTCTTAGACAAGCTGACTAGATTCAGCAGATGGACCAGCACTGGGGGCACTCACAACACAGTGGACCGTAACAGGGATGATAGAGTATATGGGCTCCAGTGGGGGGTTGAGAGGCTATGGGAGGGTGCCATTTGGAAAGTGGGTATATGGATGAACAAGATTGTTTGGGATATTCTGTGTGATACACACACAAAAAAAAAATCAACAAAAAAAATGAGTTATATTTGAGGAGGAAACATAAAAATTTACTTCATGTTAATTAGTAGAGGTGATAAACATTACCATTGAAATCTACCTGATGACTTTATATCCATGATCAGGTGCTAAGGATCTCAGAAAGTAACTGACTATGACTAGTAATAATCAGATACATAGAGATTAAAGACACGTATGCAAACATCTAAATGTTAGTAACATTAAAAATGAGTTTTTCTACATGAAACAGTATATTTTTAAAATGAAATGGAGATCTTTTTTAAAGATTAAAACATCATTCAATTTTATGTTTTATATGGTTTATACTGAGTTCAGTCTTACATAACTGTATTAATTCAAGTGTGAACCTAAAAATTTACAGCCATTTTTGAAAGAGATGCATCTTTGCTCTGGGTATTGGTATTGAATATATTAATGCTATAATGAAATGCTTTTTCTAATCATGTAGTTATTAAATAAATAATTAAAAATGACTAGATACATAAAATGTACATAAGAAATGTAAATGGAGAACTTCTGTTGTGGTTGTTTTATCTTTGAACATATCACTATTATTTGAAATATGTCACAACCAACTGAAATCCTCATATAAATTTTAACTAAAAGCTAGGATAAAACTTGAAAATGGCTTCTTATATCCTTCAAAATGAATATGGGCTATTGGTATAATTATAGGAATACTAGCTGGAGAGAAGCATGTTCTGTGCTCTTGGTGTGAAGATTTTTCTTAACAAACCTTTCTTTGTTATTTAACATATTAGTTTGCTGCTACAGATTATTTTTGAATACACTATTTTGATAATTAAGTGAACTTAGTTTCACTAAGTTCATTGGGCATATTATTCATAATTTTAAGTGTTCACTAACTAAAACTCATAATGTCTAAAGAATTTTCCAGAGCCATAAACCATAAAAATATTTAGTCATTTTTTTCTTTTATAAAATATTTTCTTTTGGTAAAAAAGTAAAGACAACTTTAGCCAATTAGAATTCAAATGGAGTGGAAAAATGTGTTCACTGTTTTAATATCTTTATTGACAGTTTGTATGCCAATAGTGTCAATAACTTTCTTAAATATCAATAAATTCATGAGAATCAAAAAAAATGTATTTAAGCCAAAGTTTTATACTTTTATCCTTAGGTTCACAAAAATGAAGACCAAAAATTTTGGAACTTTAAAGTACTAATACCCTTTTATACAAGAAATATAGTTTTTTAAAAAATAAGTAAGTGGTTTGTTCAATCTTTAAGTCATAATAAAGACTAACAAAAAAGGAACATAATTTACAAATAATTTTCATATACAGGCTAAGCACCCTTAAAAAGAAGATTTCATTGTGGAAATTATAACAGATTTAACTGCTGACATCATTGTGTTATTTGAATTAGCCACCTGGGACAAAGGAAAAGCCTCACAGTAATTTACAAATGAATCATTCTCCCTTGTGTGACATTACCTGTCCCATTGAAACACGAATATTCTACTGCTTCTTCTGCTACAATTGAGCCTTTGGGGGAGCTTCAGAGTTAACTAGTAATCTTAAATTTTAAGGTAAAGACTGATAAACTTATCTTTTATTCTCCGATGGACACCTATTTTTACAGTATGCAACATAAAACAAAATAGTAGTAGCTGTTGGATAAAAGACTCCATATACAATAATAACAAAATCAGACAGAAAATTGAACTAAGGTAATTTGCTACTTGTAATCAGGAGGATGCTGTGGTAGAAATTCTTAATGAGTAGCTATGCTAAAAATTTTGAAACAGTGGTCCAATAGTTGACAGAAGGGAAGGAATGATCCTGTGCTCTCTACCATAGAGATTAGCATCAGAATGGGTAAGGCTGTGCTTATGCTGATAGGAGAGGTCTTAGTGGCTTCACAAATCACCTGCTTAGGAACCTGAACCTTCTGGATTAGTCTTCTACACCTGAGTTTGTAGTTTAAAGTAATAAAAGGGATTAGCGCTCCAACTGTGTTTCATCTGGAGGATTGCTGTGACCCCGCATCTAGGCAGCACAGTTATTAGGACAGTTTTCTGTAATGTGGTTGTCTCTGCCTACATTGCTGAACTGCTTCACCTTTTCATTGGATTTCTGGCATTCCACAGGAACTCAACATGAAAATATGATTTGACCTGAACAGTTAAAACTGAATCACCTCTAGGAATCCAGTTTACTAAATTTTTTAGCAAATAAGTCTGGAAACTTTGCACATATGAATATGTGTATTTTCAGCAAATATAACAATTAGTAATTATAATACAAAAAGATAATTTAATAAAAATAAGATACAAAATATTAATGCTGTGTGGTTAAAATGAATAGAGAAATACTTTCAGGATAAAGACTTACTATCTAGGCTATTTAATATGAGTGCATTAAGCAAAATGTTTCCTTTCATCTTTTTATAGCCAATCGGTGCTTTGAACCCCAAGAGAGCAGTGTTTTATGCAGAACGTTATGAGACTTGGGAAGATGATCAAAGCCCACCCTACCATTATAATACACATTATTCAACAGCAACATCTACTTTATCCTGGCTTGTTCGAATTGTAAGTATCTTCCTTAACTTTCTTTTTACACATAGCTTTTATTTGTACGTAACGTAAATGAAAATCGAGCATACTTGGTATTCTTATAGTGACTGGAGACTAGTGAATAAATTAGAGACTCCAGGGACCAGTGAAAAGTGAATCTTATTTGTTTAGGGTGGCTTCAAACTTGTGATCCTTCTGCCTCAGCTTCCCTAATGCTGGTATTACAGGTATATACCAACACACTTGACTTTGTGGTTTTGTTTTTTTAATGAATTGTCATATGTGTAGATTTGGGTTAGGAAGACAGCTTATTTATTGTCTGAGTTTGTTAGAACCAAATCAGTTATTTAAATTAATTTTCTTATTTTTGTGCTGGAGATTACCACACTAAACAGGCACTCTATGATTGGTCTCCTCTGCCCCCATACCTCAAACCCCTAAATCAGTTGTAAACTAGCTGACAACCCTCTGGCGTATATCATTAATTTTAGATCAGCTAATAAGCTGAGAAAACAAGCCCAAATCTTACTTTAAAAATTAACTATGTAGGCCAGGCATGGTAGCACACTCCTTTAATCTCAGTCCTCAGAGGTGAGGAAGAGGCAGGTGGATCTCTGTGAGATTGAGGCCAGCCTGATCTACACAGCAAGCTCCATGTCACCTGGGGCTACAGGCAGGCCCTGTCTCAAAAAACAAAACAAAGAAATCAATACTTCAGAGAAAGGATAAAATCATGATTTCTTTCTTAAATCAAAGTTACTAAATTAGTCTAATGTGGCCAAAGATTTAGTTTAGTTATAATTGTGAAGTTAGATTTTTTTATGTTTCTGGACTAGAAAATGCTAAATTATTTTTAAACTCTAATATTATTAAAGGATTAGAAGTTCTATTTATTTTTTGTTAATTTTGAGAATGTTAGATTCATGTCAGTGCCTGTTTAGGGCTATAAATCGGTCAGAACAGAAGAGCACCTTTAGTAGTACCAGTACTCTAACCAGTACTCTCTAGAAGGGGATATCACATTCAAGCAAAAGTAAAAGGCCAGGTATCTATCTTAAAGTTTAAGACACAGGTAAAAAGTAAGCAAACCACACACTTTACCAGTTAAGATTTCAAAGACCAGATTTCAGTTACCATAGATACAAAATGTGGTTTTAATTGATTTGCACTCAAGAAAACAACAAGATTGATACCTTAGATTCTCTGGTCACTGATTGGGCCAGAATGAACAGAGCAAACCAAAATTAGTAAGGAAAGGAACATTTAAAAGCTAGAGAATGACAGTAAAGTTCTTGTATACCTCATCAGAGTCTGTGAAAGAACCACCATGAGCCACAGCTATGAAAGAGAATGCCTCTCACAGGTGTTTGGGGATGGAAAGAAAAAGTCAGGAGTTATGCACCGAAAGCAACAACAATAATAAAGGTTATCGACTAGACTAAGTTGTCTTGAGAATAAATGAGAGTAATGTATGATTCTGTTTTGAAATACATACCGTGACATTCTGTATTTTCTATGTAAGCAAATTAGCCAATATGGAGCCAATCCAGTATACCCAAAATGTTATTTTATCGTGCAATCAACATAAAATTTATCATACAACATTTTATATTTTTGTACTCTTTTTGAAGTTCAAAATGTGGGTTATATTTATAGCACATCTGAATTTGGAGTAGTGACATTTCAAGTGCACAGTATTCACATGTGACTGTTGGCTACTGTATCAGATAAAACGGATATTTAGAGTTGCTTTTATGGTGACTCATTTAGCCCAAACATTTTATGCCAAGCTGTTCTAGATAAAAGTATTGTAATCTAATAGCTTACTGAGTGCTTAGCCTAATGGCCCAGAGAATTGCTATTTCTTCACTCCTACCCAAAGAGTTTATGAAGTAGAAAATGCATTAAAATTTGTGTCAACTAAGAATTTGTTCACAAAATATTAAGTATCTGTCCTCTACCTTTTAAGCCTTTCAGACCTAAAGTCATTAAATTCATTATTACTTTCAGTCATAAGCTTAGTGTGACAATGATAATAATTGTGTAAAAATGCTAATTAACTATGTACCTCATTACTTTAATATTCTTTTAGACAAACTACCAATAAAACCACTTGTCTAACTTGCAAGGCCCCAGAAAGATTGTTTCCTTGATAGCTACCAGACAAATCATAAAGAAATTCCCATATCAGAGCTTGGAATTTCTTGGATAATAACTAATATAAAGAACACATTTTACTTGGAATACTAGGATTGTTGGCCTTACCCTGGACTTATCACATCCACCTCAAAGAAATCACATATTACTCAACAACCATCTCAGCCCTCAGTGACCAGTCTACCTTCTGGATTCAGTGTTTTCTGCTTTTCTGTGCTAACCTCAGTTATCAGACAATTGATGATGATAATAATAATAATAATAATAATAATAAGAAGAAGAAGAAGAAGAAGAAGAAGAACTCGCCTCCTGAGAGCTGGGATTGGAGGTGTGTGCTACCACATCCTGGTGCTTAAAAGTTATTTTCTATATATGCTGTTTATAATTTAGAACTTTGTTAATCACAGATTATTTTGAACGCTTACTCTAGAAACTCAACTATAATATATCTTTAAAAATACACATTTCTGGGAATCGAACCCAGGTCTTCTGCAAGAACAGCCAGTGTTCTTAACCGCTGAGCCAGTTCCAGGGGATCCGATAGCCTCTTCTGTCCTCCATGGGCATTGCACAACACGGGTGCACTTACCTACATGCAGGCAATACACACATACACATAAAATAAAAATAAATAATAAAAAAATAAAAAAATTCACATTTCTAGGGGGCTGGAGAGATGGCATAGTGGTTAAGAGCACTGGCTGCTCTTGCAGAGGACCCAGGTTCAATTCCTAGTACCCATGGCAGCTAACAGCTGTCATTAACTCCAGTTCTCGGGGACCCAATGCCTTCTGCTGACCTCCGTGGGCATTGCACGAAATGAATAAACTTACACACATGCAGGCAATATACTCATACATGTAAAATAGAAATAATAAATAAATAATAAATATATACATTTCTATTAAAAACAGCAGGAATGCTTTCATAAGCATCATAAATAAAACCAAACTGAATAAAAAATATTCTACCATGTTTTGTTTTTTTAAATTTTGTTTTGTTTTGTTTTGTTTTTTGTTTTGTTTGAGACAGGGTCTCCCTGTAGCCCCAACTGGCCTGGAACTTGCTATGTAGACCAGGCTGGCCTTGAACTCACAGAGCTCCACCTGCCTCTGCCTCTGGAGTGCTGGGTACCATGATTTTTTTTTCTATGTCTCCTCCTCATGATTATTTTTAATAATGACATTTCAGGATAATGCATATTTACTTAGAGGAATTTCATCAAGAATGTGGCACACAGAAGGTTAATTAATAGAAAGTTTGACAAGATTGTAGAGTTACTTTGGGGTTCTTTCAAAAGATGTATGAGAAAAATAAATCTCAAGACTTAAAGTCCAGCAGAAATAATAGTTCCTCCATTTCATAGACATGTGACCTTGAGTTTCCTCAGCTGCTGAAGGGGAGTGATTGCAGCTACAGGGGACGGACAGTTGAGGAGTGCCAGCCCAGCTAGCAGAGGGCCTAGCCCAGGGAGACACTCAGCAACTTCCTGAGTAGAGAAGGGCAGAGGCTTCTCCACAGAGGCCAAATGAGTGGTTTTTCTGTCTCTGAAAAAGGAATGAAAGGATCTGAAATGTGCTCAAAGCAGATGTAAGTAGGAGAAGAAAGTCTGCCATTGGCCATTTATATTGGAGGACCTGACTTGAAGTTTTTAAAGCCAAGGATTTAATAAATCCTGAAAATGCTATTTAATATTCATTCATTTATACATCTGATCTCCTAAGCCAAAAGCTCTCCTACATTATTGATGTCTCATTTCTATGTACCCAAAGAAAATAGTTTGATCAATATGTGCTCAGTAAATAAAAATGAAAGTTCCTAAGCTTATCATAGCACTTGGTGTTCTATGTTAGTTAAGCATGAGTCAGATGAAACAGGAAGGTTTTGCACCATGTCTTGAAGCAAGCACGTTGAAAAAATCCCCACAGTAGTCCTACCTTTGTAGATCAGTACTCGCCCATGAACAAATACATTACCAATTTCTATTTGCATACTACTCATAAAGCTGCTGGGTTTTCAAGAATAATGAGAATATATGTCAGTAATGTAATATGTGGCCCTAAAGCAAATGTTAATCAGATCTTTCTCATTGCTGCTTGGGGCAGTGAAATGTGGAGTTCTTTGGTATTTTCTTTTGGGGTGCCACCAGAATAATAAACTTTCTTACCAGAAGTAAAAATAATTCTTCAATTTAAGATTTCTTTTCACTATACTAGTCAGTGCTGTCCAAAGTGTGCCTTTGTTAAGGGTTGAAAACTAAAAAGGATTTTATAATTTAGGTTGGATAGGAATCAACTTTTAGTAGCTTATGGTAAGAAGTAAATCTTTGCATGTATAAATGAGTCTTCTTTCACATGTTTAATATGTTTTTTAAAATGCAGAGACAAGTCTGTTCCCTGTAAATTATTCTCTGCCTACTACCTAGGGAGAAAAAGTCAATGTCTTGCATCCTAGAATAATGAAGTGAATTCTGAAGATACAGCTTTTGGGTGAAATTTCTTTATGGCGTTTAAGAACTAAAAAGAAAAAACTCTGTCTTACTCTGTCACTTATCCATATCCCTATCTTTCAAGAGTGACCTTGTATGTTTAACTATGTTCAGCAAACACCTCTTATTAACTATGAGCCAAGCATCATACTTAGTGCTAGAGATGAGTGAGGCCTAAAGGACAAAGGGTCTGGTCAGGGAACCCAGTGCACTGGTGGGGAGTGAGCAATAAATACTTGCACAATGCATAATAAAGCTGGTGGTCATTTTATAATTTTGTGTTAGGTAAGAGATATCAAGCTTCCTCTATATTATTTTATCTAATATTATCTAATTCCCATAGTTACTCCAAAGGTATTGTCAGTGACATTTGTAGAGATGAAAGAACAGAGGCAGTTACATGACGGTTACTTAAGACAAAGTAACTTACCCAAGCAGACAAATTTCTTCAACCAAAATTCAAAATTCATCTGTCATATTTCATTCAACTTATCACTGCTATTTTTAGATTCTTTATAGTCCAATTTTTATTTAATTTAGTGATAAGATATACTACATTTACTACCTGATTTTTCTTAGTAAATTAAAAATCTACAAAATCGCCGGGCATGGTGGTGCACGCCTTTAATCCCAGCACTCGGGAGGCAGAGGCAGGTGGATCTCTGTGAGTTCAAGGCCAGCCTGGTCTACATAGTAAGTTCCAGGACAGCTGGAGCTACAGGGAGATCCTGTCTCAAGAAGACTAAAAAAAAAAAAAATATCTGGAAAATAAGTTAATTAGTGACAGGCATTTCATGCAGTTTTTCTTCCTAATTGCAGCGACATCCATTTGCCTTTCACATCACTTAAAATCTGAAAGAACATGGTAGATTTCCAGGCCGCTCTCTGATTTTCAGCTGAAATACTTAATTCCCCCCTCCTTTCTTAGATGTTATTATATCATTCATGATCTTGTCTCTTTCATCATACTTTTCTGTCATCCAAAACTGAACATATGAGTAATATACTACAAACTTAGAAAATTGGGGCTGGAGGGATGGCTCAGCAGTTAAGAGCACTGACTACTCTTGCAGAGGACCTGGGTTCGATTCCCAGCACCCACCTGGTGGCTACGAACCGTCCCTAACTCCAGTTCCAAAGAATCCAACACCCTCTTCTGATCTCCATGGCATTGCACAACACGGATGCACTCACATACATGCAGGCAATACACTCATACACATAAAATAAAAATAATAAATAAAATTTAAAAAAAGAAAATTAATGACCTTTGGTCACCCCAAATTTCAGGAAAATACTGAAAAAGATGAATATTTCCAGTTGTTTCCCAGGAGCTACCCTTTAAGATTAGTGACAAGAAAAGGCGTTTAAAGGACAAAGCAAACGTGTAATGCACCAAAAAATGAACAGATATTGTATATTAAAGAAAAAAAGACAAATATTTAGGAAAATGCCCTGAAGATTTCTTAGTATTATCAAATTTGAACCTCTCCATCATCAACTTCAGAGCAAAGGATTAAAGGAAATATATATTTACCTTTTCTCTACTCATAGGCACCTAAGACATCCTTAGTAAGAATGAATGTTACTTTTTTTTTTTTTAATTGGCGGCAAATTTAATGATGTCACAAACAGTGCCTCCTGCCCAACCAGAAAACTGCAGAACAAGCATTAAAAGGGAATGAATGCCCAGGACACTGTGATAAAGTTATCCCTGCTATGGGAAGATGTCCTGGTTGGATAGACACCATGCTAGCCAAAGGTAAGAGTCGCAGAATGAATATACGAAGGACTTTTATCCAGTCCCAGCTGCATCAGCTCTATTTCATTTCTTTATTTGGCAGATTAGGTAGTGAGCAACCTTTAGGTACCAGGAGTTAAGCTGAGTATTAGAGAAAATGAAGAAGGAATAAGAGGCCGACAGGGAAGCTTGTTGTAGCAGGGAATGCAGACTGTAGCCGTTTGATAAATGCTCAGCATTTGAGGAAGTGCAGACTGCTGTGAACATAAAGGGAGGAGGAACATGGTAAATCCAGAACAGTCTTGAGGGGAAAGTGTCATCTTGGCTGACATGTAAATAGTGAGGAAAAAAGATGTTTGCATCTATGGAAGGAATGTCATGCACAAAGGGGAAGAAGCTGACCAGCATGCTAAGACCTCAGCACAAACAGAAGGGAATGTGAGAGATAAGACAGATTAAGTAGCTCTGACTTTCTCCTAAGAGCTGCTATTAAAAAAAAAAAAAAAAAAAGATACTAAACAGGTATTTGCATCTTTAAAAAACTGTCAGAGCATACTTGAACAGCCAACAGCCAGACTTTCTTAGTACTCTGAGAGGAACATCTCTTACCTAACTCCACACTGCAGTGGACAATGTTAGAGTGAATGGCTTGTCTTATTGCAGTGTTTGTGTGTGTTGACTGGATTTACAAAGAAAATATCCCTTAAAAATCTCATGCAAAATCATTATTTTGAGACCATAGGGCAGTAGAGCCTCATCACTTCACAGATCCAAAGACACGCCCAAAAGACCCCAAGGGACATGTCAGACTGCAGAGCAGGTCCACAGTGCCACAGTCAGCCCAGGCCCACATCTTCCAACACTATGGTGCGGGCATTTTTCCAGGGCTTTGTACTTCTTCCACCTAAGAGGACCTCAAAGATACCCATATTTTTACAAAAAGAATGGGGGTAGCTGTATTTCAAGTGGTTAAACATCTGATTCTTGTCTTTACTTAGGAGCCATTCACAACCTTCTTCCTCAATGCAAATGATGGAAAATTTGACCATCCAGATCGAACCTTCTCATCAATTGCAAGGTCTTGGAGAACTAGTCAGAGAGATACCTCTGATGTAAAGGTAAGTTTTATACTTACTTATATCCATTGAACCTCAAAATTTGTTGAAATTTTATTTTTTAATATAAATGGATGTATATGACATTTTATATTAGAGCTTTGTTACATCATATAAAAATGATATGCTGTATCTAACCTTAAAGGAAATCTTTGTAGTTGTTGCTGTTGTTGTTTATGACCCATTTAGTTTAACCAGGGCCGTTTGTACAACCTTTGGATTGTGAATATCCATTGGAGTCTGGTGGAGTCACCAGACTAGTGAAGTACAGAACTGAAGGAAGTGACGCCCCCCTTTCTCTGAATCCATTCACAGGAAACACTGAGCAGTGAGGGGTAGAAACGCCCTGAGTCCCTCCCTCATCTATGCCTGGTTATTGATAGGCCCATTCTTGTGCAGACCCAGTGTAGTCATCCACAGTTGTTGAGAGTTCATAATTGCAATGGTATCTGGGTCTTGCCCAGAAAGTGGCATTTTTCAGCCCTTCTCCCTATCTTCCAGCTCTTACCATCGTTTATCCCCTATTTTGCAATGTTCCCTGAGCCTGGAATGGATGGTACAAATATCTTTAGGACTAAGCACTCAACCATCACTTATTCCCAGCACCTCGTGCAGCCATAAGTCTCTGCCTTCACTGGAAAGATAAGCTTCTCTGATTAAGGCTGAAAGTGGTAATTGTCTATGGGTATTAAATATACACATTTATATCTACCTTTTATGTAAACAATAGAATTAAGCTCCCGCCTATGTCCTGTAGCCTCCTTCACCATAGGTTTTTGAGAGGGCTGACAGTAACAGATATGGATTCCTTCCTATGGAGTTATCCTAAAAGCAATCAGTACATAACACTGTACAAGTGGACACATCTTGCCCGGCAGGTTGGTATTGCAGTTTAGGGTTCACAATTGAGCGTCTATTGATGCTTTTTCTCCCCAGGCAGCCTGCATAGCAACTTCCAGCTCTATGAAATCTAGCTGGCAAGCAGGAGACTTAATCCTCCATTCATTCACTTCCAGCTCGATTTCTCTTTATCATACAACCAAGATGTGTGGTATCTTAATAGGGTCTTATCATCTAGTTCTGGTGGGCAATCAAAAGGCATGTCAAGAGCCTGTATTGTTTAGGGGGCCTCTAGGGTCTCTCTGACCAACAGCTAATAAGGAGGTTTCTCATACTTGGCACTTGAGTTTTTGTTTAATAACACATAGCTTCAATGAGGCGCTTTTAGGCACCATAAAAAAAAAAAAAACTCAATTCTTTTGTATCAGTTAAAGTGTTTTCATTATTTCAAAAAATTCCTATCTAATTCAGATGGCATCATCAGGAGATGGAGAGAAAAGCCCATAAATTGCCTTTCCTGCTGTTCACTCAATATTTGGCCCATTCCATAAAACACAGCGGGAATTGGATTTGACCTTAATGTGTCATATTGTTATGGCTGGCCCCGCTTTGGGTTTGTGTAGCCTGGGGCAATTAATAAAGCATTAATGGCAAGACCCATTTAAAATGCAGGCTTTTCTGTACAGCCTTAGCTTTTACTTGCCTGTGCCTAGGGACGCTATACAACAATACACATTAGATTAAACCAACACACACAATACTCAGGAAGAATGCAAAGTAATTTTACAGTTGGTACTACTTAACTATTGTTAAATACAAAGATTTGCTATTTTATGTGTTATCTTGTTTTAAGAAAAACAAAAAGGTTGCATTAAAATGCATTGAATACATAATAAGATATCATGATCAGGTTATCACATAAGTAAAGTTTCTTATTTTTAAAGTTTCTTATTTAAAATGCCTTTTTTTTATGGCATTTTTCCCTATCACTGCCATTCAGTATAAAAGTATTAGAGAACCATTCCACTTACAGATTAATTCAACAAAAAGTGGTGGGTGAAAGTCCAATTTTTAATTTGCTTATCTATGGCTATCCAAAATATTTACACAAGACAATTACAGTGTCACCAAACTAAGAAGAACTTTGAATGAATGTGAGTTATGTTCAATTCTTTTGCAAAGCAGTAAAAGGGTTACTAATTTATACATAGAACATTCACATTTAGAAGAATGATAATTCAATATGCATCCCTACTATATTCAACTATGTGAACACTCTTTTTTTCTAACAGTCATAACTTTTCTAAGGCATTAAACTAAAATATTCATAAGCCGTCATTTAAACTGACTACCAGTGGACTCAAGGAAGGAGTCTGGTTCTTGTTTAATAACACCTTGAGAATAATCTAGGAAGTGGAGTATGTAGGCTCCCGTTGAGCAGTAGTCACTCAACAGTGTTTACAAAAAAAATCACCCAATGAATAATTTGTATAAGAATGAAATATTCTTGTATATAACTGAAGATTTCCTATCACATTTAAATTTACTTACATCTTAAATTAGAGCTGTATCCTTATTATATATATCAAACTATTTCAAGCAACAATACCTGCTCACTCTTACCTAACAGCATCACAACAAAGAGAACTGGTATTTACTCAATTCCAAGATCCACCCTCACATGCCCACGCATACCCTGGAATGAGTATTTCTAATTTATTTATGTAAATACAGTTTTTTACTTCACTTTCCATCCTAAGAACTTTGCCAGTGCTTTAGACCACCAGACACCTCAGCAAGTCACTTTTCAGTCTGGTGACTTTTTCTCTACCAATCTTCCTGCAGCCTTCCTGCTTCTTACTTTTCAAGAACATTTACATTTTGTTACTAATTGTGACACCTGACTGCCTGCAGTGGGACATCAAAGAAATCATCAATGTGACTTTCCCTAATCTGGGAGCTTTTTGTTGTTGCTGTTCCTCCCCAAGCAGCCATACTGAAACACTGCCCCACCCACTTAATTGGCTCAGGAGGAGCTCCTAAGGAGCTTTCCCCAGCTTGGCATAACACAGATTGCTCTCATTTTCAGTTCTCTCCTGCCAGCACTCCTGAACCTTTCATGTTGTATGATAATATGCTTTGAATGTCTTGCTGTACAGACCTACCCCTTTCTTTTGAAAGGCTGCTTGCTGCACACATATACAAAAGTTGACTTATGCAGTCTAGAGGGTTTGTCTGTCTCTCACAACTATTAAGGCCAAGGCTAAAGTGAACATCTTCTCACAGGGCTCTGTGAACTTTGTGTGTATGGAGAGGGTAATTCCTAATAATGGGGCTGGTGGCTCAAGGCTATCTGTGTGTTTAATTTTTAAACATATTATCAAATCATTCCCAATGATGACAGTTCCCTCCCTAGAGTAGTGTGCAAGGCTGTGCCTTCCTCAGCCCCAAATCATCCCTGCTGTAATAAGCAGTGTGAGTATTACTGATCTGTAAAGTAAAACATGGAACCATCAATATTGTTTGCATTTCTTTGAATAATATTCAGTACTTTCATGTATTTATTGATCTGTAAGCTGACATACATCTTTTGCTTATTTTTGAGGTGGGTCTTATGGACTTCGGAATGATTGAAAACAGTATTTAAAATCTCAAAAAGTGTGGTTTCTCAGTATTTGAATTTTTTGTTCCATGTGTGCATGTGAGTGTGTGTGTGTATGTGTGTGTGTGTGTGTGTGAGAGAGAGAGATTTCTCTTTGTTTGTGTGTGTGTGTGTGTGCGCGCGCGCGCGAGAGAGAGAGAGAGAGAGAGAGAGAGAGAGAGAGAGAGAGAGAATGTGTTTGTATATAATGGACAACCAAATATATTCACCTTTCTTTCTGTTTCCTGTTGCAGCATCAGACTGTAAGTCTCTGGGTCCCTGTGATACAGATGTTAGCAGATAAGGGTATTTTTTAAATAATTAGTGATAGCTTGAAATTTTTCTAAATTCATGATTCAATACATTGATTGTTTATTCACTCTAATAATATAATTATGGATTTAGCAGAAAAGAGTGGATTGCTAAGAATATTAATCCTTTTACTGTTTTAGAACATTTTTATTTATCTTAACTGCAGTATAGCAGTTGACATATTTTAAGGAAATGTGTTTTCATTTCCAGAGAAGAAAAAGTGTCTCTGCAATATCTACTAACCTAGATAATCCTACAGGAGAGAGCTAGACTGCAATGGGTGGTTTTATTCTGTCTCTCTCTATTAATGTCAGTCTCTTCCTGTGCTAATGAACACAAGCTGGATAAGATCGAGTGCTGCTCAAGTGACCTCTCAGGAGAGGGGTTGCAGGAGTGGAGTCAAACCAGTTAGCTTTGGCTTTGGGGGTTTTGTATTTTATTTTAATTTTTGTCCTCTAGCATAGCCCTGCTAGCAAGAATATCCCACTTAAGGAAGTTCTTACACTAATTTTCCTTAATACCTTCCAAAGTTGTTATATTACTTTTTGAATAGCTATGTAGATATTAGAAAAGGTAACTGTGACATACTGTCATTAAGGTGACATAGTGTAAATTAATGCAGTTAATGGAGGGGTTCACACTGCCTCAGTGACCCATTATGAGCTCTTGTGGAATTAACAAATGCCCAGGCATCAATCTTTTAGGAAAAGGGAAGAAAAGAGATGGCAGCTTTAAAACCTTACGGTGAATTATATTAGAAAAGTTAAAATGTCTGGGTTAGATTTGATTTCACTAGGAAGCCATAAAATGGTACTTGCTCTCAGAAAAATATATTAAACTGAAATGTCAGATTTGATGCAATAGGTATACAATTATGATACTGTTAATAGTGGTCTTCTATCATCCTAAGACACACTTTCAAGTCCAATTTTTCAGCAGCTTGAACTTGTCATAAGCTTATAAATTAGAAATTGTGTTCGAGGATATTTTCTTATTTTTGACAGAATGCATATAATACTATTAACTGTACCGTAGGGTTTTAGTATAGCTGTTAAAATAAACTGGAAATCACATTTGCAGACACAAAGTGCCTGTTACAATATTCATTTTGCCATTTCTTTAATAATATTCAGTGTCTTTCTACACTGTTTTTCATTTAGGACAATTTAAATGACTTGGATTTTCCCTTAAAGAGAAGCTGATTAACAGCAGTTTCTCAATGGGAGGAGAGTGGGCAGAGCAGCAGTTCTCTTCAGTTGGCAAGCCACTGTCTCCTGTGCTGCACAGGGGCACAGCTGACCACGTTCTTTTTGAGTAATACTTAACAGTTTATAAGCATGCTTTGGGTTGATCTGATAAGTCCTCCAAGCAGCCTGTTATATTCCCAGATATTAAGAGACTTGGCAATGCTCACTCACAGGCAGGTAGAAAGGAAGCCAGAGTTAGCATGGTCTGCTCAGGTATTTCTGGTGCAGTCTCTGTTGGATGGCAGAACTCCAGCACTGCATAATCATGTAAGCATACTCAGCCACTTCACTGTTGTGGAGAAATTGGCAATAGTTATACTCTAATCATTTGTTGCTGAGTAACTAACCACCCTAGAACTCAGTAGCTTGAAGGCATCCTAATAGCCAGTCTTTTCGGCTCTAGGAGCAGGGCTAATTCTGTTATGCTTGTGGCCTCCCTATTCATTGTTCTCCATGCTTCCTTCATCCTCTGGGACCATGATTTTGCCCTGAGTCGTCTTTCTTTCCCATGAGCTGTCTGTTTGCAGTTGAATGGCCTTTTCTGCTTGTTACTTCACTGTAGGAAGTTGGGACCAAGGCTTCTGTTCTAGTTAGTTTTCTGTTACTGTGATAAGCTCCATGTCCAAAAGCAGCTTGGGAGGAAAGGGTTAGTTCATCTTAGAACTCCCAGGTCACAGTCCATCACTGAGAGAAGTCACGGCAGGAACGTGGAAGCAGAAACTGAAGTGGAGACTAAGAGGAATGCCGCTCACTGGCTTGCTTCCCCTGGCTGGCTGAGCTCCCTTTCTCACACAGCCCAGGCTCACCTGCCAAAAGATGGCACTGCCCACAGTGGGCTGGGCCCTCATACATCAAGTAGCAATCAAGAAAATGTCCCAACAGACATTCTCACAGACCAGTCTAATGGAAGAAACTTCTCAACTGAGGTTCCCTCTTCCCAGATGACTCTAGTTTGTGTCAAATCGACAAAACCAACTAGCATAGCCTCTTTTCTGGTTGGTTTAGTACTTGTAAAAACATGCAGTCTTTCTGTATATTAAATGTTACTTTACTATCAGAAAAAGAAATTCACTCAAAGCCTTTTGAGACAAGATCTGCTCTACTTCCAGCTGTGTTTTATGAATGTTGTGTAGCTGTGCAGGTCTGTAGCCTACCACCTTGAGTTTCACAGAATATTCTAAAGGATTCTTCACCCTTAACTTTAACTTTACCCCGTGACTCCATTTGTTTGTAGCACTCTGGAACTTATCCTCGACTTGAATCTGCATCTCATTTTGAGACTCCTCTGTCATCTCAAGAGATTATACTGGACCTTTGTATTTCTCAGAACACTGTTTCAAACTTGAACAGTTTCTTCCTTATCTCTCTTGCAATATCCTATCCATACACTATTGGTTACTTCCGGCATTCTGCCTAAAAATTTCCTTAGGCATAAGTTCATTCACTATTGTCTTTGAAATGACTGCAGGAAGCAGCCTTATTAATTTCTCCACCATGTTTCCTCACTAATCTCCAGACACCATTAACAGTGAGCTCTCAGACATGCCTGCTCCCTAGTCCAAAGTCAGCACCACACATTTTAGGGTGTTAAACACAGTGCTTCACCTTCAGTGTTCAGTTTCTGTTTCAGTAATTACTGTGTAACAGACCACCCCTAAAACTTATAAATTTTAAAGTTATTTATTCTATGGCAGTATGCATTCAGACTTAAGGCTCAGCAGGGATGGCTAGACTTTGTGCCATATGGTGACAGCTGAGGCTGCTTGGCTAGACCAACTAGAACAGCCAAGAACTGCCTGTCTCTGTGGCAAGGAAACCATTCTGTATAGGTGGAACTTGGCTTCTAAGATACCAACAGACTTGTGAGGACTCTAACGCAATGAGCTTCTCTGGAAGCTTGAAGAGTCACTGTTAGGAGCCGTGTGCAGAGAGCAGAGAGGAGACAGTCTCTATGGGAATAGGGATGAAGTGGAGGTGCCACAGGCTCATGGAACCTGAAAGATTGTTGAAGACATCCTTGAGAGACCCTACAAGTTACCGGCTTTAAAATAAGTTCCAAGGGGGAGACAAGAGAGGATAATGGAAGGAAAAAACCAAAATTCATCACATAATCTATCAGATGAGATAGGTCTCATATGCAGTTCCTCAATGACACTGAGATCCCTCTGCCTTAATAAACAGTGAAAATCAGGGCCTTCAGTATTCTGTTTAATCAGTATTTCATGTGTGAAATTCATGATAGTGTGAACATACAGCAATGCTTGCATCGTCTTTAGTTCCATATATATTTAGAGAATATGTATTCTGTGTCATTCTTAACAAGTGAGTGTTGACAAGAAACAGAATAGACAAGGTCCCTCCTGTCACAGGATTTCCATTGCTGTGGAACATGTATAAAAAAAAGAACAATAATTATTATGCAGAAAATGAAAATAAATTCATAAATGACTGGCTTTCTACTTTAAAAGGCACAATAGAGAATAGAAGAGAAAAGGCTCTTGTTCAAATTCTGACCTAATGATTCACTTCTTTTTGCATCCATGTTCTTATTTGTAAGATGGAAGGGGTGAGCATTTCCACCTCATGAAGCCATTCTGAGCACTAAGAAAATGCATGCAGAGTACTTAGAACCATGGCAAGACATAGTAGATTCAGAAATTCTGCCTGCACTTTCAAGACTGAGTGGCCCAAGAGAAGACTTCAGTGATTCCTGCTGTGGGACAACAGATAAAGCTGGTCTCATTTTATTCCACAAAACCAGCTAGACTGCAGAGATGACACTCTCATAGTCTTTGTATTATCATTAAAATAAAGTCTTTTAAATAATATAAATACAAGTGAGATGCTAATAATGTCCTATATTTACATACTAACTTTCAGTAAAAATTGCTATTTGAAATATTTTAAAGCAATAAAACTGAGGGCTGGAGAGATGGCTCAGCTGTTAAAGAGCATGGCCACATTTGCAGAGGATCTGGGTTCAATTCCCAGCACCCACTTGGTGGCTACCTGCCATCCTAACTCCAGTTCCAGGGGATCCAACACCCTTGTCTGACCTCTGTGGGCACTGCATGACATGGGCACACTTAAGTACATGTGTACATACTCATACACATAAAAAAGTAACAAAATATTTTAGGGAACAATAAAACTAAGACACAAAACTCCATACTCTGCTGCACCAGCTATCCCTGCCCCCCTGCCGGACTTCCATGGTTTTATTCTCCTCTCCTTCTTCAAAAACACCAATTTAGAACTTCTATTTCAAACAGCCCCAGTTACTGATTGCTCTGGTGTTTTGAAGCCTATGTGGCCTTGGCAGTCAGCTGCCCAGAGTCATAAGTTTGACATCTTCTTAAAAATTGTGTCTGATAACTGTTCCTAGAAATGTGAGTTTGTCCTTTCAAACACCAAGCCCTAACAGTTTATTCCAACAGTTTAGCTAACCCTTGGTTTATGACCATGTCCTGGTCGGCCAGGTAAGGAAGAGAACAGAGTCCTTAGGCACGTGGTTGTCCCCCAGGCCCTGGTTACACTACTTGATAGGACTGGCCCCAGTTCCAGCACTCTGGTTGTGTTACTGTAGTGCTGTGCCTGTCTGCCTTGCTCTGTTCTTAGTGATGGACATCTTGGTGCTGCCCTCCTTTCTAAAGGGGTTAGCTAACTAAACTGAAAATGAAATAAGGTCCACCAATTTCTGAGGCTGGGGAACAATTCTGACAAAAACTTTAAAACCAACCTTTTCTTTTCATTTTGTTTGCTTGGTTTCTGGTTGCTTTTGGCGGGGTTTGGAGGAGGGAGGTAGGTTGATTGGTTTTCTAGTTTGGTAGAAGAAATGTAGCCCAGGATCTCACACACACTGTACCACTGAGCTACAGACCTAGCCCCTAACGCCAACTTTTTTAAGGATTTAATTAAAAATGTACTAATTTTAAATCTTTTTCCATATACATAGAATAATAAGACTTTTTTTTAAACCCCACAACTGGGGCTTATGTGTATGTAGACATCTTATAATTCACTGAAAGAGACTGCATTACTTTAGTTCTTTAGCTACCTACCTTTCACTGCCCATCCACTACAGTTTGGTGCATTTTTTGGTTTGTTTTGAGACAGGGTCTCCCTCTAGCCCCAGCTATCCTGGGACTCACTATGTATATAGACCAGGCTACCCTTGAACTCACAGAGATCTGCCTGCCTCTGCCTCCCAAGTCCTACACCATTAGGCCTGGCATAAATAAGACTTTTTAATAAATAATTTTTTTAATTAACTAAAGTTTCCCCTCAAAAAGTACAGATTTTATGTCAGAGTTCATTTTTTAAATTTTATTTAATAAGGTTCTTCATTGACTTTCATGTCTGAGGCATTCTCCAACCATCTGCACATTCCCCAGAAGATTCCTGGTGACAGTAACATAACTTTATGCAGTACTTTCAGGAGTTTACTAATTAATGAGCACCTGCTGCATGTGAAGGACAGTACTAAGAGATGCGTCTGATTTGACACATGTAAACCTCAACAGATCAAGCCTGAAAATGCACTTCTACCCAAACCATTATTAATAAATCCCATGTTGGGACTGGAGAGATGGCTCAGTGGTTAAGAGCACTGACTGCTCTTGCAGAGGACCTGAGTTCAGTTCCCAGCACTCACATGGTGGCTAACAACTGTCCTAACTCCAATTCTAGGGGAGCCAATGCCCTCTTCTGACTTCAGGCACTGCATGACAGGGATGCACTTACATACATGCAGGCAATACAGTCATACACATAAAATAAAATAAAAAATAAACCCCATGTTTCTTGTGCCTTTGAATCTAATTCAGTGGCATTTGGTGACATTCTGTTTAATGGCAAGGAGGCTAGTTATAGCTGTGTATTTCATATGATCTCATACCACAAGAGAGAATGGGAAATACTAGAGTGCCAAGATGGTGGAAGATAAATTGTGACTCTTGGGGCTATTTGCATAAAAAACAAATGAGTGTTAAAATATCCCTGTGGGTGTATATCCTTCTCTGGCTTCCAGGAAGCCTATGTAGATAATCTAGTTTAGACATACAGAACATGAGCACAGATTACTGGGAGTTACTCAGACCCACAGAAATCTGACATAGAAATCACTCTCCAAACCAAGAAACTGCCTGCGCTCACCTTTCCATTCCCTCTCATTGCCCTAAATAGTGAGTGTGAGAGCAAAACAACACTATGTTCTGCTAATATATTGTAGCCATAAGATAACTCTATGTTTCTTATGTGTTTATGTACATGCACGCATGGGAGAGGAGTGGCCATGCATATGTGTGTATGTATGTGGAAGCCAGAGGACACCCTCATATATCATTTCTCAGGCACAGTATCGTTGGCCTGGAACTCACCAAATAGACTAGACTGACTGGCCAGTGAGCCCCAGGGATCCACCTGTCTCTGCTTTACCAGTATTGGGATTACAGGTGCTGCCATGGCCCGTCTTTTATGCTTGGGTTTAAAGGGAGGATCTTAGGTCTTCCCTTGTGTGACAAGCACTTTACCCTCTCCTTTCACCTCACAGGTACCCTCTTCTGTCCTCCCTGCTCTTGCTGCACATGGGCACACTGGCACCTCCTCTCCTTCCCTTTGAGTCTCCCCTTTGCTTTGTCACTCAGGATCTTTCTCTTCTGAGCACAGCCATAGTTTTTGAATGGCCAAACAGCCTAGCCTTCACCACAGTCCTGCATCATCTGGCCCCCATACCTCCTCTCCTGCGTTGTTCTCCTGTCTGATCTACTCCCCGATATCTACTGTCCACCCACACTCAGTTTTTTCCCTCTCCTTGATAAAACTCCCTGGTGGTCCCCCAGCCCTTCTCTAATCTTGGCTTTAGCCCTGATCATGCCCCCATATCCAATGAAGTGTCTCCTGACTTGCCTACAGTGCCCTGCTTACTCTTTCCTGCCCCCTCCTTCCACAGTGTTATGCTTGTGTGTTATAACCACTGTTCATGCCTCAGCCACATAGACCAGACTTTGAGTTACTGGACTTGGACAGTAAGGCCATGACTTGGGTTCTTGGTAACCATCCCAGTGTCTGAAACTTAAAATCTTTACTCCTTGAAAAAGTAACTGTCAGAGAAACATAGCATGGATTTCTATTTAAATGGCCTAAATAGAGGAAAACTGATTCTTAATAAACTAAGCTTCATTGGTCTAGAAAGTCCACTTATATAAACCTTTCCATAATCCCATTATACTGGAAAAATGAATAATTCTCTTTTCCTTATAGTTTATGGTTATCATAAAACTAGATCATGATCAGTTTCACACAGAGCATTATAAAAATAAACATAGAACTGGAAGAGATACATTGTTCTTAATGGGTGAACCATGAAGGGAAAGCTTTTGTATACACTTTTCTTAGAAAATTGAGGACCCAATTTATTTGAAGATCATGTTATCTGGTGTTTCTTCTATGCACCTCTCTATAGACATGACTGCAATTTAAGATTCAGATTTCAGGTAGTATGCTGTCGGCGTAGAGCATATGCCATGGATTAAGGTCATGATATTCACAGTATAATTTAAAGTTAATTTAAAGCTTATCTTGAAATTTGAGAAAAGATGCTCTATAGTACACATGAAAAAACTTCTTTGGAGCTGGGGGTATAAATCTGTGGTGATTGCTTGTCTAACAGATGTGAAACTTTAGGTTCTAACCTCAGTATTGGATAAAAAAATCATTTAGTCATGTCAAAAAGTAAAATTATGAGACTGAAGAGATAGCTCAGTGGTTAAGAGCACTTCTTGTTGCTCTTCCGGAGGATCCAAGTTTAATTCCCAGCAACCAGGTCAGGTGACTTATAACTGCCTGTAACTTCAGCTCCTGAGGGATCTGACACCTCTGGCCTTCAAGAATTTGTTTCTGCATTCATATGCACATACCCACACACAGGCACATACATAAAGTAAAATTTTGAATCTCTATAAATACTATGTATTATAATTACCAATATAATAAAAAACAAAAGTAGAAAATACTGTTTTTTTAAAAAAAATACTGTTATTTTTAAACAAATATTAACAATGACATTTTAATTGGAATAATTCATTAATATACATAAAAGGTATTTAACTAATATAAGCTTGTTGATACAGCTTTACGTATTTGTTTACTAATGCTATTATAAACTGGTGTTAATTTGCATTTCTCACCTATTTCTTTATACTGAAGATTGGGCCTCTCCATTAGGGCTTTTCTAACATCCTAGGCAAGGGCTTATCACTGAACAACACCTGAGCCCTGTATATACCTGTTTTCCACAATTCATAGTAAAATAAGAATGAGACATTATTAAGAAAATTGTGTAAAAAGTTTCATCTTCTAGGACTCTGCAATTTTTTTGTGAAAAAAAAATGGAAGACTAGAAGGACTAAAATAAAGTCAAGTATTTTAACTCCTTTTATAATTGGTAAGAATTAATCATTTTATTCAACTGACTTTCACCAAGTGGTTAATATATTACACTTTTATTCTGTGCAGGAATTAATTCCAGAGTTCTATTACCTACCAGAAATGTTTGTCAACAGTAATGGATACCATCTGGGTGTCAGGGAAGATGAGGCAGTGGTGAATGATGTGGATCTTCCCCCTTGGGCCAAAAAACCTGAAGACTTTGTGCGGATCAACAGGATGGTAAGAGAGAATTTGTTTCTGCTAGAGCGGTGATCAAGAAGTTCACATATTCTGTGGTTTTGTTTTTACCTTTTACAAAGAGTACCTTAGCATTTACAAGTACAAGGTTAAAATGTAAGAAACAAAGACAACATTTTACTGTTGTAAAGTTGATTTCCTTTCAGGAGGACTAATCAAGAGATGGTAATTCAGTTATGTTGCTCCCTTAGGAGAAGGCAATCAAGAGAGCGTCTACTGACTAATATCACAAAATCTAAAAGGTTTAAAATAAGTGCAAGTTCCTAATTATTGTCTACTCTAACCACTACACCTGAATACTTTTCTCAACTCATAAAAATATTCAAGAGAAAAAAATGATATTTGCAGCATATTTATATATGGGCTGTTTAAGCTATGAAATGTACCTTATGTTGCAATATACTTGCCTGTAAGACAGCATCCATCTTATAAAATTTTAAAACATATGACAGAGGTCTGGGTGTTCAAGTAAAAAAAGATGTAGATAATTTAATAATTTAAATATGTATGAAGAGGTCCGAATGTTCAAATAAGAAATATGTAAATAATGTTTGCATGTGGGAATTTCATCCATATCTAATACATTTTAGCCACATTTGAGAAGACTTTAGTCTCAGTGTGGTTATGGTATGTGGAAATGAACTACTTTACAAAGCAACCTCTCTAGTGTGCTGTTGTTCTTGATTATATGAGGAATTACAGCAGTAAAACCAATGACCTGAAGTGTGCTTTAACCTTGGTTTACTCACTCCTGAGTTTTACCAACTGTCTGGTAAATCTGCTTTGTTTTCACAGTTTGTTGAATCAGAATCCAGATAAGTTGCATAGAATGCAATGGGATTTACATTTCCCTTGCTCCTTTGTGGAAAGAGCCTTGTTGAGATATAACTGGCATAGCATGTAATTGACACACTGTGAATTTTTAAAACTCAATGGGTTTCCTCTACTCAGAGTTGTGTGACCATCACCACAATCAAATTGGGGGCATTTTGTCATTCCCTAGAGAAAGCCCAGACTTGTTAGCATTTCACCCTGTTTTCCCAACTTCCTGATCCCATCTAACCAGCCCTAGGCAACCACTAACATACTTCCTGTCTCCACTTTGTGTTTCTAACCTACTTTCAACCTCTGCCTAATATAGACATTTCACATTAGCAGAATCATATCTTGTGACTCCTTCCTGCCCTTCCTACTTTGTACCACACTGCACTGCTTTAGACATCACTGTCAGTGACATTCTCCCTCTTGTTTTAGTGTTGTTTTCAGTCTCTAAGAAATATCTAACCTTTGATAAACTTTAGTTTTAGGAGTTGATAGACCCACATTTAAAAGTACCATATTATATAATCTGTTATCCTGGTTTTTGAACAAATATCATGCATTCCATGAATTTTATGCATATTCTCACTTCTTGAGCAATAATAAATTATTGTTTCATTACATTTCAGCCATGTATACCTCTGTACTATTAGAACTGGTCATCCTTTGCCACATTATCTTTACATATTTGAAAGTTGGTGTCATCGGTCTATGGATACCAGATCTACACTATTCAAGCCTAGAAGTTTGCTACATGTCACTGTCTCTCAGTCACATCATTCACTCCATCTTCACAGTCCAGACCATGCCTATTGTATTAGTAATTAGACAGGAAACACTTACTGAGTTAACGAATTACTACTGGGGCAGTTATTTTATTTTATTTCTATAAGTGGATATTCTAGTTTAGTCTAAACAAGCCAAGATCAATAGGCAAGACAACCAGCTAACAACTGTTGGGACAGAAGTTGCTCTTGCTGTTGAACATAAGTTCTTATGTAGTGTTAATAGTTTAATGGCCTCTTATGTGTCAGGCAGTGCACTTGGTTTTATTTTTAACATTCATAAAGTGTCTCTGTTTACAGATGAGAAATGTGGGGGTCAGGGGTATTCGGTAACTTATCCAGGGCAGTGAAGCTAATAAGTGGCAGAGCCCAGATTCAAGCACAGAAAGCATTTGAACTCTGGCTTTACTGTAGGCAGTGTGCCACCTGCCTCTGATGCTCTCTCTGCCTTCTGAGGTTCTTGGAAACTATTGCAGTTCTGCTTTTAGGTTAATGATTATTCACATTTTATTTATTTCATTTTTTAGCATTATGGAGTTTTTTATATATTTTTATTGAATTTTTGTGTATTTCATATAAAACATCTTGATCTTTGTACCCCCTCCTCCAGCTGAAACACCCCCAACTCACCCCACCAGATTTCATGCATTATGTTAAGGCCTAATGAGTCAAGTTAGTATACCCAGACGCCCCTCTGTACCAGTTCATTCACTAGGGTCTAGTCAGCCTATCTAGTGTCTCTCCTTTAAAGAATATCAACTCTCCCTCATCCAGCAGTAATCAGCTGCTTGTAGTTCTTCAGCAAAGGTTGGGGCTTGCTGCCCATTTCCCCATTTCTGTGCTAGGTTTTTATCTGCTTGAGTTTGCATGGGTCTTGTGCATGCTGACACCATTGCTGTTGATTCATACAAGTAAAGTCCCAGGAGCTTGTAAGACTCTCTTTCCATATAGTATGGCACCCCCTCCCCTGGCTCTTAACAGTCTTTCTGCCCCATCTTTCACAATGGTCTCCAAGCCCTGGATGGGTACAATTGAATATAGGAGTCCTGTCCAGGGACCCACACTCTGCAGACTCTTATTCTCTACACTTTGGCCATTTGTGGTCTTTTGTATTCATTGACCTGTTATATGAGGGACTTCATTGATGAGAGTTGAGAGATGCATTAGTATTCTCTCTACCCCTTGTTCCACTGTGTTCTGTGAGCCTTAGATGTAGAGGTTCCATTGTAGATGTGCCACTTAGGATTGGGCATGTCACAAAAACACTTAATTCTCCATATGTGACCAGTTATGGAACTCTGTAATAGTCTCCATCTGTTGCAAAAGAAGCTTCTTTAATGAGTGGTGACTGGCATACTTTCTGTAAATATAAGGATCCATATTTAGCATATAGTAAGAAGTTACATTTGTCTAGGGATGTGTCAGCTTTAGCGTTTTCTCTGAGATCTATGACTTCTCCAGCCATGTGTGTTTGGCTTTGTTGACAGTACTGAACATGAGTTCCCTCCCACTGAATGGGCTTTAAGTCCAATTAGGTAGCTGTTGATTACGCCCAAGATAAAAGTGGCACTACTGCACCAATATCATTTGCTGTGCAGGTCATTCTTGTGGTTATTAGGCTTTAAAACTGGAGTTGGACCATCAATTGATCTTTTCCCTTAGCTACTTACATAGTATCCTCCAGAACTATGAAAGCTAGCCTTCAAGAAGGTGGCTTCCAGGTCATTTCCAGCTCCATTGTTCCAAGTCCTGTGTCCCATGTGTGTCTTGTCTTCAGTAATACGGTCTTACCTTCAAGTTCTGGGTGGCAATCAAGGGCTGTGGTGATAGCCTGTGTAATTTTGGGAGTCTCTTGGACTACCTTGGCCAACAACTTAAAGGGAAATTTCTCCTGTCTGATTCTGTTTCTTGTCATATAGCCTTCATCTATGCACATGGACTCATATAGAGATAGTATATGTGTAATTTTTCAGTGGGGTTTTGAACTAGTACATTTCTTTCTGTTTTCTCACACCGGATAAGTATTATTTTTGCAAACCATTTACAGATAAGGACTACAACTTTCTTAGCTTAAAATGCATTATCTGTTTCCTACTGGGCATTTCACTTCTTGGCCTAGAACTTTCTATGTAGACCAGGCTGCCCTCAATCTTACAGAGATCCACCTGCCTCTCTCTCCCAAGTACAAGAATTAAATGCATGTACCACCATGCCCTGCTGCATTTCACATTTATTAATTCAATATTTAGGCAAAAGTGAACTGACTCTGTACAAGGAAATATGTATGGAATTTTTACAAAAACTTTATTGAGAATTTCATACATGTATGTAAGGTGTTTTAATCAAATCCATGCCCACTCCCTCCCCACCAACATCCCCCCCTCTGAAGAGGTAACCCTAAAATCTTTCAAGGATTAGATACAAGCTCTCAAATTTTTGGCCTTTGGAAAAGAGTATGTTGCTAACAGGCCCAAGGATATTTTGACTTTTAGCCAAGAAACTGGCTATATTTCTTTGGGGTCTTTTTACCCTAACTGCCTAGCTAATTCCTACCTCCTATTCTTATTACACCGTCCTCTGAAGAGGTTACCCAAATTGCCAATAGGGAATAGGGATGCCTACCACTGTGGCTTCTTCCATGTTGAACAGGGACACAGGGTGAGGCAATTGAAGTACCCCTTCAGTGGGTCTATCTAAAAGACTCCCAAATTGCATAACTCTTGTCTCTTAGGGAAGAAGAAAGTCCTTGAATCATGAATGGGAGATGTGAAGGAGAAGTAAAGACAAGAGTAATTAGCATTACAAGTTCTAGACAGGGAACTAGAAAAAAGTCAGAACAGGGCAATTTTCAAATGTTCATAGGAGAGTCCATTGGAGTTTCTTGACAAGGGCTTCCAAAAGCATCCCTATATTGGATTCTTCCTCATTTTCCTTTTTTCTCCCAAGGCTGGACTAGTTGGCTGGGAAGAGTGGCTGGATATTCAGGTGAGGGTCCAGTGACACTGCTTGGCATTCCTTTAATGAATGAGCACATCTGTCAGAAAGCCCAATTGTGACTATGTTTAGCAATCAGGCTCAGCCGAAGTCGTGATGATGGTAGTTATTTCATACAGAAGGAACTGCTGTATAGCATCTTCCTATTAAAAGGACCTGGAATTTAAAGGGATTTGGTGCTAGGAGCCACATGTGAGGGAGAACATACATCGTTTGTTTTTCTGAGTCTGTGTTACTTCACTTAGTATAACAATTTCTAGATCCATCCATTTACCTGCAAATTTCGTTATTTCATCTTTCTTTACTGGTGAATAGAACTCCATTGTATAAATATAACACTTTTTTGTTAACCACTTGTCAGAAGCAGTGCAGATAGAATTCACTGGAGGCTACTGTTGCTTCCCAATTCCAGAACAAGGTCACACTTCCTACCAGCAGCGTATTCTCAGTGCTACCAATTTCATGAGGTGGGTAGATACTTTAGAAATAGTATTTGTGGGGGATGGAGAGATGGCTCAGGGGTTAAGAGCACTGACTGCCCTTGCAGAGGACCCGGGTTCAGTTCCCAGCACCCACATGGCAGCTACAAACCGTCCTTAACTCCAGTTCCAGGGGAATCTGAAGCCCTCTTCTGACCTCCGCGGCATTGCATGACATGGGTGCACTCACATCAAGCAGGCGGTACACTCATACACATAAAATAAAAATAATAAAATATTTTTTAAAAAGGAAATAGGATTTGCATTCTCAATTAAGGATGAAAAGGAAAAGGATTTGACTAAAGCCCTGGGAAAGTGACCTCTCATGTTGGCCTTATGTGTCTGGAAAGGGTTAATTATCTGTATTGCATTTTGGAAAGGGTACAGACATTTTGCTTTAGCATTTAGAGAAGCAGTCATCTGTCCAATATTGGTTTTTCATTTAAATGACTGAATCAAATGTCTTATACAAGAAAGAATTCACTGGAAAGCCAGTGCGTGAGTACTTCCTTCAATTTCACAGCAAGTCTTTCATCCTGCAGTATCAATAGCACATCTCAGACAGAACCAATAAAATATTGTAAGAACTAGTCAGTTACAATAAACTAATTAATGCTGAAAATTGAGAAAGCCTGAGCAGAATGCATTTCAGAAATAGGAGCACAGCTAGTCAGGTATTCGGTAGTGAGCAGTTGTCTAGACTGTAAGACAGTCAAAATGAAAACAGTAG
The DNA here is from genome assembly GCF_000622305.1 of Nannospalax galili. NCBI lineage: Eukaryota > Metazoa > Chordata > Mammalia > Rodentia > Spalacidae > Nannospalax > Nannospalax galili. Next base: position 1,246,431 of record NW_008335784.1, on the reverse strand, counting down.
GTGGAAAGGCCACTGCTAATAAGGGTGTCCACATTGCTGCTTCCAAACACAGAAGCAGAACTCAGTGGATGGACCAGATGTGCTAGGGAAGTTCAACAAAAATAATATATGCATAGTAAAACTGGTCCTCACTATCTTGTGTCTTTCCTATCATCCTCTGCCCACAGCTCATTCTGATCAGTTCATTGATTAACTTGGCTACAGAGATGGTAAAACAGGGCTTGAAAGGAAAGTTGCCATTCAATAAATAGTGGTGGAAAATAGTAGGAGTTAGACGCATTAGATAGCTATATGTAAAAAAAAAAAAAAAGGGACGGGGAGACTTAGTCCTCACCTCTCTCTACATAGAACAGTAACTCTCCACATAGAACAGTAACTCAAAGTGGATCATAGACCTAAATATAAAACCCACAACTGTAAATTTTCTAGATAAAAACATGCAGGAGGCAACCTCTGTGGCTATATGTTGGGCAAGAATGCCCTACATAAGCCTCAAAAGTACAGTTCATTAAAACAAAGTAGAACCACAAAGAAGGCTAAGCAGGTGAAGGCACTTGCCATACATCTCCAGAACCCACATGGTGGAAAGAGAACTGACTCCAGCAAGTTGTCCTCTGAACCCCACACACTTGCTGTGGCATGCACATGGGTGTACACACACATGATTTAAATAAGTTAAAAATGTAAAAAATTTAAAATCTAATGAAAGATTAGAATCTGAAATATATAAGTAGTCAGAAAACAATAATTAGAAAAGTATTTGATTCTCCTGCAGAAAAACAGAAACCATTTTTACCTTGTAGTGCTCTTCTGCCTTGTAGACAATCATACCAGTAGAAGTAGGAAAAACATTTTTTAGCAACTTTATTAAGATGTCAGGTTTTTTTAGTAAATTTAGAGAAATGTATGATAGCCTAATTTTAGAACATTTGCATCACTCCAAAAATTTCTCTTGCCCAACTGCATAGGCAACCACTAATCTACTTTTTATTTCCTTAGTTACCTTTTCTGGGCATATCCTATCAAAAAGATTATACAACATATGTTATTCATGTTTGGCTTCTTTCTCCTAGCGTGGTCTTTGAGAGCCACCCTGGCTGTATCCTGTTTTTTGCGCAGTAATATTGCACTATAAGAAATGTCAGCCACATGTTGTTAATCCATTCACCAGTCAGTGAACACTGTAGTTACTGGAATGTTTCCAAGTCTTGGCTGTTTTGATTAAGGCTACTGTGAACATTTTCATAACATCACTTGTTATATGATACAGGTTTCCAAGTGAGCAGAGCTTTTGGTTCCTTGGAGTAGATACCTGTGAATAGGTTTACTTATGTAGTTAATTATATGTAACTTCTTAGCAAATTGCATAAGTGTCTTCCATAGTGACTGTGGCATCTTCTGTTGCCACAGTGTAACAGCTCTGGTTCCTCATATCTTCACCTACTCATCACCTCTTGATTTTTTTAAATAACAGTCATTCTAAAGGACATGAAGTAATATACTGTTAAAATTGCAGTGCATAATTCTCTAATATAATGACATTGAATCCCTCTTTTGTGTTTGTTAGATGCTAAAACATTTAGATGTATTTTAATAAGACAGTAAGTAGTGATTCATTATAGATACCTTTGTGTTCTTTATTAGAGAAGTTTATATGCTCTCCAAATAAATAACCTTATTTCAAATAGGTTTAATGAAATAGAAAAGGCAGTCCTGCTTTTGCAAATAAATTCCGAAGTCAAAGCAGCATCTTACCTAAAGATTTTGAATGTAGGGAAAGTCTGTAATCATATAGATAAGAAATCATCAGATAATTACTATTGGCATAAACTAAACAAGCAAGATGATACAATCTTAATTGAATCATCAGAAAAAGTACGTGTCATTTACTGTATTGAATGGTAATGCAGTCCAACCAAATGAACTTTCCACATAGTAGCATTACTACATTTTCTATAAGCAAATTATTTGATGTACTACTATGCTTATTTTTATAAATTTATTACCACTTGATTCCCTACCCTCCACATGTGTATATTCCTCAGAACTCCACCCATATTTAGAATTAAACATAGCCTTAGAGATTGACTTGAGAACCAAATATAGCCATATAGCCTGTTTGAATCTGTAGACCACCTGTGGGCATGGTACCCTCCTCAACCTGACTGTGACACTGGCTTACAGCTCCGTTTTCCTTAATGGCACTCTCCCTAGCTCATTAGTCAAATTATCATCATTAGAAATAGAAAAACATTTAAATATTTTATTAAGGGATCATTTACTATCACAAACTTGCTTATCTTCCATATGCCCCTTTAAATACCTGATTATCACCAAATAATTTCATATCATTTAAATTTGAATAAGAGAATTAATAAACCAGGTGTGCTAGTGCACATCTTTAATCCCAGCACTCGGGAGGCAAAAGTAGGCAGATCTTTGTGAGATCCAGGCAAGCCTGGTCTACATAGTAAGTTCCAGGCCAGGCCAGCTGGGGCTACAGAGAGACCCTGTCTCAGAAGAAAAAAAAAAAAAAAAAAGAATCAAAAGACTGTTAACTGAAAGAAACAGTCTGAAAAAAGCAACTTTCATTCTCAAATAGCATCTCCGTCTTTAAGAGAATCAAATACAGGAATGCAAACCTTGACTAACAGAGTACTTCTACTGCCTAAAAATTAAAGGTACAGATGTTTTATTCCCAATACTAACAGTTCAAGCACTGACTTCTATTTACTGATTTGTTGTATTTTGTCTTTTTAATGACTGAAGTGCATCTGAGCTGACTTAAAGTGACTTTCTTCTTTAAAAAAAGAACTCCCTCTGTAATGTGCTGTAAATGCACATTCATCAGCCTGGGCCTGTGATGTGTGTGTGCCACACTAAGGACTCTTGTAGTTTGGTAATGCCACTGTCCATTAAAGATTTGTTCCCACATATTCCTAAGAATTGTTTTTCAGCTGATGAAAATATAAGAGATACGTGCGTGTCCATCTCTAAAAATATAAAACATTTTTAGAAATGAGTAGTATAAATTTATGATACATAATGGGTTCTACCTTGAATACTGGAGTTTTTCACAATTTGAGGGAAAGAGGTGCACATTAGTATGTGTGCCTGCGCTCACTGGCCTGAAATTTGCCAAATATGCTAGGCTGGCTGGCCAGCAAGCTCTAGGGATCCACCTGTCTCCACTTCCCCAACACTAGGATTGTATCATGCCCAACTTTTTTCATTTGTGTCCTGAGGATCTAACTTAGGTCCTTGTACTTGGCAAGGCAAATACTTTATATCTCTGACCCAGGTTTTTTCCTCTATTCTTGACCAAATTTCTGTTCTCTTATTAATGAGTCTAGGGATACTTGTGAACTAAACCTCTACCTCATGCTACATATTCAGGGAACTCCCACTACCACAATCTCTGCTGCCTATCACCCAGAAGCAGTACCAGGCAGGATAAGTTGATGGTTTCCAGGAAGTTCCTAGCTGTGTGACTGGGCTTAGTAGCATTTCTTCTTGATGTCTTCCTCTCCCAGGTCTTCCTTGAAGGGACCCTAGGGGGCAGAAAGGGAAAGTTCCCTTGTGTGTCAGCAAGGTGCTGAGTCTGTGGGCACCACAGCACTTCAAGGTGAGTGCCGTCTCTGGGAACAAACCTGAGCAAAAAAGCAGTGGAGGGACATCTTATTGAGAGTGGCAGAGTCTGCAGCTGCCTCTCCCAGCCTTACTTTCCCTTCTCGCCACCATGAAGACTACCTTCATATCATAGACCCTCTGCTCTGGCGCTCAGTCAGTTTCCCCACTGCTTATGGAGATGACCCCACTGATCTGCAGAAACATGGCACATGCACACGCCTGAGTTAAAACTAGTAAATGTAACCAGGAAGCTATGCAATTCCAATGTTTGCTGAATGTACATTTATTTAGTGTGTAGTTTTATAATGTACAAAGCCCATACTCTTGGGGACTGGAGAGCTAGCTCAGCAGTTAAGGGCACTGAGTGCTCTTGCAGAGGACCCAGGTTCAATTCCCAGCACCCACATGATGACTAACAACCCTCCATAACTACAGTTCCAGGGGATTCAGCCTCCTCTTCTGACCTCCACAGGCATTGCACATCAACAGGTGTTGCATGCCTTACATACATGCAGGCAATACACTCATACACATAAAATAGAAAAATAATAAGTTAAATATTTTAAAGCCTATACTCTTATATAAAGCAAGATGTAGATATGTTTAAATTTTCCATAAATTCAGTGACTATAACCCTAATTTTTTCAATGTTTTTAAAACTTTCTAACTTTATACATATGGTAGTTCATGTACGATTTAGTTCCTCTGAAATAGGTTCAGAAAACAGTATGCTGTGGTATTTTTATAATGAGGGCTGGGATTATCTCCAGTGATTTGCAGGAGTTCTTTGTAATGAGGCTAATATATAAAGTGAGAAATGTCATATATCCCAGAGAAATGGCATTTACTGTGGTTAAAGGCCTCCGTCTCTGTGTGGATTAGGGTTCTCTATCCAAGAGCATTCCCTCCTCTTCCTTTCAAGCTGTTAAGAAATTCAAGCCAAAGAAGACAGAAATAATATTATGAAAGGACGGTGTTACTGATTTTCAAATGCTTGGTTTCATGATAGCATGCCACCAAATAGGTGTCTGATACAATGGGAGCAACCTTTATCTCCTACAGACCGTTTCCCTTTCTAACTTTAAAAAATGAAATGCGTTCAAGGCCAGACTGGTCTACATAGTGAGTTCCAGGACAGCTGGGACTACAGGGAGACCCTGTCTCAAAAAAACCAAAAAGAAAAAAAGAAACACACTTGTGTTTTCTTATTATATGTCAGCTGTACAAATTCATGGGTTTCATTGTGATATTTTCATACATTTCATACATGTAATGGACTTTGACCATCCCTCTCCCCTAGTACTTTGGTTTCCTCTTGCTGTACTCTTTGAGTCCACTGTTGTTAGTGTTGTGGCTACTGTTGTGGACACTGACATATAGAATTAGCTGGAACTCTTCATGCTTTGTGAATACAGTAACAAGAAGTGTTCCACTGAAGAGCTCAGAAATTCAAAATGTAGCCTCATTAGAAAGCCAGAAAAAGTAATATGGTAGTCACTTTTATAGACATCTCAATAAATTCTAAATGCTTTAAATTTGTATTGTAAGAAATGGTTTAATTTACCCACACAAAGCAGGCTGATCAGGACTGACTTACTCATGAAACATTAATAAAGCATTGTGTTCAGTTCTAACATGATTATCATCTGACCTCTTGACAAAGGACAGAAATAGAAAGTATCTCTGATAGCATTACCCTAATGCTGGGTTCATCAATCATAATCTACCCTTTTTAAATTTGTTTTAGAAAAAGACCTTTCATGGATATGAACTGATAATCTCATCCAGCCTGCAGTCCTGCAGCCCCTGGTGCTGTTGGACCAAATGCAGAGCACAGACTGTGTCTACCCAGGCAGAGAACACTGAAGGACAGTATGCTTTTGTTCCTGCTGTTTTACATCCTTTGAAAACTGAATTTCATGAAGTAAATCTAGGTAACAGTCTGAATGTGGCATATATTCTACTAAAATTTGAAACAACACCTTGCTTAAAAATGAACACTGATGGGGCTGGAGAAGATGGCTCAGCAGTTAAGAGCACTGTCTGCTCTTGGAGAGGACCTAGGTTCAGTTTCTAGCACCAATATGGTAGCTAACAACCCCATGACACAGGTTCACTTACACACATGCAGGCAATACATTCATACACATAAAATAAAAATAATACATAATATTTTTAAAAGAACACTGATAACATCTACTTTGTTTGACAAATAACTAGTGAACACTTCAGATTCCTCAGTTTGCACTAATCACTGACCAGGCAAGGAACCCTGCCCTCACTGAGCTTCCTTTCAGTCAAGAGAGATGATAAACCAAAAAAGAAAGTGAGAGGTTAAGGGAGACAGAGAAAGAAAGAACTGCCTAGCATGTGAGAAGGTGGCTACTACTGTGGTAAAGAGAAGTAGGAGAAAGGAAGGAGACCCGAGTGCAGAGAGATCAGGTGGCTGCATTTGAAGGTGAGTGTGAGCAAAGAAAGGCCTGGCGTGAAGGAGTGAGCCATGTGACTCCCTGGGGAAAGACCACTGCAGGCAGGAGGACATCTGGGGCAAAGCCCCGTGACCAGGGCTTACTTGGCTAGGAGGCCAGTGGACCAGGATGCCGTGAACAGTGGGTACAGAGCAGAAGTGAACTGAGCAGCATTGGGGGCTTGCCGAGGACTCTGGAGAGTCAGCACCATGTGTTGAGCAGAAGAGTGATGCCTTGCTTATATTTTGAGGCAGTCACTCTGGCTGCAGTGTTAGAAATGAGTAGTTGGGCCACCAGAGTAGAATTAGAGATCTGTTAGGAAGCATTTCTGGAGGTGGTAGGGACTTGCACTGGAGAAGAGCAGTGAGGGTAGTAAGAGGTTAATCCAGAGCTGGAGAGATGGCTCAGTGGTTAAGAGCACTAGCTACTCTTGCAGAGGATCTGGGTTCGATTCCCAGCACCCACATGGTGCCTGACAACATCCATAACTCCAGTTCTAGGGGATCCAATTCCCTCTTCCAACCTCTGTGGGCATCTCATGGCACAGGTACCCCTACCTCCATGCAGGCAATATGCTCATACACATAAAAAATAAATAAATAAAATATTTTTTTAAAAGAAGTTAATCCATTCTCTGTGTATTTTAACCTTGTACAGTCCCTTCAATGACTTCCTACCAATGACATTTTCCCTGTTTCTCCATCTTACAGAAGCAGATAAAGGTCAGAGTAAGTTGCACAGTGGCAGCACACACACACCAGAAAAAGACCTATCATATTTCAGTTAGTTCTGCTAGGATGCGAAATGAAAAATGGTACTATTGTCAACTGGGCACTGTGGCAGAATCTAGACTATAGGAAAGACAGAAACCAGCATGCCTACCCCACTAGACTCGTTAAGTTTTTGAGAACGTGAAAAGCTTTTTTAATCTCTATGTCTTTGAAAGATAGTATCTGGCATGTGGTAGGTGGTGAGTAATTTGGGGCAGGAGAGAGATGAGACTGTATTCACCTTGCTTATTTACATTTTGGTGTAATGTGCTTGGAAAATCGGATGTTCTTGTCTTGTATGTCACACCATCTTAGGATCTAGAGAAGTCTGTCTTCACAAGACTTACTCTCTAATTGAGGAGATATACTACACTTTTGAAAAAATTAAGTGCTAATTGGTAATAATCCCATTTCTTTGTATTGCACCTTTAGATTTGTATATATTGATTTCACAAGTCACTTTGTTTTTTTAATATTTTATTTATTATTTTATTTTGTGTATATGAGTGTATTGCCTACATGTAAGTGAATGCACCTGTGTTGTGCAATGCCGCAGAGGTCAAAGAGGGCTTCGGATTCCCCTGGAACTGGAGTTAAGGACGGTTTGCAGCTGCCATGTGGTTGCTGGGAATTGAACCCAGGTCCTCTGCAAGAGCAGTCAGTGCTCTTAACCGCTGAGCCATCGCTCCAGTCCCCACAAGTCACTTTGTATACTGATTATATTAGTTACTTTTCTGTTGCTGCGATAACACCATGACTAAGGCAATTTACAGAAAGAAGAGTTTGTGTGGGCTCGTGTTCCAGAGGGAAAGCCCATCATGGCGGGGGAGGCCTGGCAGCAAGCAGCAGGCATGGTAGCAGGAGCTGAAAGCTGAGAGCTCTCATCTTCAATGGCAAAGAGAGAGCGAGTAAACTGGGAGTGGGCAAGGCTATAAACCCTGAAAGCCTAGCCCCAGGAGTATGATTCCTCCAGCACAGCTCTACCTCCTAAAGGTTCCATGACCCCCAAACAGTGCCACCAACTGGGGACCATGTGCTAAGAGATGTGAGCCTATGGGGGACATTCCTCATTCAAACCACCACACTGATCCTACTACATTAAATGACAAGAGGGTGCTTATGAAGACATGAGTGTTTTCTCACTGGAGGAAAGACAGTTGAGAACAGAAATACCTTGGAAGCCAACATTGGCCTGAAGAAGGTTGGAAAAGGCTTTAAGAACACACAAGAAGATGAAGTACTCTCAGGCCAGAGAAAAGTACAGTGGAAGGGTCAGACCCAGGGTTCTGTGCCCTGTACTGTGACTGTGTCCTGTGTCTCTGGAGCCAGAATATATATCCAGAAACCATCAGAAGCTATAAAGGGAAGAGGTTGGATGAAGGTTTAAAGCTGTGTTGTTGTAGGAGGAGCCTTGGGGGGATCAGTAATAGAGGGCACATGATGGCTTCAGAAGTCTGCTGTTCCAGCAGGCTGCCATGTACTGGGTTAGAGAAAGAGGTCAAAGTATATTGTAGTGGGCCATTTGGAGAGCATCACAGACCAGGAAATAATCTTAGGCCATTATACATCCAGCAGTCAATCAAGTAATAGAATAATATAACACCTCCCTCTCCAACCAGAATCACTTAAAACAGCTATGTTGATTTAGGCATATAATCCCAGCACTCAGGTGGCTGAGACAGGAGGATCACTGTGAGTTCAAGACAAACCTGGGATACATGGTGAGTTCAAGGCTAGCCTGGGCTACATAACAAGACCTTGTCTCAAAAACAAAACAAGAAACAATTGTTTCCTTAAAATAATAATTGAATAATTAAAGTTGCAGTAGTTAACCACTACCACCACCAGCACCATCCCCCACCCCCACTTTCCCCCAAAATGGCAACTCACACATCACAGAGCTGGGAATGATAGATTTCTGATTATCTACTTGAATATATGCATGTCTATTCTGATAATGTTTTATTGCCAAAAGCCAATTTTTGAGGGAGTAAAAGTATGGAAATCTTTTTACTCAAGTACAGAGGACACTGAAATTCAATTCTCTTGCACAAAAGAATTCAGAGGAATAACTGCTCGCTCCTCCCAGTTAATTTTAGTAGCCTATTCTCCTTTTCCATGAGTGTCAGAGAGACTTTATCCCAAATGAATTCGTGAATGAATTCTCTACCACCTAACACCCATGGGGCAGGATGGGAATGACAGTGAGATGGGTGTTGTCCATCTGAGAGATAACTCTGGTTTCATGTCACTCTTCACTTCCTTCCTCCCAGGTCCCCAGAACAGAGTTGTGGATGGGGAATTGGTTTATCTAGACTTACAGCAATTGCTTCTGCCTTTAGATGTACAACTAGATGGTGAAGAAAGCTATTAAGGCCATTACAACATGAATAGCTTCGTAATAACCAAGTACTTCCTTCTATTTTCCCTTTGTAAGCACTATGCTAGACTCTTATTTCAAAGTCCAGAGTAGATTTGGACATGAAAACAAAGCTCAGAAAACAATACAAATAAGCAGATGCCATGTATTTAGTAACAGATTAGTACTGTTCACAGTACAGTAAGGAGCCCTAGGTCAGGCCTCAGCTTTGTTGGGCTTCAAGTATATGACAGTTAATGTTCAGCTCCTGGATATTCACTTGACTAGATTTAGCTTTCAAATGTTCTAAATTGGATATTCTTTTCATCCTGCACAGTGATGAACAAGGCAGATAATATCTGTACATGATTTTATCAGTTTAGCTCCTGCCTCTTTCTTTCTTTGTCATCTAATTTAGGACCAAAAAAAAAAAAAATCTAGACAAATCATTTAGCTGCAATATCAATTGATTCTCCATGCTGCTTCTCTATCATATAGACTAGAATGGAGTAAATAGCTACCTATAATAAAGATTTAAGTTTAATTAAATTCTTATGAAAAACTATGAAATACTAAGGTTCAAATCCAATAGGAAATTGGTGAATACTACAAAAACTATTAAAATACCAAAATTGAGACCTAAAAGACTTAAAGTAATTTAATAGAATTTTCCTATGCCTCCAGAAAAATCTAAGGCCTCTATTATTTTTAGGAAAATTCTATTAAATTTTCAAGGGATGATAACACCAGTGTGAAACCTGAGATCCTACCTGATTATATCTGAGGCGACCAGATATGTGAAAGCTTATATTCACAATTAGTTAACTTGTGTCTGTAAATAGAAGCAGACCACGTGAAAGACTTAATCAATACCCTCCCTCCTGATATTTCCCATTAGAGGTCACTTTTTGTCCTCCAGTTTATATACAGGCTAGATCTGAGTACAGAAAAACATCTGTGTTTCTTTCTTAAGGTCCTTGGATCAAGGAGATCCCAAGGAGTAAGGATACAGTGTAAGGGAAGCTTTGCTGAAATAGCTACCCATCTATAAGTCAAAAGAAGATATTTTGGAATGCCTTCTGAATCTTCTTAGTCTCCCCTCTCTAAAGTGTCCTCTGAAGGTTCTTTTATCCCTTTTCTTGAGTGACCATGAGAAAAGGAGGCACCTATCAGATTAGTTATTACCTTCCCATCTGTGCCAACATGGGCCTGGGTACCTGTATCCTCTCCTTCTTTATTAGTGACCCTAAGTAAGGGAGAGTCTGTCTGAAATATTTGTTCTTACTAATGTGACTCTTTTATGCCCTGTGCCCTTAATGAATTCCTTCTCCATTTTTCCTGGTTAATCTTATACTGCCTGTGCAGGACCCACCATCCATAAAACCTTCTGGAGTAAATATTGGCCTTCATGTACCAGGGGAGTCAGTCAACTTTTAACGATTATATAAAGTTAAAGAGGGTTTCCTGAATTTTCCTCTCTTGTGGTCTGAACCTTATTATCCCCTTACACATTCTCTCTGACCCTTTTTCTAAAATGTGTAATTTGTCCATATTTTAATTTTCAAACTAAATAAGAGGCAAGCCTAATAGTTCTCAGGGTGAATTCTGTTTGGATTAGAAAAGCCACATTATAGTTGACTATACATAATCTTGGATTATGTACCCATAGTCTAGAGAACAAGGAACATAGAAAACAATAGTGCCAAAAAAAAAAAAAAACCTTGCAAAAAGACAGTATTGGAATATTCTTTCTCTTTAGCCTCTCCGTGATACTGTAACTAGAAAAAGCAGTGGTGCCCCAGGCGTGATGGAACAGGAACAAAGAGGGAAATACTCTATCTCAGAGAAAAGCAGGTTCAGAATCACTGTGCAGAAGGGGCAGGCATTAAGACTAGTGGAGCCCAGATCTCAAGCTTCCCACCTAAGCAGGCTATTATTTCTTTTTGCATACCATTGCTGCAGCTACCCATTGGTAGCAGCTTGTCTTTTGCAAGGTTTGGCCCTGGGGTGCTGCAAATTCATATGAGCTTCAAAGTGTAAGCTCTCTTGTTGCTGGCTAGTGTTGGAAGTATATGACTAGAAAAATTCTTAAGTTCCCTTTAAAAATCAACAAACAGGACTGAAGAGATGGCTCAGTGGTTGAGAACACTGGTTGTTCTTGCAGAAGACCCGGGTTCAAATCCCAGCACCCACAGGGCAGCTAACAACTGTCTGTAGCTCCAGTTCCATGGGATGCAGTGGCTTCTTCCATCCTCCGCAGGCATTGCATGACACAGGTGCACTTACCTACATGCAGGCAATACACTCATACACATAAAATAAAAAACAATATATGTAAAAACAAAAACCCAACAAATATATTAGGCAAAACAATTTCAAAATAGTCACCTTTAGAAACTAGTTAACATATCACACACAAAACAATATCAAAACCCAAAATAATCCCCTTTAGAAACAGGTAAATACAGTATGCAAAACAATGCTGGAATCTTATATAGTCACCTTTAAAAATTAAGTATATCATACAAAAAGATGTCAAAATCTGAAAGTCTCCATTTAGAAACATGTAAATATCATGCAAAATAATGTCAAAACCCAAGTAGTCCCCATTAGAAACCAGTTAATAAGTCATGTAAAGCAATGTCAAAAATCCAAAATCTCACTGTAGATGTACATCCCTTGTCTAATATAAAAAAAGTATTGATCTATTCTTATAGCAATAGAGCCTGTGTCGGAGTCTCTGGGCTTCCTAGTTCTACAGTCCCATCAAGATTCCCAGAAAGTAAAAAACCAAAAAGAAAAAAGGATTGAGAGATTGGGACATATGACTAAATTTCTGTGGTGCAGGGAAATTCCCAGAGTATCATGATCCCTATGACCTAGTAGTACAGGGGCATTTCTGGGTGCCACCATTTTGATCCATGGTATGTAGTTGTATTGACCAAGATGGTGGCAAGGTCACCATTTTGAAGATGTCACTAACCACGATGATGGCCAAGTCATGTGACTGACCCCATATTGATGATGTCATCAACCAAGATGGCAACCAGATCATGTGGTTGCTTCCATCTTGGTGAGGTCACCAGCCAAGTTGGTGACAAAGCCACATGGCTACCTTTTACCTATGGTGAGCTTGGCTCCAAGATAAAATGAGTCCATCTCCAGCCAGGGCTTCAGCCCTATGGGAATCCATACATCTCCCATATTAAATGAGAGCAATCTTCCCCACTCCCTGCTTCTTTTTTACAAAATTTTTTATTATTTTTATTTGGTACATACGATTATATTGCCTGCATGTAGGTAAGTGCACCCATGTCATACAGTGCCTTTGGAGGTCAGAAGAGGGCATTGGATTCCCCTGGAACTGAAATTTTGAACAGTTGTTAGCCATCATGTAAGTGCTGGGAATTGAACCCAGGTCCTCTGCAAGAGTAGGCAGTGCTCCTAATCACTGAGCCATCTCTCCAGCCACCCAAAAGTATCCAGTTAAGTTAGAATGATGGCAGGAGAAATTGCCCTCAGGTATGTAGGCAAATAAAGCAAAAGAAAGAATTTCATGGCCTCAGACCACAAAATGGAGTCCATGTTTTATACCACCAGTTGTAATTGTGAGTTCCAAGCAATGTCCTCTGGATCTTGTCATTCCTACATATAAGCTGTTGCTGGGAAAGAAACCCATGAAGGAAGCAGAAGACATGGGGAATAGTGCCCAGTGCACATAGTTGGGCTGTTGCTCTGAGAACACGTCCCAACCGAGAATGGTGTGTGATTCTCCATGTTTGCTGAAATTTAAATTCTTTAGATCCAGCTAGAAAAGCAGCTGCCTTTGGACCACAGGTCTAAGCAGTGCTTAGTGCCCATATTATGGCCTAGGACCAAAGGACTAATTTTCCTAAACCCCTCTGACTGGTCTTATTTCCTCCAGACCAGTGGTTAGAGAGAACCACTGTGGAGAGAAAAAAAAAATCCTGAGGAAGTCCAAGAGTGAAGAAATGGGCCTTTTAGCCCCCCCCCCCCCCTGCCGAGGCATGGCTGTTTGTTCATGACCTCAAAGGCCCTGAAGCAAGATAAAAGAGCTTACCTGCTTTTCTTCTGAGACTCTTCACTTTGGGAAAATCCCCATGCACAGTCTACAAATAAATAAGTTATTCGAATTTGGGGGGGGGTGTCCATTCATGATTGCTAAGATGATGCAGGGAAAAAACAGGGTCCCCTCTTAAGGGTTCTTGGTTTCATTCATGAAAGAATTTAAGAATGAACGTACCTGGAAGCTTTAGGACAGTTTTATGAGAATATAAGGAAGACTCCTCAGGATGGGTAAGCTGTCTTGAAGAGGAGAATGGAAGGGAGAAAGAGGACAGTCTTAAAGCTTGCAGGTTTGGGGCTGGCATGGAGGTCAGACGTGTAGCAGACCAGCAGACACATGGAAGGGAGGGAATGGGAACTTTAGAGAAAAAGTAAAGAAAGCCCCAAATGTTGGGGCAGCCCAAAGTGTTACAGAAAGCATGGTTGGAAATGAGCTATAAAGAAGAAAAGGAGAGATTCTCTGAAGAATTCGAGGTCTGACTTACATGGAGAGCCACCTGTCTGTGGCCTGGTCCAGAAGCAATGCTCTAAGGGGCAGGGATTAGAGCAGGAAAAGTTTACCATCTCATTAGCACACTAAGTATTCCACCCATCTCTTTAGCATGACTTAAGGTGAACCCACCTTCCTAGGGGTGGGCCTGGCTAGGTACTTGACCTGGAAAAACTGAAATGTTAAAGTTCCATGCCATGAGCCAGGCCAGAGATTCTTATTTTCTTGACTAATTAATCTTAAGGAGTTTTTCTGCTACTCTAACAAAAGGAATGGACCTATGATACAAAAGAGGATGTCTTTGCAGTGTTTTAAACCAGCAAGGAATTACTAATTACTACCTAAAATATTTGATGCTTTTTTGCAAACCAACAACTTAAGAACAGAAACTTACATTTGAAAATGAGCAGAAGGTAGGTAAACTACATTCCAGGGAATGACCCCACACCCAAGAGTATTTGGGCAACACAAATTGGACTTGATGGGTTAAAGAGGAGGGGGGCTAGAAGTTGTATGGGTAGCAAGGTGGAATGGACCTGTAAGGAGATGGGGAAGAGAAGTGAATATGATCAAAATACATTGTATGGCATTTTCAACACATTGATAAAATGGTTTTTGTTTTTGTTTTTAATTTTTTTTTAGAAGAAGCATTTCATTACAGCTTTAACATACTCAATAGCAGTTTCCAGAGCAAAGACACATCTCTTTCAGAAGTGGTTATAAAATTTTTAGGTTTGCTGTTGAATTAATACAGTTATACAATATTGAACTCAGTATAAGCCCTGTAAGCCATAAAATTGAATGAGTTTTTAACCTTTAAAAAAGATCTCCATTTCATTTTAAAATATACTGTTTCTTACAGAAAGACTCATTGTTTTTGCTAATAACACTGGGAGTGGTCAGAGGGTATGAATATGAAATTTATAGAAGAGGAAATTCAAAAGACCAACAAGTGTATTTTTATTTTTATTTTTATTTTTTTTGTCTTTTCTCCCTGTAGTCCCAGCTGACCTGAACTCACTATGTAGACCAGGCTGGCCTTGAACTCACAGTGATCCGCCTGCCTCTGGCGTGCGCCGCCATGCCCAGCCCCACAAGTATGTTTTTAAAATGTCTAGTTTACTAATAATCAAAGGAATCCAATTTAAAACAGTGAAATACTGTGTTGTATCTATCATACTGGCCAAAATTAGAATCCTGGATAGCACCAAGAGGTGGTGCAGGTGTGTATATACAGAGCCATGAGCTGCTGGAAGAGATGGAGACCAGGCAGGTATTTTGAAAGACAGAAAGTGCAGTGGCTCAGGAGGAGGGAGCTAACACACAGTACTGTGAGGGTGCACAAATCCTAATCCAGAAGAAATTTTCACAAAGGTCCAAGAAATGTGGGGAAGAATTGAGCATTGATCACAGCCTGTGTCCCAGGTGCTAGAAGCAGCATGGCAATCATTGCTGGAGGACTTCGGTGCAGCTGTGGGAAGCAGTGGACGAGGCACTCACAGGACAGCATAGGTAGATCGTAAAAGCAATGTAAGAGGTTAAAGCAAGGAACAAAATGAAATCAATAACCTAGACCATGCTTATAGATAAAACAAACACAAAGAATGAATAATGCTTTGTAAGAACAAAAGGAAGCATTAACTACACACAGTTGTTACTTATGGTGAAGGGAGGTGAAAGTAGGGGATTGAGATAAATGGGAATAAATACATTTTAAAAACCCAAAGTACTGGAAAGCAATTATTCTCTCTGCTCTCATGATTGCATTAGCCATTTTATTTAATAATGGCTTTATTCTAGCAGAATAATAGCAAATTTGTCAATCTTTCAGTGATATCTGTCAAGATTTATTTCACATGATTCCTACTTAGTTTAGCCAATCACATTGGTTAAATAAAAATTTCCTTTAATAATTCACAGCTATTTTCCATTTCTGTGAGTAGATTTGGATGGTAGCTACTTAACAATAAGCCTACATGTATTCCGCTTATCATTTCACTTATTAGACTGGGCACTGAAATCATTACTAACAATTATACTTTTTTCTTAATTGACTAGTTATATTGAATTGACAAAGTCATTTATATAAATTGACCATACCACTATTATAGACACAATGCGCAAAAATTTAATCTCTATTTTTATCTCATTTTCTATATTCTGATCTGAATAGTTACTTTAAGATCAGTAAAATGGAGTATAGAAATTCTGTTTAATTTTAGCAAGTAAATTCTGTTTTCATAAAATCTTATTTCTGAATGACAATATACAGATTAATTGTTATAAATAAAATACTAAAAAAGGAATCAGAGAGAAGGTTGCAGGGAGCAAAAGTGTTAACTGCAAAAAAAAGAAAAAGAAAGAAAAGTTGAAAACCATTATTCAGAGTACAATTTTGAGAGGGTTCATTTAAAAGTCATTTATTAATTAACCGAATTCCAAAATGGTTCAATACCTTAGATGTACAACCAGAGACTGACTTCCTCCATATCTTTATTGATAGCTCTAATTTAGAAAACTGCTGTATGTGGCTCTGCACAGAGAGAATTGAGGGAGCTCAATGCAGAGCTTTCTGGGCACATTATTGGCATCAGGCTTGCTTCGAATGGGTAAGGGGTGGGTGGTTGTGAATACAGTACTACAAGCAGCAAAGCAAGCCACCCCCACTACTGCTGTCTTCAGGGCTGAACCAGACTCCTGCCTACCTGTCAGGATATTTCCAGGAAACTTGTGATGGATTCCTTTTTTCTTCTCTTAAATAAAATCACTTTATTCCAATTAACTCAGAAATAAAAACATCACACAACTGGTTTAAGGAAGTCACTCAAACACTTGCCCAGTCCCAAACTCTGTTTATCTCAGTGAACCCAGTGAAAAAGGCCTTCTTATGCCTGACTCTTCATAGAAGCCTAGTGTTTTCATTGACCCTCTAACTTACATTTTCTCCCAATTGCCCGGTGCTTCCCAAACCCTATAATAGCTGAATTAATTCCCAGCAAAAAGAAGGCATTCCTTTCTAGTCATCCTAGAGGTAAGTGGGAAGACTTTAGGCAGTCACATAGATGTATATCAAAGCATCTTATAAAATGGTTTTAATTTCAAACTAATGTATATAAAAATTAAAAATGAATTGTGATTGTAAAATGGCAGTAAAACAACTATTGCAAATTATTTTTCTTTTAAGCATGAGTGTGTTTGTAAGAACTCTATTTTATATGAACATTTGTATTGTATATATAATGGAGCCAATGGTACACATTTTATGAAGAGATTTTTATTTAGATCTATGTCTTATTGAAGGTAATATTTTGTCATTTCTAGAAACTGAAGATCCAGTATATACAAATCAAAGACGAGAGTGTAAAAGCATATTCTCCTTGTTTATACAAAATATTTCACGGTGAGAAAGTGATATGGAGCCTTGCTAAATTTCACAGATTCTCATTCTTTCTTGACTCATTTCAGGCACTGGAAAGTGAATTTGTTTCTTGCCAACTCCATCAGTGGATCGACCTTATCTTTGGCTACAAACAGCGAGGACCAGAGGCAGTCCGTGCACTGAATGTTTTCCACTACTTGACCTATGAAGGCTCCGTGAACCTGGACAGCATCACAGACGCAGTGCTCCGGGAGGTAGGTGTGAAGTCCTGAGTTGTTCCACAAGTGTCTGGCATCTCTTAAACACAAATCTGACTTCCCATCTTTTTCTATATTAATCTCTTTTCAGCCTAACTGTTTACCATACATAGGTTTCAGGTTCTTGACAGACATGAAAACATATCAAAAACCAGTAATGAAACCAGTGTGTTGGGCTTTTTGAAATGCAGACATTTTCGTACACTACCATATCCTTCTTTCATTTTACTCCTGAATCTTCATTAAAATGCTTAATGCATTAAGTGTGTTAATAATGAGCAAGACCTAAATGAATATTTAAATATGAGTAAGTCACAGTAAAGTAATCAGCCAGCCTGAGTTTTTAATAATAAAAGCAAAATTGCAACCTTCTAGAAAGAACATTCAAAGAAATATACCAATGAGATAGCTGCAGTTATAGTATTTTATTCCCATGTGTTCTCAGCCTGAAATGTTTACAGCTAACAGTTGGGAATTGCCTACTACAATATGTGTGTATTTGAAATCAAAATATTCATTTGAAATATTATTTAAATCATTTCCACATTGTAAGAAATGATTTCAGATAGGTGTACAGAGTGAAGGGACAGCAGCTGCCAAGTAAGTGTTGCTGCAAGGAAGATAGATCCTTGTCCTCCACTCCACCCGAACTCTGCCATCTGCCGTATGCAAAACAAGCCATTGTCACTACATCTTCAGGCAGCAGAGTGCTTCTTCATTCTTAATTTTAGATGTAGAAAATGTGACGATTTGGGAAGTGAAGCTGTCCTTAAACAAAAACAAACAAACAAAACAAAACAAAACAAAAAACCCAGCTTGCATCCATAGTCATTTCTTATGTACCTCTATAAAATAAAATGACTCCATTTATATGGCTCCAAGCAGAGCAGAAGAAAAGGAAGAGAAGAACTCATGATCATGGATCATTGATCCCTTGGGGCAGAGCCGCAGAGAACACATTGTGAGCAAGTTATTAGAGGCAATATTGTACCATATCATATGCACAAGGAAATGGAAGTAGACCTGAAGGAAGAAAGAGGGAGAACCCAGGTATTAGGAAATTGGTTGGTGAGATGAAAAATTTTTTCTCTAGAGACCATTATACTTGCCTGATTAGTGCCTTAGTTTTATATACATTGTGATCTGTTTATTTTGTGGGAGATAATTCTTTTTTTTTTTTTTTATTTTTTAAATGGAATTTTTGTGTATTTTATACAGAATATCTCAAACAATCTTAATCATCTTTATACCCCCGTCCCCATTGACACCCTCCCACAGTCCCCCAACTGGAACCCATATAATCTTGTCATCCATGTTAAGGCCCAGTGTATCAAGTCATTGTATCAAGTCATTGTCCTCAGCCATTCCCCAGTGCTATCTAGAGTCCCTTGTTTTAGGAAGATCAGCTCTTCTTCACCTAACAGCAGTCAGTGTTGCCAATATTTCTTCAGGTAAGATTGGGTCTGCTGTTTCATTTCCCCAGTTCTATACTGGGTTTTTGTCTGCTGAGTTTACATGGAACTTGTGTATGCTGACACCATTGCCATAGAATTATATGAGCAGGGTCCCAGGAGCTAATTTTTAGCTAAATTATTCTTTTCAGTATACCTCCTTGCTTAACTGTTAAAACAAACTAAATTAATCTTTAATAACCAATATTTTTTCTAATCAAGAAAAAAAATTTTGTGTAGCTCAGCTTTATATTCTAAGACTAAATTCAAATAGGTTTTGGCCTATAAATATCATAGACATCTTATAAATTGTAGACACCTTTGGTCCTGAGTATGTTATTGTATTTTTTCCCTCTACAACAAAGTTCTATCTTTAAAAAGAAAATTGCAAGATGATCTGTTCATCAAAGTACAAATTTGAGCATTTGAATATGATGAAAATTACAGGATAGCATTCAGAGTAATAGGAAAATAACGGGTTTTTCTCACTTAAATGAGGGTTTTAGAAGCATACATGAAAGCTGCGTGTGGTGGCACACACCTTTAATCCCAGTTACGCAGGGGCAGAGGCAGGCAGATCTCTGTGAGATCAAAGCTAGCCTGGTCTACGCAGCCAGTTCCAGGCCAGCAGGGGCTATAAAGAGACCCTGTCTCAAAAAAATTCTAGAGAGAGATAAATGAGCCAGTAAAAAAGGAATCCGAGCATTGAGACTCCTTACATCATTATAGTACATATTACTGGAACCTTTAACAATGTCTGTGTTTACAGCTGTCACACCATTAAGTGAACAGTAGTAAAACCAGCTACTCATAGTTCTTACTCATTAAACTGTCCTAATTAAACATTACACAAAATGGAGTTTTCATTTTTGGTTGTTGTTGTATGGGACTGGATCCAACCTTGTGTTTGCTCACTATAAATGTTCTGAACAGTACATATTACACTATTACCTCAGAACAATGCATACTGTCTAATGCTAGCCTGGTAACTTAGCTCAGGACTCTTGCGTCCTGCAAGCGTTCTCATTCTGAGTAAATAGATGCTGGATACTAAAGTTCCACCAGAGACATCCTCAGAATGTGGTTTGATAGGTATGTTCTTATCCTCCAAATCCTTGCCTATGTCTGAGCAGTCAGCTCTTAGAATACTAGCTGTGAGGAGGCAGGCTCCTGGAATGCACCTTCCTTCCCCCAAGCTAGCACAGGTCCTGGCACATGTCAGCAGAGGTGTTTGCCCTGGCTCTGAAGTCCTATGTCAACTCAAGATTGCATAGGAAGCTACTTCATCTCTTTGAGACCAATAAGAGACCATTTATTGTGGTGCAAACATAACAGATTATGGGCTTTTAAGGAATATGGGATAATTTTTTTTCTCTCATTCCTCACCACATTCCACTTCATACATTCCCAGCAATGGCAAATCAGTGAACAAATAAGAACTGAACATATACCCACTAAAAGTCCTACAACTACTACTTAAGAGCTTGAAGAGCAGTGCCTTCCAATGGCTGCGAACTCACCGAAGAGCGGCAAGCTAGCTGCAGACAGCCAGGGTATTGATTCTCACTCACTGTCTCAGTTGCTTTAAGAAAAGGAAAAATACCACATTGCCCAACATAAGAGCACTTAGCCTCTACTGTCAGAAGACAGAACTCCGTAGATAGGTGGAACAAAGATTAGCATGGTCACTGTTTGGTGGTCATTTATGCCTCTACCTGCACATTACACCTGTTTAGACCTGCAGGGAGGCACAATACCTCATTCAGGCATCAGTTTTGGATCCCTGTAGACCTACACTGTTGCATCCTAGCTTGAGAGAGTTGGCCTCAGTCTGAATGATTGAATATAGGTTCCTGCAAAAAACAGAGCTTCAGAAATGACTTGGCCATTAGAAGTACTTGCTGCTCTGGCAGGGGACCCAGTTTCAGTTCCCAGCACCCATATGGAGGCTAATGATAACCATCTGTAATTCCGGTTTGGGGAGATCTGACTCCTTCTTCTGGTTTCCACGGGTATTGCATGTCTTTGGTACACTTGCTTACATGTAGGCAAAACACATTTTAAAAAGTAAACAACTACTACTTAAGAGCTTGAAGAGCAGTGCCTTCCAATGGCTGCGAACTCACCGAAGAGCGGCAAGCTAGCTGCAGACAGCCAGGGTATTGATTCTCACTCACTGTCTCAGTTGCTTTAAGAAAAGGAAAAATACCACATTGCCCAACATAAGAGCACTTAGCCTCTACTGTCAGAAGACAGAACTCCGTAGATAGGTGGAACAAAGATTAGCATGGTCACTGTTTGGTGGTCATTTATGCCTCTACCTGCACATTACACCTGTTTAGACCTGCAGGGAGGCACAATACCTCATTCAGGCATCAGTTTTGGATCCCTGTAGACCTACACTGTTGCATCCTAGCTTGAGAGAGTTGGCCTCAGTCTGAATGATTGAATATAGGTTCCTGCAAAAAACAGAGCTTCAGAAATGACTTGGCCATTAGAAGTACTTGCTGCCCTGGCAGGGGACCCAGTTTCAGTTCCCAGCACCCATATGGAGGCTAATGATAACCATCTGTAATTCCGGTTTGGGGAGATCTGACTCCTTCTTCTGGTTTCCACGGGTATTGCATGTCTTTGGTACACTTGCTTACATGTAGGCAAAACACATTTTAAAAAGTAAATTTTTTAAAGTTAGCCTACTCATTGAACCTCCATTCCCTTTATAATAATTATCTTACTATTTTTTTAAACACAATGGTCATTAACAGATAAAATGAAAGGAAGGCTAGTCTTAGTTGTCTGATTTGAAATGCCAATTTGCCTAATAAAGGTTTTTTTTGTTTTGTTTTGTTTTTAATGCTTAAACACTACCTTAAAAGGATAACATTACCTTCATTTAAGAAATTCTACAACATGCCTATAATTTCAATCTTTGAAGTTAGTGCTAAAATTTGAGAAATGGCTTAAGGTTATTGACTCATTCTTCCTTGGCAGGTAAAATCATGAAGCAGCACTAACCACAGCAATTATGGCATTAAAGTGTCAAGAAACGAGAGGTCAGAATAACAGATAATTTTCTTCTCTATGTCAGATTAAACATTGACATTCTTTGACAGTTTAGGATTTCTGGGTGAGAAAATTATGACATCTTAACTTATTTATACTTGTAAAGCAGTAATTGATAGTAAACTTTATCTGACAGCTTCTAGGCAGAAACATGACAGCACAGTTCTGGTACAAAGCTCCTCCTAATATCTAAACACTAGATCTGTTGGATAGTAGAGATTATTTAAATTGTCTTAGGTCTTGTCCTACATCATTATCTCCTTGCCCCTTTTCTTATGATGGCTCAACTGTTTGGGTAGTGGTTTTGAAGCACGATAATGAATACTTTCTTACCCTTTTTACATATTAGTAAAAATCATGATTTGATGCATATTTTTATCTACTAAGTGACAACATAGGAAAAGGGTTCTGGAGAGCAACCATCAAGCCCCATGGTTTTCTGCCTTATTGCTACCCAAGGGTGATCCAGAGTCCATCACCTGGAAACTTGTTAGAATTTCTGGTTGGAAGCTTAAGCTTCCCTGACCTACTAATTCAGACCGTGCATTCCACAGGATCACAGGTGACTTGCTTAAGATGTTAAAGGTTCTATATTTAAAATGTGTTTATTACTCATCTATTCAGTGCGTGTACATGCACACATGCACTACAATGTGCATGTGGAGGTCAAAGGACAACTTGGCAGAGTAGGTTCTACCCTTACGCTCTGAGGGATCGAGTGATCAAACTCAAGTGGTCAGGCTCAGAGACAGGTGCCTTTACCTGCTGAGTCATCTCACTGACTCAAGATGGTGAAGTTTAAAGAGCACTGCTCTGTTCAGCTGTGTATGATCCATTTGGAAGATTCTACCTTTCTATAAAACTAGAGAGACTAGATCATAGTAGAAGGAAGTAGCTCTTACCTGGTTTCAGTTCATTGCCTCTGCTTCCCCAGCCTGGCTCCTACACTGTTAAACATGCCCATGTTGCCTGTCTATCTCATCACCAGCCACAATGTTCTCCTCATCCCATGGGTATTCAGATTATGCAGGGAGAAGCTTCAGGCAACTTTATTTGGTAGAGACTGAAAACCACTGATGTGGCCTACCAGTCTCACTAAATAATTTTTCCAAGGGCACCCAGCTATGTAGCAATAGAAATGGAACTTAAGGTCATTAGGTCATTAAATATAGAAATGATCCTTAGGATTGCTTTGGTGCTGTTATTTTCTAGGAAGTTGATAGACTATATAACAAAAAAAAAATACTTATTTTTGGAAAAACACCATTCTTGGTTCTACAATGATTGTTAAAATTTTAAGAAAATATTAATATTTAGTTCTATTTCAATTGATACTATATTGTTTTTATCTTCTTGCTTTTGAATTGAGTTCAACTCAATAAATTTTCTAGTAATTATAGGAAGAGAATTAAGATAATTCTAAGAAAAATTTGGGTGTGTGTTTATGTGTATGGTGTATGCATATAGTATATGTTGGTATGTGCATGTATGTGTGTGGATATGCATTCATATGTGTGTAATCCAGAGGTCTCTAGTCTTTCTCTATCACCCTCTACTTTATTTTCCGAGACAATTTCTCTCACTGAACCTAGAACTAATGGTTTACAATAAACTAGCTGGCCAGTAAGCCTGAGAGAGCCTCCCGTCTGTCTTCCCAGTGCTGGGATTATGGCATGCACAGCCATACCCAGCTTTTTCATATGGGTGCCAGGATCCAAACTCAACCCCTCTTGCTTGCACAGCAGGCACTTTCTGACTGACCATCTCCCAAGCCCCAATTTTAAAAAGATTGTATTAGCCATTTTGTTTACCATTTGTTTCAAATGAATGAAAAATATTTCTTGCTAAAATTACAAAATCACATGTATAATCATAGATGTACTTGTTTGAGCTTGTCTTCCTTGGAAGATGATCTAATATTTAGTAGGAAATAAAAGAGAAGACAGAGGTCTGTTCATAACTTGTTTCATAGCCCTACCATCAATGTTTGGGTGATGTTAGACCAGTCATTTCACTTGTATGTACCTTTGCTTTTGTACCTCAAAAATGGTGACAGAAACAAAATCTAACTCATGCAATAAAAAAAGCTGTATAAACTATAAAGCACTGCACAAACATTGACTGTAACCTGAAAGGATAATTGTATGAAGTATCTTTGAAGAACTTTTTTTCTAATAATTTGTTTCTCTCCATATAATACCAAAGTCATCAATTTTATAAAGATGATCTGTGATGGCAATAGGTAAAAACAATTTTGTTTTCATCTTGATAATTATGTTTTTAAAATTTCTTTTCAGCAGTGTCTCCAAAATTCTATACAGTGCAGTTGTTGCCTGTAACACTCCTTGTCTCTATCAAAGTGAATATGAGCATTTCTATCCTTATTATTTACAATTGTGACTCTTGCAATGTCATTAGTTTCTAGGAAGTGAATTAGGATAGCTGTTGGACTAGCATTGAAGTTGTATATGTTCAGCAAGAGCAAAAGAGTATTCTAACTGAAGCGAACCAGACAAGTGATGATCAAGGCTCCAAGATCTGAGCTTGCAGAAAGCTTGTCAGCATACCTATTGTCAGCCTCGCCAAGCTGAAAAGTGATTTAAATGACTTCCCTCTGACAGCAAGACGTAGGCTCATAAGCCTGCCATACAGTGTAGTTGGCACCTAGAACACATGGGCCATGAAATTTCTATGTGTTTATAGATATACTCATCTACTTTGCATTTTAAAATATCAGATATATTTTAATATCACCAGCAGTCACAAAAACGTGCTAATTTTAGTCTAATTTTTCTGTTACCAGTGTTTGTTGGTCATCTTAGACAGTTTTTTTCTTTCATCTCTGCCTTTGATCTGACAGGCTAACAAAGCCACTCGTTGGATGTACTGGGGTGAGAATTTGCCCACAGGAGGTAGGCTAGATCACTTCAGTTTTCACTTTATTTTCTTGCTGAAATATTCCTTGCTCCTATAGAGCACTAACATGTTAGGGCTGTCAAGAACCAGCAAGACAGATGTGTCTATAACCAAAACAGTTCCAGCTGGCTTTCCCAGAGAAAGGAGCTCATAAGATTCATAAAAGAAAAAAACAATTAACACTCTTCATCCTGATGATGCAAATGAAAAGTTTCATCTTCCCTGTGTATTCTTACTGTGCATTTGTTGACCTTTTCCTCCCTCCACTTTGGTTCTTCCATATGACAAGGAGTTCCCCTGATTCCTCTGGATAAAGCCTTTGTGAGTTCAGTCCTATACTTATGAGTTATGAAAGGTCTGCCTCAGTGAGAGGCAGAAGTGTGGTATTCACAAGTGCCATGGAGTCTAATCGTCTTTATACCGAAGTTTCCTCTCCTAGCAGCTTTTCAGAGAAACAGTCACAACAAGTGAGCAAGAAAATAGCTGGTAGCTATTTCCTAAACCATCTAATAATCCTCCTTACTGAGCTACAAAGTTTTACAAGTTCAAAAGCCAAATTAAGTATAAAGAACACCCCTACATTTAATTAGTGGAGAGGAAGTAGATATTAGATGTTCTTCAAAACTAAAAGATCACTTTGAGAACAGGAAAAATATCATGACTCCTAAAACTAATAGCGATGTCAGCTCCCATGAGTTTATTCATATGTTTCTTATCTGCAGCAACAACTCAAGGCTTGCATGGCAAAGATTTGATGGATAAAGTTGCAGTATAGAAATAAGTATCCAAAAAATTGATAGCATACATTTCATTTTGATTACTTAATCTTTGATTGTGGTTTATCTTTTGTCCTTTGGTCCTTAACTGGCTTGTGTTCAGCAATAGCCCCCTGCAAAAGCATATGTAATGCAGCTAGTCAAAGGCAGATGTATGTCATTTATGCTTTTTTTTTATCCTCTTTGTGTTATTTTCATTGTGTGGTATTGAGAAATGCTAATTATTGATTTTCAGAAATTAGCAGTAAATGCTTTCACAGGCATTTAAAGACACATTTCACTCAATGGAAGAAAAGTGAAAATTATAACCTTGTGTTTGTAGAAGAAATAGCTAAAAGGGATTTCCTTATCTTCTATTAACAGAGTTTAGTTATATTACACAGTTGTAACCTCAGCATAAATTAACAATCATTAAAAGCATATGGCATGCTTCAACTCCTGGAAATAGATATCACTCAATCTAAGTACCTAAGCATTTCAGTTATATGTTTAAGGAGTCATTTTAAAGGTTTTAAACATATGATAATAACCCAATTTAAAGTCTTTTGAAGTCTCAATATAGTCTTTTAAAATTGCTGTTTCCCATTTGTGTCAAAATCAAAGAAGAACATTTTGTTGAATGAATATAGTAATATTTTGAATCTGAATTTGGTTTGTTAATAATACATGCTCTCATTCTGGAATACTCATATCACCACCTGGTATACTTTTGTCTCATTGTTATTCTACACACCAAGCAAAACCTTAAGCTCTTACCACTTTTGTTAACATTTTTCCACAATTAGACCCTCCAAATTATAAGGCTACCACCACCTGCACAACTCCTGTTCTCTCAATGCTTCCCTAACCCCCACGTTCCCTCAGCTCCATTCTCTCCTCCCGTTTCCTGAACCAAACAGTGTAGCACCAGCATCATATAAGCTTATTCAGCTAGGGCAGCTTAGGCAAGGATGTTACCCTGATTGTTCTAGGTTCAATCTTTGTGGGCTCAGTCCTCTATGAAAGACCAGTGCCAAGGGACTGGAGAGATGACTCTGACTTGGTGATTAAGAGCTGTGACTGCTCTTGCAGATGACCTGGGTTTGGTTCCCAGCACCCTCATGGTGGCTAACAACCACCCATAGCTCCAGTTCCAGGGGATCTGACACCCTCTTCTGACCTGCACAGGCATTGCATGACACAGGTGCACTTACATACATGCAAGCAATACACTCATACACATAAAATAAAAACCGTTTTAAAAAAAAGAAAGACCAAAGACCAGCACCAAAAACCCCAAACATGGAGAAATCCTTAAGAGATCATCTGCAAAATTACTGGCTTCCAGATAAGTCACTTTCTCAGAAAAGAATATTTCTGTTCTCTTTCTGAGCATTAAGAACTTACTACCTCCCAAGAAACTTATATTAGTGTTTATCCATAAGATTGTCTAAATCCTCAATAAAATTGTCTGTTTATTGAGTATGGTTTTAATTTGGTCTGGCCCACCCTGACATGGAGAAAAGATAACCAGCATTTCTCTCTTTGTCGTACCTTCATACCAATCACACTTGTGTCTGTCAAGATCTTGCCACATGTCCCTGTCAAAGAAGTAATGACTTCCTTTGAAAAAATTCAACCTGGATGTGGTGTTATATCCCTTTAATCCCAGCACTTGGGAGGCAGAGGCAGGCAGATCACAGTGAGATCCAGGCCAGCCTGATCTAACATAGCAAGCCCCACACAAGCTGGGACTACAGGGAGACCCTGTCTCAAAAAAAAAAAAACAAAAAACAAAAAACCAGAATTCAGATACATGCGGCAACATGGACGGACCTTGGGGACATTGTGTTAAGTAAGCTGGTCACAAAACAGACAAAACCCAAAATACTGAATATGAATACTCCATTTATAACACTTATAGAGGTATCTTGAGTTGTCACATTCATAGAGATAGAAAGCAAATAGGTGGTTGTCAGGAATTAAGAGAGTGGTGGGTTTCTGTTCAGGGGGTACAGACTTTTAGTTCTGCAAGATCTAAGGAGTTTTGGAGATCACTTTCATGGCCATGTATCATATGTATTGAACACTGCACAATTATATACTTAAAAATATTAACCATTTAAAAATAGTTAAAACAGAATATGTATTTTAAATTGTCTTAAAAATATAATGAAGAGAGTTTAACAATGGTCCTAGTTACAGAGGTGGCAGGATAAAGAGGCTAAAGAGAAAGTAAAACACTTGGAGGTTATCACACCCAGGCCTTCAGATATAAAGAGAAGGCGCCAGAACATGGCAAGAGAGGTGTTGGCCAGCATGAACTGTGATCTGAGGCAGAAAAATGCAGCCAAGCCATTGTTAAACCAGGATCTAGCAAGGAGGGCCACACACAAAAATGCCTCCTGTCCTAAGCTAGCACTTCTGAAACACCAGCAAGGAGGGTGTTAGTGAGGTGGCTCACGGAAGCCCATGGCTCAGAGCCAAGGAAAGGTGTCCATCACAGTCACCTGCTCCCTTTGAGCTCTATTTCCCTGGAGAACATATTTAAGATTTCCAGGGCAGGTCATCCCCTTCCACCTGCATTAAAATCATGCAGCATTCATTGCACTTGAGTACATTTACACTTTAATAACAAATCTGAGTGAATTTGCCACCAATAGCACTGAGCTAACTCAGAAAGAACATATTCTGGATAGAATGTTTTCTATCCAAGTTGCTCATCTGTTAAGTCAATTATATAACATCATTAAAATTGACCGTTCCAAGGAGGAAATGAGACAGGAGGAAACAGGGTCCCCTCTCAGGGTGCTCAGTCTCATTCATAAAAGAACTCAAGAATGGACTCAAACAGAAGTTTTAGGGCAATTTATTAGTGTTTAAAGAAAAATCCTCAGGATAGGCGAGCTATAAATCATCAGCAGTTATCTTGAGGAGGAGAATGGAAGGGAGAAGGGAAAAAGTCAAAGCCATGCAGGTTTATAGCCTGGTGTAAGTCAGACATGTAGCAGCCACATGGTGGGGAAGGGAGGGAAGCTTTAGAGAAAAAGTAAAGGAAGCCCAAAATGTTGAGGCAACCCAGAGGGTTAGGGAAAACGTGCTTTGAAAAGAGATAGAAGAAAAGGAGAGGTTAGGCTTTTCTGAGCAGACAACTTACAAAGAGCTACATGTCTGTGACCCAGTCTAAAAGCACCGGCACCTTCTCATTAGTGTCCTAGGTATTCTGCCCATCTCTTTAGCATGACTTAAGATGAACCCACCTTCCTAGGGGTGGGCCTGTGACCAGGTGATTGTCCCAGAAAAACTGGAAAATTTGGGTCTTCATCCAGGCCAGAAATGTTATTCTCTTGACCAGTTGTCTCTTAAGGGACTTCCCGTTACTGTAACAGAACAAAAAGAGTCCCCTCTTGATGTTGTGGAGGTTTATACTCAAAGAATTAAACCACACACCAAGGCAGGTATGAGCAAACCTGAGCAGCCTCCTCCAGCTTGAGCTATACAGTGCTCTAGCTAAGGCAAATGTAATCTTTTTTTTACTGGAGTTACCAAATATTTTGCTTAAATATCCAATAATTTTGCCAGAATAGATTTTTAGCCTTAAAGAAGTTGATCATTAAATCAAAAAGAAAAATATAGAAATTTCTCTTCTGTGGTTTCTATGAGGAACTAGAAGCAGTTGAATATAAAATAGCATTTTAATTTTTTATATAGTTTAATGTTTATAAAGCAAGAAATAATAAAGTGCATATATTATTTTCTTGATTTACTTTGCTCCTGATTTTCCAGCATTAAAAAGTAATGCTTTATATGATCTTGTTTTATTACAACAATAAACCAGAAGCAAAAGCTTATCAGTTAAAATATAGTCTGCCATAAAGTAACCTTTCTTTTTATCACTTCCAACTTCTCAAAGTTCCATTGTTTTTGTTTATTGTTTCTTAGGTAGTATAGACAGCATTACAATGGACTATAAAGATAATACATGTATTATATTTGCCATGACAAATTTATATTTTTCTGGTTATAGAAACAGCAACTCTCAAGTGTCAAAACCACTCTAGCAGTGAGATAAGCACTAAGAAATACTAAGGAAATGGGCTGTTTTTTTTTCCTGTATTCCCAAATAACCACTTTTACTATTTTCTTGAATTTTTTGAAAATCATCAAAGAATTGACTGGTTATTTGAACATACTCTGATACTTTGCATTGTAGGTAACATAAGTTGTAGTACTTTTTTAAATGCTGACTTTCCTGGGAATTGTTTTAAAAGCCTCTCCATAGCCAGGAAAGTAGATGACTTGGGTCATTTGAGGGCCCATGTTACTAGCTCTTCACACTGTTTCTCAGGGTACTATAGACCTGATGGTATTGCACCTGAAAGAAGCTGAATTTCATCTTCAAAAGGAGTAGGGTGATCCCAACTCCCAAGGACAAACAAAAGTTTGATTCCACCAGAGTTCATTCTGGGGAACAAATGAGTTTATTAGGCTCACTCAGAGCATGAGCACAATGCTGGGAACCCTAAAGCAGCCACACTAGAAGGTCTGTGATGTTCCCTCCCCCTTGGGATTATAGATGGAGCCCTTCTCAGATTAACATCCCCCAGCCTATATCACCTTTCCAAGACCACACACACACACACACACACACACACACACACACCAGGCTGCATGTAGTTAGGGTGGAATTGCATATAAATGGCTTGGGGGAGTGGTTGGATACACTGGTGTGGGTCAGTGCCCTCCTCACCCCTCCTTCTCTGAAGGAATGTCAACCATCTACAGGCCTGATTGAGATTGATGTTTGCAAGCAGCATAAAGCTGATTTGATAAAAATCTAGGCTGTTTTGACTGGAGGACCAGGTTCTACAACAAAGGAGTGTGAGAAAGGATGGAAGGAAGGAGGAGGGAAGGAAGGAAGGAAGGAAGGAAGGAAGGAAGGAAGGAAGGAAGAAAAACACACCAGACCTTGGTGGGGGGGAGGAACGGAGGGCTGGAGGGAGGAGGGAGGGAGGCAGAGGGAGGGACAGAGAACAAGGTTGACTGGTTTTTAATGTACTACACACCAGAGAAGGTCTGATACATGCCTCCTAGATTTTTACTTCCTTTCACCTTGTCTCTGAATTATTTCCTATTAATGGACATAGGTTAGACAGGAATGCACATAGAAACTATTTATGTATCTCCTCTTGTTAGAATTTAGTCCAAGATAGTTCACAGAGGTGGCAGAGAATTCATGGAGGTGTGTCTCGGAGTTTGGGACCACTGGGAAGGACCACTCAGACTCAAAAAAGTTCAGAATCAGCCAAATCTATTAAGCTGGCCAGCACTCTTTGAGCCAGTATAGGAAGTGCCACCCTAACTGGGAGGAGATGGGATAAAGGCAAAGTCCTTGGTACAAGATTTAAACTTTTACAATTTTATTAGAATTTTAAAGAAAAATCCTCAGGGGGCAGACAAGCTGGTAACCATGGCAGATGCCTTGAGGAGGAGAATGGAAGGGAGAAGGAAAGAAAGCCATGAAGCCATGCAGGTTTAGTGCCTGCACGGGGGTCAGACACGTGGCTGCCAGTCAGCCACATGGCTGGGAGAAGGAAGCTTTCGAGAAAAGGTAAAGAAATACAGGATGCTAGGGGTCATCCAAAGCGTTAAGGAAAGCATGTTTAGAAAAGTGATATGGAGAAGAAAAGGAAAAATTACGCTTTTCTGAAGAATTCAGAAAAGCAGGCAGACTTACAGACTACATGACTGTGGCTGGTCCAGAAGTTCTCACTAGGAGGCAGGATTCCAGGCAGGAAAACTTTGCTATCTCATTAACGTACCAGGTATTCCGCCCATCTATTTAGCATAACATAAGGTGAACCTGCCTTCCAAGGGGTGGTCCTATGGCCAGATAGTTGACCAGTGAAACTGGAAAGGTGGGTCTTTCAACAGACTAGATTTTATAGTCTTGACCAGTTAAACTTACACAAAATGGAGGAGCTCAGGCTATTACAGAGGAGGTAGAACTTTGTTAGAAGGGAAGGCAAAAGAGGGAAAGAAGCAGGTAAGCAAGAGGTCCAGAAGGTCAAAGAAAGACAGGCTACACTATAACATCCGTGGTCCCTCTATACACATATGCAAGGACATCTCCGTAACTGATGAACTGTAAAATGTGTTTCTCCTCTGGGAATTGAGCTAGATGCTATCTTCATTTGTCTCCCAAATGGTCACCATTGTTCAGGTCATAGACAGCCATACCCAGCAGCTCTGACCAATGAAGACAAAAAGTAGAGAGAGTTTTTTGAAAATCAGTAAGAAAGAAGGATACCTGAATGACAGTGTAATTGTAACTTGATAGGTAGGTCCTAGAGTATTTGACAAACAACAGTTTAACAAGGAAGCAGAGAGGGGACGGAAGAGAATGTTTCCCTCACATGGACTTTCCCTACTAGGCACATTTCTGCATCCTGCTGCCCATTGCTGCAGAATCTTTTGTGCTAGAATATTGGAAAACTTCAATTCTGTGAAGGAAGTAAGATTGGCAGACTTATTCCAAAGTTTTTGTCTTTTGCCAAATTCTTTGCACACACAAGTAAGCATTCATGGTTATTAGATTTTGAAAGGATTTACAAATCCCAGTGTCTAGAAGAACCAGACAGGAAATAAGCAAATGAAGCAGACCAAGTAGTGATACATAGTTGAGTCATGTTAGCAGTGGCCTTCTAAAAGGTGGCTGAGCCACAGCACAGGAGGTATAAAATGGCAATGTGGTTTTGCAAGAAGCCAAAAACTCTGATTTACCCAGTTAGTAAATCAAGATTACTACATGGAATTTTCTAAACTGTAATGTTGGTTCAAACAGAAATCATATCTGTGAGTTGTTGTATGTTGTCCACAAGATGGTAACCTCAGGTTGAGGCTAAGCTCTGTGAGGGCATGAACCACTTCTGTTTTGTTTGATGAGCACCACAAGTATCTAGAATGATACCTGATATATTAGGAGGTTCTTAGTAAACTGTCCATGAGTACATAAGGATTGGGATTGACTCTCTCTGACCCATGCAGCACAATATAAGTAGAAATTTGTATAATTTAAAAGTGCCATTCTGACAGTACAGAAAAAACTGTAATTAGCTCTATATAGCTGCTTTCTGGTTTGATGTACTTAGAAATTATTAAGGGAATAATTCTGTATGGCAAAAATATTTTCATGAACTAAAGAGATAACCCAGTCAGTAAATTGCTTGCCACGTAAGAATGAGGACCTAAGTTTAATTCTCAGCACCCACATGAAAAGCTGGGTATAGTGACATCCACTTGTAATCCCAGCATTGGGGAAAAAGAGAGATTGATGGATCCCTAGAGTTCACTGGCTAGCCTAATTGGTGAGCCCCAGGTACTGAGAGACTGTCTCAAAAAAAAAAAAAAAGTAAGGTTCCTAGGGAGTGACACCTAAAGTTGACCTCTGGCCTCCATATGCATGCACAGGCAATACATATGTGTGTGTGTGTGTGCGTGCGCACACACACACACACACACACAAACCAGTTGCATCATGCCAGTTATTTGCTAATTTCTATTCAACCCCCACACATATGTACTTTCTCTGGAAGTCCCCTTCCTAAGCAGTCCTCCCCCTCTGCTCTCTCTCTAGACTCTCAAGTAGTCTGAGCTTATCTCCACTGCTGTCCTACCTGCTCTGCACAGATGTGCATTTCTAATTTCCTTCCAGGCTGCACACTTCTGAGGGGTCTAGTGTCTGATTGTATCCTTAAGCACTGACCAAGCATTCAGCAGATGTTTATCCACTTGTTTCAGTGGCACTGAATCATTATAAGTACTCTAATGTTTCTACCCCTGCTGCCCATGTGCTGTTCATTTTCCAGGCTAATTTTCAGGTGGCACAAATACCCCACTAGTACCCCATTTCTGTAGTCAGCCTTTGGTAGGACTGAGTACCAGTCCTGACTTGCAGTCAGTCTGAGCAAACAGACACGCACACATAATTTTGTGTTAAATTCCGTAACAAAGGGAGAAAGTGTACTGTGGGAGCATAGAGGGAATCCGTGATGATGTGTGGAGTCTAAGCAGGAAAGGACTGAGAGCCGTTCTCAAGGACAGCATCAGTGGAAACTTCATCCTGCATGGGGAGGCACTCTCAAGACAGCAACCTAATTGTACGAATTCATAGGTTGCAGAATGGGTCAGAAAAAGGGAGGACAGAAAGAAGATGCAAGAAGTAGTAAAGAAAGACAGGAGGTGCTCACAGTTCCAGTGTCAGATAATGAGCAGAAACAACCTAGAGGGAGGCAGCATGCCTTTTCAATGTCAGAAAGACCTGGAAAACTTAATGCAGAAGACAGAATTAAGATAAATATTGGAATGAGAACCTTTGGTCTTCTTCAGTGCAAAAGGACCACTGAAGAGATCTGAACAGAAAATTTCTAGAAATTATGTCAGTTTCCTAACAAGTTCTAGTATAATTTTAATAGTTCTGTTCAAGAAACAAAATTAAAGTTATTGGGACATTTTTTCTGCTTTCTTCAGTCAACACTTTGAGGCTACCTAAGTGCAAGGCAATGATCCAGAGATCAGTTTTACCCCCAGCTTCTCACCCTATGACATCCTTTTTTAGGGAGGAATAAACTCATAGGCAACAGTAGTGCTAGAGAGACTTTAATTGTTAGATATTGGACATTTTCTAGCCAGGCCAACTTTAACAGTAAAATTACTGCTTTTTCCCCACAAATAATTCTCAAGAGTTATTGTTAGTAATGTGAGCCTAACCAGAAATGGTCTCTTCTCCCCTTTTCTAATCATAAATCTTGCACTGGGAAGACAAAGTGTCGTGGTATCTACATGAATGCAATTTAGTTAAATAGTCACACTTTGCATGTGAGTGGACATCATGCAAATAAGTGTGTACATTAAAATTGGACAGCACTTAAAGAGATTTAACAACTCATCCGATTGCCTCTGCAAATAAAAGAACCAAGCCCCTTTTATGCAATTGCTAAAATATGGTAGATAATGATCATTCATGTTTAATATTGCTAATAAATTTGAAAGTTCACATTTTTATTGATAAACATTTTCTTAAAATGCAGTGTAGGACAGATTGTTAAATTTAAGCACTTTATAAATGAGAAGTGGAGATGCTAATACAATTAGTGGCAGTTCTGTGTCAAGATCCATCTCCTACCTTACCTGGGCTGTTTCAAGTGCTCAGCAATGGTTTTCATATTTCACTTTAATGTGCAACCAACCTGCACATGACTTTAAAGGGAAAATAAGCATGGTAACAGGATAATGATCATAGTAAATACAGTGCTTTTCCTTGTTAACTTACACACTTAACAGTATTTCAGAAAAAAAAATCGTATTTATCTAATTTAATATGTTGAAATGTTTTACTTTTAGAATTTATGTATAGAAGAACTATGTCTCTGGCACACAGACACCCAGACACACACACCCAGACACACACACACACACACACACACACACACACACACACACACACACACAAATGGTTTATTGTATGAGCTGAGCAGTTTGAACTCTAAATTAGTCTTATTCATTGGGACCCACAAAATCTCAATAATATTTTCATCTACACAGGCTTTAGTGAAATATTACACAGTTCAGGATACCCAAAGAATTCCTTCCTTTTTGAGTGAGTTTTCTCTAAAGTTTCTGGGTGAAAAAAACTGGAGAAATGACTTTATACCTTACAAATGATACTCTCATACTACATCTTAAAACAGCATAGATGTATTTTATATTGAAGTTTTGACATATTTAATTGTTACACAAAAGCCTTAGTGTTCTGTGCGCTAATTGTCCTCAGAGTTGATTGGAATGTGTGATTTTCTGAATTTGTTTTGTGTCAGTGGTGGACATATGTCTCATTCTCTTTTCCCATTAAGATTCCAGAAACTTATTTCATTAGAGATCCCCACACGTTCCTCCTTACAAAGGACTTTATTAAGGTACATGTGCTGTGTTTGGTGTTAAAGGTGTTCTTTGGTCTGTAACTGCATGCATGGACTCACAGGTTAGCGTTTCTACATTTAACCCTGGCTCTGGTAATGAGAATAGTGACATGCTTAACTGAAGAATGTTTGGAAGAAGCAAAGCTTGTCTACAAAAAACTAACACTCGGATGATTCTATGCCCTGAGAAAAGAGCACCTAAGGAATTTTCTGGACCCTTTTTATGGCTGACTTGTGCTACACTTGCATTGTCAAGAGTGTGTTGACCTTTCTCTTTGACGCATATTGATTTTGACAGTCACCTCCTTGTCCTGCAGGCCATGGAAGCACAGATACAGAATTTTGGACAGACACCGTCTCAGTTGCTTATTGAGCCCCATCCGCCTCGGAGCTCTGCCATGCACCTGGTAAGACATTCTGGCGTGTGGAGACGTTTGTTCCTTTCCTTTGTACCTGGGTTTAGAGCAAATGAACTAGCATTTTAGAAATAGTTTTAAAGACTTAAGGACATATGGAGTATGATTCTTATTTTTTAGACTGCTTATTAAGCTAGCTCAATTTTAGATTCACAAAGAAAGCTTCTCTTCCCTGTGTTCTTCTGCATAAACCCATTCACACACATGCAGGCATACAGATACACACTGGCACCCAAATTAAATTAAGTTTGTAAATTAACATTTAAGAGATAAACACAATACACCAGATTAGTTTATTCTAAGGGAAGGAAATAAATCTGAAGGTAGTTTATGGGTCCTGCAGAGAGGCTGTGGAACAGGGTGGATAACAGCAAAAGCCCAGAGCCAGGCATGAACCAAACTCCATGTCTACCACTAACCAGTTAATGACTGGGGCCAAGTATGTAACATCGATGTGTTCACATTTCAGCATCTGGAACACAGGGATGATTCAACCCTACACAGAGAATTGAATGAGTTGATGCTATAGAATCCTTAGGCCAGCCCCTGTGACATAAGCTCTCAGTAAGTGTTAGCTGATGTCCTGAACAAGAACTACTCACATCAAACCTTTATTCCTACTTTGCAAAGGAAAAAAGTCATAATCTTTGCACTTTAATCTAAAATTTAAAAGTCCATTTTTTATAGCAAAATAGCCCCTTTCCAGCTTATCAGCTAATATTAAATATTTCCCTCTTTATTTAACTGTATGAAGGCAAAAACTTTATCTGAGATACTTCCTTTAATATATTGATTAAGTTGTAATCTTTCACTCATTTTTGATAAAAGTAAATGTTTCCAGGCAAGAACACTCCCAAGTTAATTCTTAAATGGTCAGTTCTTCAGTGTGTATACACTGTCATCAAGACCAGCCAGTACATGGGAGTGAAGAGTTTGGAAGATGCTTGATAACGGATGTGTGTCAATGAGTTTATAAGTTAATATTTCTATGATGAAAGAATTGTTTATACCTGTCATTTATTTAACAAGATGCCAATTAGCAAATATTTGAGATCCTCCGTGTGTCAGATGATGCTAAGCAATGAAGTACAGAGACAGGTACATCCTCAATACCAGTAAATAACTGGTGGTTGCCAGGCATGGTGGCATACTCCTTTAATCCCAACACTCAGGAGGCAGAGGCAGGCGGATCTCTGTAACTTCAAGGCCAGCCTGGTCTACATAGTGAGTTCCAGGCCAGCAGGCCAGCTGGTGCTACTGGGAGACCCTGTCTCAAAAAAGACCAAAAAAAAAACCAGAACTGGAAGTCAATTCCAGGGAAACACATAGCCGAACACATTTATTTTAAAACACTCTCCCTCTTTTTGCAGTAGCCACACATAGTTTCATTTCCTCAGTTAATCAAGATAGGAATCTTTTGATTGCACTTGGGGCATTCTGTATGATAAAGCAGAAAGATTTGCACGAGACACTGGTTGTTCCCAGACAACCCTCAGCCACAGCACAGACATGGAAATGTGGCCTTAGAGCTCCAAGCATCGAACTGTCTAAAAGAGTATCTCTTATATTTTACTTTAGAAAATGGTTTGGCTGAAGAGTTTAATTCCTGTATTAGTGTTCTCTGTTTATAATAATAACTATCCTGGGGGAATGCCAAGTTAGAACTCATTACTTACCTACAAGAAATTATTGAAAGCTGGGGGTGGTGGCACATGCCTTTAATCCCAGCACTCAGGAGGCGGAGGCAGGTAG
Organism: Nannospalax galili; assembly: GCF_000622305.1. Classification (NCBI taxonomy): domain Eukaryota; kingdom Metazoa; phylum Chordata; class Mammalia; order Rodentia; family Spalacidae; genus Nannospalax; species Nannospalax galili. Next base: position 1,208,662 of record NW_008335784.1, on the reverse strand, counting down.
ATCTCTATGAGTTCAAGGCCAACCTGGCCTACATAGCAAGTTCCAAGTCAGCTGGGGCTATAGGAATACCATGTCTCAAAAAGACCAAAAAAAAAAAAAAAAAAAAGGCATGTAGCTGGTTTTATAAGAATTTTGACCTTTCTGAGTTCATATTGGATATGAGAAAACAATTCAAAACATATATGGATGGTAAGTAATAATTATATCCTGCATCCTTATTTCATGTTTTATAAGATAGTATTTATGATATTCTGAAGTGCTTATAGAATCTACTGTGTCTATCAAGTCATTCAGTAGGTGTTTAAGAGAAAAAAAGTCTAAAAAAGAAAAACTGTTGGCCCTCACTAATCTCAAAGTCTATGAAAAAGAGGCAAGACATAAACCATAAACAGTAGGTCAACGCCACAGCACAGGTATACACAAGACACTGGCAAGGACACGTGGCTACTCTGTGGAGGCTGCTATACTTTTAATTGTTTAGATGACCCTATATTAGCCCAATAGAAGTGACATTTGTCAGCCAAATCACTTTATATCCCATGTGAAGAATGTCAGTCATTGATTGACTAATTTTCCATCAAACCATTTTTTAACTGCACTGAGCCATTATGTTGCATTCTGTGACTGTACCTGTGTGCTAAATGTTCACATGGCAGTCTGGCCATATCCAAATCGATGCTTATTCTCAGCAACCAAATGTTCTGCCTCAGTGACTTCACAGAGTCCTTGCTCCCTTGTCTCTCCCCCTTCCCCAGGTGAAGCTACTCCACTGGGGTGCCCCAGCCAGCAGGACATTTCATAGGGCTTGGGGGCCGCTGCCTGTGGTCATGCTAGCCAGGTCTGTTTGCTCCTCCTCTCCCCAGACCTTCCACTAACCCGGTTATCCTTTTTGTTTTCTTCTGTCTCTTCTCTTTCTACTCAACAGTGTTTCCTCCCACAGAGTCCACTCATGTTTAAAGACCAGATGCAACAGGATGTAATAATGGTGCTGAAGTTCCCATCCAATTCTCCAGTGACCCATGTGGCCGCCAACACCCTGCCCCACCTGACCATCCCTGCAGTTGTGACAGTGACCTGCAGCCGACTGTTTGCAGTGAACAGATGGCACAACACAGTAGGTATGTGGCTCTCAGCATGCACCAAGGAGCTAAGGTGAGAATGGTGCTGGGGGCGCTCTAGTCAGGTTACCTTCAGAGGACAGCAGAGCAAATCTGTGGAGCTCAAGTAGCAGCCCAGTCTGTCTGGTTTGCTGCAGCTGTATGCTAGGGCCTCCAAAGACTTGGTGCTGTTCTATCACCAAACTTCCAAACAGAAGTGAATTTCAGTCTGGGTTTTCCAGATGTTAGCTTCAAATTCTTCTTCTTCAATGCCATGAATTTATTTAGCAAGTATTTGAATAACCATTATGTGTTAAATAGTTCTAAGTTGTTGCAGTTCAGCAAAACATAAAACAAACTATCCTGTGGAGTTAGGACCCTTGAGAAAAGGCAAACTCAACTGTCCAGTGATTTCACATGTGTTTGCTCCAAATTCATCCCTGACAGCTCCAGCTAATACATATTGAAGTGATATAATGCCATTCCAAACATTTTAGACATACTGATATTTAACCAGGCAGGAATGAATATGACCAAATGATTTACTTGTCCCAGTTCTCCACTTACAGTCTCCTGCAAAGCCCCATGACTCCCACTGTCTCCAGGACTGAAAAGATGAGCCATGATGAATTAACCCAAATCATTCTATTGTCTATTCTATTGACTTTTACCTTGCTCTGAAAAATATGGTGATTTATGTCATAGCTTTACCTCCAAAGAGTTTCTGTGTACCCTGTTTTATGGTTATTGGTGATATTATCAACATGGGGTAACACAAATTCTGCTCACCTGGCAGTATGCAGCAGATGACTTAAGGGGAAATACAACTTCATTATTCACAGAAGTCTTGACCTCTAGAAATGTTTTTCATCAAGAAAACTCTATAAAAGGGCTCAGTTTTTATTTTTAATTGTTCAAAAAAATATATAGGGTTATTACATAATCACATGTGAAAAATTATAACCAACGAACTAAATCAGGCCCCAAATGTTCCACTTCAAGTAACTTTTCAGGAGGTGAAGATTTTAAGTGTAACTCAATTTCATAACCAATATGCTAGTCATGTATTGAACTCCTTGTGTGAGTGCGTTAGCTCCCACCTGGCCTCACCCAGGGCTCCCTGCTCATGCTACCTTCAGAAGCACAGCAGTGTCTTGGATTCCAGGCTCATTGTCTGTCTTATGACCTTAGCTTTGTAATAGGTTCAAGAAGTATTATGATGCTCACTTTATTCAGCTTACCATTCTTTCCAGCTTTCTATATCTTAAGGAAGAAACTGAGGTTCCTGCAGTAGTGATTTTTTTAAGACTCTTGATAAAGTCACATAATATGACCAAGTCACTTAAAAATAACCACAAATTTTAAACAAATATACATTGTGTGTAAGCATCATAAAATATTTCCCATTAGGAACTTCTTCTTTTCAGATAATGTCATTCATGCTGGTTTTTTTGTTTCCATCTTTAGGCCTCAGAGGAGCTCCAGGATACTCCCTGGATCAAGCGCATCATCTTCCCATTGAGATGGACCCTTTAATTGGTATGCTATCAAAAATGCACTCTAAGAACTAGCTGTCCTCACATTCTTACCTGGTTGTTTGTCAAAAAATATAGTTCAGTAATACTTTCATGTAACAGTATCAATGTGACAATATCAAATTGCCACTGAGGATCTGTGTAAATCATAACATACCATCTAAGAAATGTCTGCTACTAAACAAATTACTTATGACATTTTCTAGATGTTTTAGGTCATATAAGTCGAATATAAAAAGGCAAATAATTATACACTGTCCTTTGTTTGAACCTAAGATATTCTTAACTTTATATTATTTAAAATAAAAGGATTCAAAGAAAATTGATACTGAAAAGCACCTTCCACAGAAATCACTGTTCCATAGAGCAAAACTTATGAATTGCAGACTCCTGAGCTACAACTCTTTGTGGCAAATCATGAAAGTATCTGCAGATAACCATATGCACATACCAGCCATGTGGTCCAGAGCAAGCCCTGTAACCATTCTATTCCTCTTCCTTGCAGAAGTCTGTGAGACAGTTTTTTTAAAAAATGCTTCTTCTTCCTAACTTGTTGGATCACTTAGAAAATTAAATTAGAAAAATCTCTAAAAATTTTATTGAAAGTGGTAAAGCTACATAGAAGTGATGATATTCTGTCCTTAGATTAATGCGTCTTTCATCTTTGATCTGAGAGGTAGGCAATAGCCTTCTCGTTACCGTCACCCCTTGTAAAATGGCATTTACATATTTTGCAAAGACGTAAGATTTACAACTAAGAACATTTTTTAGACTATCTTTGTTTTTCCTCTGTCCAATAGACACTGACAGTGAAATATACAGCCAGTGTGTGACCATGGGAAAATTAATAGCTCTGTTCTCATTAATCAAGCAGTAATTCTGTAGTTTTCAGTGACCCAGGACTTTGGCTTACTTTTCCCTTGACTGTGTTTTTTTAAACATTATTTCTCTTTTTATTACTTACCTTCTCTAGTAATTACTTTTGTTGCATTAGTGGATATCTGCAAACAGTAGCACTGAGATTTAATTGTTATCAGAGCCTGGTGGTGGTGACCTTCTACATCTACACTTTCTGTTTAAGAATTCAGCAAAGGGACTTTGGCTGATCGGATGGTGCAGCATCAGGGACAGGCTGGCATCCAGACAGGCACTGGGGAAATCAGATGCATCTCTGAGTTCCAGGCTATATTTATGTGCACTCCCAGGGCTACACAGCGATTCTTTGCCTGTCTCCTTCCTCCAGATCTCTTTCCCATCTCTTTTATCCATCTCCTCCCCTGCCAGCCATGCTAGAAAGGCCTTCTGTTTATTGACAATCCAGGTCTTTGGAGCTGCTGACCTAGAGATCCCTGTGGGGCTTTCCACATAGCACACAGTCCCTTGGAAAGCGGCAGATTGAAGCAAATATTATTATGTGACATACCTTGTATAAAATTTACCCTTTACTTGGTTCTTATTGGACACTAATGAACTCGAACATAGCAAACACAGAATCAAATAGACTTAAATACTGTTAATGTGTTTTAACTTCATTGTCATGATTTCTGCACACTGTTCTTATTTATTGATGGAAAAAATTAAGTTGCTGACATAGTTTTTACATATAGAATATGGCTCGTGAATAATCACTGCTACTAAGGAAATTTATATTGCTCAAGGGAAAATGTCAGAATCTTACTAATTCTTATAGCATTGAAAACTATCGCTAGATAAATGAAGCATGAACATCTTCCTTTCCCTCCATGAGGGCATGATAAAACACTTTGGAATCCTCCTTCAACTTCTTCTGTTTTCAGCGAATAACTCTGGTGTGAACAAACGGCAGATCACAGACCTCGTGGACCAGAGCATACAAATCAATGCCCATTGTTTTGTGGTCACAGCAGATAACCGCTACATTCTCATCTGTGGCTTCTGGGATAAGAGCTTCAGGGTTTATTCTACAGAAACAGGTAATCTTAACATGAAAGACTTTACTCTCAGAGCTCAGCATGCTCGGCAAGCATGTTGGCCTGAATTCAGATCTCTAGCACCCACACAGAATGCCAGACATGGCAGCACATACCTATAGTCCCAGCACTGGGGAAGGAGTCAGAAAGCATTCTCTGGCTAACCAGTTTAGCCAAAATGCCGAGCTCTAGGTTCAGTGAGAGACCCTGTCTCCAAAAATAGGATGGAGAGTCATCTAGGAAAATACCCAACATCAACCCCTGGCCTCCACACATGTGCACATAAACCCTTTCCCTTAAAATTGCAAGTAACATTCTGTAGCAGTTGTCAGACATAAGAAAGCACCTGTGAGTGGATCTGAAATACCTTGCAAATTTGAGGGTCTGTAGATTCACTCTTCACAAATTCATGAAATAACTGAGTCTTTTCATGTTGGAAAATGAGTAAGCAAGCCTGTCATTTCTGTGCTGCAGGGAAACTGACACAGATTGTATTTGGCCACTGGGATGTGGTCACATGCCTGGCCAGATCGGAGTCCTACATCGGTGGGGACTGCTACATTGTGTCTGGGTCTCGGGATGCTACCTTGCTTCTCTGGTACTGGAGTGGACGGCACCATATCATAGGAGACAACCCTAATAGCAGTGAGTGTTTACCCACAAGTTTCCTCTCAGACTCTAAATTCACATGAATGCATTGTGCCCTTTTGTTTTCCTAATAGTTTTTCCAGAGTCTGTGAAGACTTTACAATGTACCCAGGATGCTCAAGCAGCTGTGAGTGCCAGGCAGTGAGAAGCCCTGGCTTTCAGGAGCTATGTAAGGACATCTGTGTCATGCACACCGCAAAACTGTCTTTTCTGCTTAAATAACAAGTACATGGAATATTAATTACAGGAATATTAATTGTATCAAGTAATATTTTATACCATAAAACTTGTTTCTGCTTTTCTGCCATATGAATAATCAAAAGAGTAAAAATGTTAAATAAGTCACATTTAGTATTTGATGGAATTGACTGATTTGTGATACATTTTTCTATTAGAACCAACCTATCAGCACATGCATGCCTGACCAGAACAGCCACACATTCTGGTCAATCCCTGCTTTCAAAGGCAGCGACTACACTCACTGCAGAAACTGTCATACCTGTGACAGCTGTGGTACCGACAGAAACATGTAGTCGCTGCTGTCAGAAACTCCTAGCATGAAAGAAAAAGATTATTTTTTTCCTGTCCACTTTAATCTAGTTTCAATACCAAGTCACAAGTTGGAGGACCAGGCTATATGTGTTTTCTGTCTCATAACCCATTGCTACCAAAAAGGTAGTTGTCTAGATTGGTAATAAAGTATGTGTCATAATGCCTTTTGGTTTGGAAGCTTGTATATATTAACCTAGCCTTGAAGGGGAAGTCCTAGCTTAGCTGCCCAGTAGCTGCTTTTCTTCAGGGATTAGCCTGAATTACTCTGTGTGGTAGAGAAGAGGCCAAGTCAAACTTGTTCATCACAGCATCCTGGAATAATAGGATTTGTTGTCTGATTTTATGTGAGCATCACTAAAATCTCACCATAAGGTACATCCCAGGGGCCTTACTATGTTTCCAACTGGGCATGGTGGTACACACCTTTAGTCCCGGCACTTGCCAGGCAGAGGCAGACAGATCTTTGTGAGTTCAAGGCCAGCCTGGTATACATAGCAAGTTTCAGGCCAGCTGGGGCTACAGGGAGACCCTGTCTCAATGAGACCAAAAAAAGAAAAAGAAAGAAAAAAATATATGCTTGTTTCTTTTGTATTGTCAACATTATATAATAGTGGGTACCTCTGTTCTACAAAGAAAAAGTAACTAATGTCTATAATTTCTTAGGTAGGTGTAGAAAGGTTAGTTTCATTATGTTGAATATACTGTTTTGAGTAATTTAGACACCTCAAAAGTCTCAGAAGTATTAGATTGTATTTTTCTAATTGTTTTAACCATTTTAATGACTATGTCAAAAGGACAATGGAAATTTGCAAACATTATGACACAATGCATTCCAGATCACAAAAGAAACAAAGGCTACTAGCATTTGTTACTGATAAATGATAGTCATTTTATTAGTGTATTTTATACTAGTAATACTCACTGTTATTCTTTCAAAGTTGTGGCTTTGAGCATGGAAAATTATCCTGGAGATTTAAAAGAGGTCCCTAACTAGATAACAGAATTGAAAAGATGTGAGGGGCAGATGCTTTCATCTGCAACAGTCTTACACAAATTCTGAAAGTAATTTAGAAGTGATAAAAATTAATTTGCGCGCTTTAATTGGAAGCAGTCTCCTGCATGAAAGAAAGCAGAGAACAGGCAGTCTGTGCTAGAAGCTGATTGAATTTTTTGTCAGGTAGGTGTCTTGGACTTGGCCGCTTATCCTCTAGAGCCCCTCTTTGCAATATATTACAACCCATCTCTGACTGGTGTTCTTTAACAGGATCAATGCTATTCCCGTGGAATCCCCAGAGCCCCAAATTTCATTGATCTTGGGACTTGACATTTCTCATTACGTGCTATAGCTCCCAACAAGATAGTCACAGGAGGGGCAAGTTAACATTGTTGTGTCTTCAACAGACCCTGAAAATACATTAGGACCTCGGCTCAAAAGCCAATCTGCTTTTAAAGTATGTAATTTAAATGTTTATTCCTGATATAAGGCACTTTTAGAGAGACACATACATATGAAAAAATTTAAATCATAGCAATATAAAACTCTGAAAGGGGATCTAATGTTCATCTTTTCAAATCAAATCTACCAGTATTCATTCACTGGGTAATATGTGTAAAGCAGTGTAACTGTGGTGAGTCACCTGTCCTCTTGATCAAGGAGGCCATGTAGACTCTACTCTACTTTTTAAACTCAGGTCTTTTAGCTCGTGTACAAGCATTGTGTAGACGATAAAAGAAGTCAGTTGAAAAGGAGTGTCCACATGCACCTTCTCTGGGCACCTATTGTGCTGACTCAGCCATGGACACTGGCCCTCCTTCCAGCTGCAGCCTGTCTCTAAGCATCTTCCAAACCACCTCCCTCTCTTTGTTTACATCCAGATTTGTATCAAAAGCCTATCTGGTGGTTCCATAGTCACCACTCACCAATGATGTTATACAAGATGAAAGCATGGACAAAGACTGGAGCAGAGATACTTTTAATTAAATGCATGTATTAGACTACTTTGCTCATTTCTCAAAGCAAGGAATCTTATCTAGGGTGTAGTAAACGTTAAACTTCTAAAAAATTAGATATCAGAAGAAGAATGTTCACCTTCTACTAATTCTCAGTCACAGGACATTCTGGGGGCCATATGGTCATGTAAATAATGGAATATCCTAGCCCAAGATAGGGACAAAGGAGACCATTAGGCATGCTGTCCCATGTCACATCTGGAGACATTTTAGGGTTTGTGACTAAAAGGAGGCGGCTTTCCTGTAGTCCTCTGTTTGTCTTTTCCCTTTGTGGATCTGAGGCTTTAAGAAAGGTGTTTACCCTAGGTTAGAAGTACTGTGAAAGTCAAGAGTGACTAATTTGTTCTCTTCCCAAACAACATTTACTCACAGACTGGGGTATCTGAGCATCATGCAGAATCAGCTTCCTTGGGGGCTGCAGGGGGAGGGAGCAGGTGGAATCGTCCCTGTGGCTCTTTAGGAAAGGGGAGGACCAGCATGGTACTGTCCTAGATTCAGGCTCAGAACTTCAGGGGAAGAGGCTTGGCCTGCAGCTTCAGATGTCAGTGTCATCTAGGAAGAGGAAAAAGAACTTAGAGAAAATGAATAAGTATGTTCATCGTATCTGTCTTCTGCTCTTCATCCAGTGCCGAGTATGTAGTCAAAGCAAGCCTGACATGGAACATTGCCCTTCTAACCTATGAACTGTGTTCCCTTGAGGGAAGTGTGGAGCCAGGCACAATTAGGAGTTGGGCCAGACCTCTGTGGTAGCCTCACATGTGGTAGAAGAGACTCCTCACTCACACTGTTCTTAGCTCTCCCAGGAAATTTGTAGTAAACATTTAAAATAAATACTGAAATCACAGTACCAATGAAACTATTATAACCTTTGACCACATCCTTTATTTTGACACTTTGAATTAAAACTCTACCACATTTTTGTAAGTGTAAGCATGAATGAAACTAGTTTGTACCTTCATTCTGCAATGATATCCCAGGGCCAGAAATAAAGCCTAGGTGTCAGGGCACTAAGAGGTTCATCCTCTGACCTGCATAACTGGGCTGAGGAGTATGGGTCTCAGAGCCCCAGCTCCCACTCTTGCCGTTTAGAAGGATGGAAATGTCCCCTGCACAAGGGAAGTTTCTGTAAGGACCATGAGTAAACTTTATGCTGCCTGTCCCTAAAAGCCAAAGACCATCTCGTGAGAGCTCTCCTGTCTGTTTTATTTAAATAGTAGCATTCGGTGCCCTTGTAGTTTTTGCTACATCAAGGATATTGAAATGGCTTTTGATAAAGATGAGATGGACTTTATTTTAAGCCTTTTCTATTTAGAATTTCCAAGTACTTGTCTCTGAGGACCAGATGTATTTATTCTTTGTCATCCATAGCAATTCAGTCTCACTGAGATGAGGCAAGATGAGGTTTCCTTATCTTTAGGGAAGTGGGTGGAGATGGAGTGGAAGCGCTGTGGTCCTTGGAAGGGAGTTCTCACCTGCACCTCCCTCTGCACCAGGCCCTTTAACCCTGAGCTCCATCCATCAGCTATGATGTGACAGTGGCAGAATGTTCTCAAGATTTCGAATGGTTGTTGGGGTGTGTGACATCTGTCCCTGACAATGAAATATAGGAAATTCATTTGTCCTTGCTGCAGAGTTTCCAACCTGAAAAGCCTTGAAGAGCATTGTATTTACATTTTCCCAGCTAAAGCTGGAGTGGTTTAGAGGAAAACAATGCTTTCAGGACCCCCAAACAATATTAATATTTAGGTTCCAGTCTCCCATGAATTGAGGAAAGTATAATGAGAAGAAATCAAGCAGTCTAAACCCTCTAAATCAAACACAAGTCTTGAAAAAACTTGCTTCTTTGTAGAAAAAAAATATAACAAGGAATTTTTAAATATTTATGTTCTTTTTTTCCCCTTAGTTCCCTTAGTAAAGTTGCTTCTTATTTTTTCCCATGACCTATAAGGGAAGGAACTAAAAAACTATTTTTCTATGAATTTATTAAAGAAGTAATTTCAAAATTTTCAGTATACCAGTATCTCCAAAATAATTAGTTACAAAGATGAAAAATAAGGCTCAGTGGGTGAAGTGCTTGCTACGTAAGCACAAGTACCTGAACCTGGCTCCCCAGTACCCACTGGGGTATCCAGGATTGGCAGCACATATCTGTAACCTCACACTGGGTGACAGATACATGTGACTTCTGGAGGCCCTCTGGCCAGCCAGTCTAGCTAAAACAGAAGGCTCCACATGTGCTGAAAGACCCCATCTCAAAAATAAGGTAGAGAGCAATAGAAGACACCACATTTCAGCCTCTGGCCTTCACCTGTGTGTGTACAGACACATTCCCCCAACACACACATACTTACCCCACCCCCACATACACATACCACACACACATAAAAAAATCATATCATAGTTAATCTTTACTTTAACGGGAAACTCAGGATATCTTGGAAACACAATTTTATCATTTATCTGAATATGTTTCAAAACCACTAGAAATATAAAGGGATACTTTACCAATATTCAAAATCCATTACAACAGTTTGCACAGATTTAGAGTCAATGGCAAACTGACATGGGCTCTTCTTCCCAGTGTGCATTTCAGAAATGCTGGAGAGGTAGAGTGTAAGTTTATGGAGCTGAGAAAACTGAGAAAGCCCTAGAGAAAGAAAGGATAGTAAGGCTTCACAGGTCACATCAGTCCCAAAAGGTATCTACGCAGCAGGTGTACCTGCCAGCCCTTGAGCCTTCATGTCCTTGCCTCTGTGCAGTGAGTGCCAGGGGTGTCAGGCCAGTACATAATTTTTGAAAAGAGGAGTGCCAAGACCTAAGGTCAAAGCACAGGGCAGTTTTCTGAAAGACAAGATGTGGACTGAGGGTCACCCATCCAGAATGAGTTCACAAAGAAAAGCAGACACCATGCAAGAACACACAAAAGATATCAACTGAATACCATATTCCACATAAAACAGAATAAACAAAGGAGAAGATACAGAACTTTTAAAAAGATATGTTCTTTAAGATATAAGAAAGACATGTTAAGTGCCAGACATGTTCATTTTGTATTCAGGATTGAGTACAAAGGAATTCACTTTATTTCTTTAATCTTAAACATATGCATTCTTAATATTGATAAATATTTTTTAAAACCTTTAATTCCAGAAACAAAGGAAAATGAGGTAGCTATATAGAACGAGCCAAAAAACAATATGGCTCTTCAAGAAATAAGAGTAATGGTTTATGAAAGTGATGACTTAAAATGAAATAATTGTGCTAGTATTTATGTGCAAAGGCATATTCATATATGCTTGCTTATCCATAACATGATTTTCTAGACATCCAAGATGACTTTGATACAACTATTTTAAACCTAAAAGAAAACAGAGAAATGGATGAAGGTGGGCAATGTAGACTATAAACAGGTATGGCACTGTTCCTGGAAACCATCACTAAATATAAGGCATCACTAAATATTTATTGAATCTAATTGAGTGGACTAGGTCCAAATTACATTGCTTCTAGATGCTCCATGCCCTCACGACTGACTGCCCCCCTCAGCCCCTCCCTTTGGACAGCAGCTGCTCAACAGCTGCTCAGCTAGCTTTGCATCCATGGAGTGAAAAATTAAGATACTTATCTCTTCTTTCTTCACAACTTTCCCCACACTCACTCACCAACTTTTGCTCACCTCTGCCTGTTGGAGAGTTAAGGGACATTTTTAAAAGAAGAGTGTGAGATTCAGAAAAGGAAAGCTATAGTTCAGCACTTGCTAACTGTGAACTTGGGAGCAGAATGCTGCTGCAAAGCCCTGTGTCCTACTGGACCGTAGGACAGGGCAGCATTTCTGAACCTTGACCCCACAATTTTCTATGGAACTCCACTTATACAGGTATGTAAAATAGGTATACAAATCAAACATTTACTAATAACAAACCACAAAGAATTTTACTTTAAAACAATTATTTCACACATGTTTTTACCATTTATTACAGATGAAAGTAAATTTCCATACTACTAAGTTCAATGTATTTATTTTTAAATAAAGAATTAAATCTTGGCTGAATACTTGATACTGCAGGATGTAGCACATCTTCAACATTTTTCAGAATTAGTGGATATTTAGGTATTATAATCCTCGATGCTGAGAATGCTGCTTCATATAAATACATCACAAAAAATCACAGAAACATGCATAGGCTATTTCTCAAAATTTGTTAATATTTTGCCTTAATCCCAAGCCAAAATTCATTTAATGAGTTTTTATGAAACTCATGTCAGCAACTCAAAACAGGAATTTTTTATAACTCATTTTTTAAAATGTATTGAATTTTTTGTATATTTCATACAGAACATCCCAATCTTTTTCATCTTTATACCCACATCCCAAATGGCGCCCTCCTGTATCCTCCCCACTCCCCCACTGGAGCCCATGTGCTCTGTCATCCCTGTTACTGCCCACTGTGTTATCAGTGCCCCCAGCTGTTCCCCAGTGTTAGTCCATCCACTGAGTCTAGTCAGCCTATCTAGAGTTCCTTGTTTTAGGAAGATCAGCTCTTCATCTAGCAGCAATCAGTTGCCAACATTCCTTTAGATAAGATTGGAGTCTAGTGTTCATTTTCCCAGTTCTATGCTGGGTTAAAAAAACAGGAATTTTAAAGATTTTTTTTTCTTTTTCTTTCTTTTTTTTTTGTTTAACTTTTACAGAAACTTATTGAGAATTTCATATATGCATATAAGGTGTTTTGATCAAACCCATGCCCACTCCCTCCCCTCTAACACTCCCCCCTCTGAAGAGGTAACCCTAAAATCTTTTAAGGATTAGATAAAAGCTCCCAAACACTTTAGACATTTTTGGCCTTTGGAACTGTTTTTTGTCTATTTTGAAAAATATCTCCATTCCCATATCCTTTTAACATCTTTTACATTCTCATCTTTTTAAAAAAATAATTGTGAGACATAATAGCATTAACAAATAGAATTTCCATCTGTTGTGAGACTCTTTTTCTTGGGGATGCTAAACAATGTTTATTCCCCTTTAAAGTTCTAGTGTCAAGTCAATGTTTGATTAAAGTTTTACTGGGGAACCAATGAATTTATTGAGTTTACTTACTGAGACAACTGAGGGGTTGCTGAAATGTATGAACAACCTGAGGGCATACACACTGGAAAGCCTTTACCCAGCATGGGTCAAGCCTTCTCTTCCCAGCCTTCCCCAGATTATACTTTACTCCTCCCCAAATCAAGGAGTCCATGTGTGATTAGGGCCAAATTACATACAGTTGGCTGGGAAGAGTGGCTGGATAATCCGGTGAGCGTCAAATGATCCTGCTTGGCACTCCTTTAATGAAGGAGCACAACCGTCAACAAGCCCAATTGTGAAGATGTTTAGGGATCAGGCTCGTGAGCAGATGAGGATAGATGAGATAGAGGGTGTCCACTATCTCCACTCCTTTTTAACATAGTGCTTGAAACTCTTGCTAGAGCAATAAGACAGGAGAAGGAAATTAAAGGAATACTAATTG
>NW_008335784.1:1193592-1195238 GCF_000622305.1 Nannospalax galili | reverse complement strand
AATCAATCTATAAAAATCAGTAGGCTTTCTATATACCAGTGACAAGCAATTGGAGAAAGAATACAGGGAAATGCTCTCATTCACAGTTGCTGCAAAAAAATTATGCCCTCCTAGGTCAACTAGCTCCAAGGGACTATGAGCATCTCTCAAAATGTCCTGTAATGTCACCTGTCCTCTTGATCAAGGAGGCCAAGGAGACCCCATGAGATGGACTTGAACCAGCATCCAGTCTACAAGAGGGTCAACACATAGGAATCATTTCCTCCATGCTTCCAAGTGAAGCCAGACATGGTCGAGCAGGACCTTTGATTTATCTTCACATAGGCAGAACTGGTTAAAAAAAAAAAAAAGGAGCCAAGGGCTCCTCTGAAGCCCATGTGACCCCTGAGGAACAGATCCTCAAACGACCTTAAGAGTAAAAATAAATTGGTTTATCTGGGCCAACTGTATAGCCTTAAACACCCAAAGGGAAAGTAAAACGAAAGATTAAAGGGGCCAGTATAATTTTTTAAGAGTCCATATGTATAGCTAAAGGCTACATAAAAAGGAACAATGCCAGATAGGAGATACCTTCTTGTGAGTTGTTGGCCAGGGTGGCCCAAGGGACTCCCAGATAGTAACCCAGCATAGAACTGGAAAAATGAACAACAGACCCCAATCTTACCTAAAGGAATATTGACAACTGATTGTTGCTAGATGAGGAACAGCTGACCTTCCTAAAACAAGGACCTCTAGATAGGCTGACTAGATTCACCAGATGGACAAGTAGTGGGGAATGGCTGGGGGTGCTGACAACACACAGACAGTAGCAGGGATATCAGGGTATAAGAGCTATAGTTGGGGGGCGGGGGCTAGGGAGGGTGCCATCTGGGAAGTGGGTGTATAGTTGAATAAGGTGGTTTGGGATGTTCTGTGTGATACACACACACACACACACACACACACACACACACACACACACACAAAATCAACAAAATTTTAAAAATATTATATCTGAGGAGGAAGCATGGAAATTTATGTCATGTTAATTAGTAGAGGTGATAAGCATTATCCTTGAAATCTACCTGATGACTTTATAGACATTCACAGGCACCAGGGATCCAAGTGCAACCAATTATAACTAGTTATAATCAGATACATACAGATTAGAGATGCAAGCGCCAACATCTCAGTGTTAGTAGCAAAAACAATCTTTCTGCAAGGAACAATATGAAATGAAATGAAATGTCTAAAATGAAATGGAGATCTTTTTTAAAGGTTAAAAACTCATTCAACTTTATGTCTTTCAGGGCTTATACTGACTTCAATATTGTATAACTGTATTAATCAACTGTGAAGCTAGAAGCTTACAGCCACTTGTGAAAGAGATGTACTCTTGCTCTGGAGTGTGTTACTGAATATGTTAAAGCTGTAACGAAATGCTTCTTCTAATCATGTAGTTATTAAAACTTTTTAAAATTTTTACTTCATGTTAAATAGTAGAGGTGATAAACATTACCAGTGAAATCTGCCTGATGACTTTATATCCATACTCAGGTACTAAGGAACCGAGTGTAACCAACCGTGACTAGTAATAATCAGATACACAGATATTAGAGACACATGTGCAAACATCTAAGTGTTAGTAGCATTAAAAATGAGTTTTT
>NW_008335784.1:1192642-1193465 GCF_000622305.1 Nannospalax galili | reverse complement strand
AAGTTACAAAATTAATCTCCAAAAATCAGTAGCCTTTCTATATACCAATAACAAACAATTGGAGAAAGAATTTACAGGGAAACCCTCCCATTCACAATAGCCGCAAAAAAGATAAAATATCTTGGAATAAACCTGACCGGAGACATCAAAGATCTCTACAATGAAAATTTTAAATTGTTAAAGAAAGAGATTGAGGAAGACACCAGGAGATGGAAGGACCTCCCATGTTCATGGATTGGAAAAATTAATATTGTTAAAATGACCATCCTACCTGTCCTAGTTTGTTGCTTCATTGCTGTGACAAAACACTCTGACCAATACCAGCTTGGGGAGGAAAAAGGTTTATTCGGCTTACATCTCCCAGGTTACAGTTCATCAGGGAGACCAAGGTAGGAACTCGGGGCAGAAACCTGGAGGCAGGAGCTGGAGCACAGGCCATGGAGGAACACTGCTTACTGGCTTGCTCCCCTGGCCCTTGCTCAGCCTGCTTTCTTATGCAACACAGGCCCACCTGCCCAGGGGTGGTACCACCCAGAGTGGGCCCTCCCAGATCACTCAACAATCAAGAAGGTACCCCATGGATATGGGCACAGGCCAGTTCAATGGAGGCAATTCCCCAATTGAGGCTCCCTCAACCCAGGTGTGTCAAGTTGACACTAAAGCAATCAGCACACTACCAAAAGCAATATATAGATTCAATGCAATCCCAATCAAAATCCCCATGACATACTTCACAGAATTAGAAAAATGCATCCTTAAATTCATATGGAGGCACAAAAGACCTCGGATAGCCAAAGCAACCATGAGCACAAAGAGCAATGCT
>NW_008335784.1:1174716-1192524 GCF_000622305.1 Nannospalax galili | reverse complement strand
TATAGTCATAAAAACAATATGGTACTGGCACAAAAATAGACCCATAGACCAATGGAACAAAATTGAAGACCCAAATATGAGTAATTGCAATTTTAGCCACCTGATATTTGACAAAGGGGCCAAGAACATTAACTGGAGGAAAGACAGCATGTTCAGCAAATGATGCTAGCAAAACTGAATATCCACCTGTAGAAGAATGAAACTAAACCCCCATCTTTCACCCTGCACAAAAGTCAATTCCAAATTGATCAAAGACTCAATATAAAGCCTGAAACTCTGAAACTCTTAGAAGAAAATATTGGGAAAAACCTACAAGATATAGGTGTAGGAAAGGACTTTCTAAACCAGACACCAATAACCCAGGACACAAGGGCAAGAATTAACATGTGGGACCTCATTAAACTAAAAAGCTTCTGTACATCTAAAAAAGCAACCAGGGAAGTGAAAAGAAAACCCACAGAGTGGGAGAAAATCTTCACCAGCAACACATCTAACAGAGGTTTTACATCCAGAATATATAAAGAACTCAAAAAACAAAGAATCGAGAAACCAAATGATCCAATTAAAAGGTGGGCTGAAGATCTAAACAGACAGTTCTCAAAGGAAGAAATAAAGATGGCTAAGAAACATCTCAAAAAATGTTCAATAGCGTTAGTAATTAGGGAAATTCAAATTAAAACCACCCTAAAGTATCACCTTACCCCAATCAGACTGGAGAACTCTTAAGAAACCAAAAGTGAACGTACCATATGACCCGGTTATACCACTCCTTGGCATCTACCCAAAGGACTCATCCTATTGTGGGGACATTTGTACAAGCGTGTTTGTTGCTGCTCTTTTCACAGTAGCTAAGAGATGGAAGCAACCTAAGTGTCCCCCAACTGATGAGTGGTTAACAAAAATGTGGTATATTTACACAATGGAGTTCTATTCAGCAGTAAAGACAGATGAAATAATGAAATTTGCAGGTAAATGGATGGATCTAGAAACTGTTATACTAAGTGAAGTAACAGACTGAGAAAAACAAACAATGTATGTTCTCCCTCATACGTGGCTCCTAGCACCAAATCCTTTTAAATTCCAGGTCCTTTTAATAAAATGATGCTATACAGCAGTCCCTTCTACATGAAATAACTACCCTCATCATGACTTTAAAGATTTTTTAAAA
Organism: Nannospalax galili; assembly: GCF_000622305.1. Lineage (NCBI taxonomy): Eukaryota > Metazoa > Chordata > Mammalia > Rodentia > Spalacidae > Nannospalax > Nannospalax galili. Next base: position 1,191,356 of record NW_008335784.1, on the reverse strand, counting down.
TGTATTTATGTGTGTGTCTATGTGTGCATTGCCAAGTATGTGGGTACCTGTGAAGGCCAGAAGAGGGCATCAGCTCTCCTGGAGGTGGAGTTACAGATGATTGTGAGCCCCGCAACATGGATGCTGAGATCTGAACTCAAGTCCTCTGGGAGAGCAGCAAATGCTCTTAACCACTGAGCCATCTCCACAGCCTCTCAAACAGGAGTTTTAAAAATCAAATATTCTAACACAATACAATCCGAAAGTATACTAAGTTAATACTTCCATGCTGATAACTGATAGTAGGAATTTTTAAATTCTGTTTTCAGTAACTAATCCATTGTTTTTCTATAAAAGCAGAAAACTATACATGTACTAAGAGCACTAGAATCCATAACATGCAAAAGGCTCAAATCTGAGCCCAGGTATCTTAGACAGTGTTCATTAACATTGCATGACAGCATGCACAGTGCAAAGTATGTGTGTTGTGTGGTCATTGCCAAGGTTATAGTGTGATCATGAAGTGCCACGAAGAATGTTCCCAGAAACACCTCATATTCATTATGCATTTGGTTTTGAATTAATTTTTGGTCACTATGCATTCAGAAACCTTTTACTGTTGCCAGATTTCTTGTATCCCCACATTCAGTTACACGACCCATATTTAAGCAGCTGGGAAATAGGGATGAGAGCATTAACATCACACAGATATTACCATGATTAAATAAAGTCCCACATTTAAATGTGCTGTTTCCAAACAATAGTCAGGAGAAACCGAACAGCCAGAGCTACTGGAATAGGCACTCAGATGGTTGCCTTCCATGCCATCTCAGTCATCTATGTTGTAGGGACAGTAGTTATACCATTTCGTACGTAAGGGAAGAGCAGAAAGGTCAAGTGAGGGGCTCTGGCCACACAGCTAGTAAATGTCCTTCCTAATCATTGGTTGTTTTCCAAGAGTCTGGATGGAACATAGGTCTTTATGCCTGCCTTCAGTCTCCACTGACACCCTGCTGCTGTTTTCTCACAGGTGACTATCCCGCACCCAGAGCTGTCCTCACAGGCCATGACCACGAAGTTGTCTGTGTTTCTGTCTGTGCCGAACTTGGACTCGTTATCAGTGGTGCTAAAGGTAAGAAGTCGTTCTTTCATGTTCAATCTTTTGATGATGTACCATTTTCTCTAGCTAACTGTGATTTGTGATTTATTTCTTCCAGGAGACTCAACATAAAAAAAAATCTAGTCTCTAGCTTCTTTGCAGCTGCTTGGTTTTATTAGTAATATTTACTAGCACTGACAGAAAATATGATTTAAAGTTTATGTATTGTTTTATGATCCGCTAGCATTCTAACCAAACTAGTGATAAATTAAATTGCAGTGAATTCATATGATGTGCCATGAAAAAGAACATTTAAAAGGCAAAGGGTACAGACCACTAACACAGTGGGGACTTGGGGAGTCAGGCACTTTTGAGGCTAGCCCTGGGTGTCCTTCCTCTGTAGGTCCTGCTGTGCAAGGCAGAGGACATGCAGGGTGAGAGAAAGGAAATACTGTCTGGTTCTTTGTTTTTGTGGAAGAACTGCACTCTGGAAAAGAACTGAGAAACCTAGCTTCTGGCACAGCTCACAGTCCTCCATGGGAAACCTCAAGGCAGAAGGACCATGGGGGCTGGGGTGTAGGCCAGAGCTGGGCACAGGCCTGGAGCAGAATGGGTGGGAGAGCTTGGCGTTATTTATTTTTAGTGGGAATTCTTGACTTCTTTTTATATCAAGGTGTAAGAACCCATGCGATCAGAGGTGGTTTTTGGGGCAGCTTTATAAGCGCAGTCTGAAGACTAGAAACCACCTGCTTTTCACTTTAGTGCCAGAGATGTCTGACAAGGAAAGTGAGCTACTACGCATAGCAGGTTGGGGGATACTGCTTTTAAGCTGTGGGTGACACAGTGAAGGCTCTGCCTTCCCTCAGTTTTCTAATTAAAGGAGGAATTAAGTGTAATTTTATAATTACACTTTTTTGGTAAAATGCGTCTATTCAAACCAATTGAAAAATAAAAATGTAACTTATCCACAGTATTTGCATGTTTTGCTTTTGAGAAGGCAAGGAAGCAGATACATAATACGAAATTACAACAAGTATGTGTTCATGATTAGACTAGTGGGATTGTATCTAAATCTATAAATTAAAGCCCATTATGATTACTATCTGAGAAGTTTAAAAGCACTGTGGGTGATTGGGTCATTGTTGAGCACTGTAGTTTGTGGGAATGGAGTACTATCGGAGTGTGTATCATTTGGGAGCACTATGCATGTATATGCCCCTCTAGAGCACTGGGTATGCGTGTTACTGTGGGACACCATAGTGTCTTCTGTAGGTATGTGTGTCACGAGAGAACACTGTACGTGTGTGTCAATGTGGGGCACTGTATCTTTGTGTCATTAGGGAGCATTGTGTATCACTGAAGAGCACTGCACGTGTGTGTCATTAGGGATGGTGAGTGTTATTGAAGAGCACAGTAGGGGTGTATTATTAGGGAGCACTGTAGTATATAAGAGTGGAGCACTGTAGGGGTGTGTCATTTGGGAGCACTATATGTGTATATGTCCCTCTAGAGTATGTATGTTCCTATGAGACACAATAGGTGTGCACTGTAGTGGGGCACTGTAGGTATGTGTTAATGTGTGACACTGTAGGTGTGTGTCATTAGGGAGCACTATTGGTGTATGTCATTGAGGAGCACTGCAGGTATGTGTGTGTCAGTAGGTATGTGTCTCTGTGTGTGTGTTATTTTAACCCAGGTCTCTTTCCTTTTTTGTAACATAAGCGCACTACTTGGGTACGGTCTATGCACCTCTATACTCTTTAAGTTCTTTAGCAAACTTGAGTAGTATGGTTTAGGGGTGGTAGCATTGATGTGTGATTTGTCCTCTCTATCTGACCTGGAATTGGTGTTTTCCCACTGCAGAGGGCCCTTGCCTTGTTCACACCATCACTGGAGATCTGCTGAGGGCCCTTGAAGGACCAGAAAACTGCTTGTTCCCACGCTTGATTTCTGTATCCAGTGAAGGCCACTGTATCATATACTATGAACGAGGACGGTTCAGCAATTTCAGCATCAATGGAAAACTTTTGGCTCAAATGGAGATCAATGATTCAACTCGGGTAGGTACATGTCAGTGCTGAGCAGGATGGGAACCGTGAGACTAAAAAGTGCTTCAGATTAAAAGACTCAGTAGCAGAGCTTCTCCAGCTTCCATATGTCATGCTGTGTTTGAAAGTTGATAAACTCATACTGATGGTTACTTAAACCCAGGATTATCTAGTCCTTTAGAGACCCTAGTTGTTCAATTAGAGGAAAAAATTCTATGCCCCTTTCACGTTGTTTCAGTGCTGCATTTTCACAATACTACAAGTGAGTTTACTCAGAGAGACTCCTACCTGTAGAGCCCTAACTGCAGCTTCAATTACAAATGGATTATGATGGCTGGTTCCTGAGTACTAAGAATTGTTTTGAAATATGCCTCTGCTGTTTATTCTAAAATTTTCTGACTGTGAATGTTCAGAATTTCACAAAACAGAATGCTACTTATTTTCACAAGTTCTTCCCAGATTAGAATGGTAATATTCTCATTGTGACTGTCAAAATTTTATAACTTCAAATGGTTTTTGATATGTTTGTGTATGTGTGCGTGCGTGCGTGCGTGTGTGTGTGAGAGAGAGAGAGAGAGAGACATGCACAGAAGCCAAAAGAGGGCACTAGATCTCCTGGAGCTGGAGTTATAGGCAGTTATGAGCTATGTAGTATGAGTGCTGGGAATCAAACTCAGGTCCTCTGGAAGAGCAGGAAGTACTTTTAACAACTGAGTCATCTATGAACTTTAGGTTAAAAATAAGTTTACTTTTGTTTTTTTTAAAGCAATACAATATTTATTTATTTTATGTATATGAGTATTTTACCTACATGTATGTATGTGCAGCACATGCATGCCTCTACCCTTAGAAGCCAGAAGAGAGAGTTGTATCCTCTGGAACTGGAGTTATAGATGATTGTTAGCCACCATGTGGGTGCTGGGAACTGAACCTGGGTCCTCTGTGAGGGCAGCTACTGCTGTTTACTGGGAGCTGTCTCTCTGGCCCCCTTTTAATTAGTTTTAATAAGACTCTGTGTCTATATAAAAACTTTGATAGATTCCACATTGAAAGTTATGTGGATTTGACTTTAGAAAACTTGGACAACTAGCTAAATAAGGCCATAATATTAAGAAGTAGGCAGTGCTTTTATGTAGTTGGTTGATTGGTTTGTTGGTTGGTGGTTGATTGGCTAATGGTTGGTTGGTTGGTTGGTTGGTTGGTTGGTACGTGTTGGGGATTAAAGATGGAACCTTGCATACACTAGGGCAAGTGTTCAACTGCTCAGCCGAGTGCTACTCAGTAGTAACAACTGACATAAAACAAATGAAGGAAATGGTTGGTCTCTCTCTGCCTTTTTTTCTGAAGGCCATTCTCCTGAGCAGTGATGGCCAGAACCTGGTGACTGGAGGGGACAATGGTGTGGTGGAGGTCTGGCAGGCCTGTGACTTCAAGCAGCTCTACATTTACCCAGGGTGTGATGCTGGCATTAGAGCAATGGACTTATCTCATGACCAGAGGTGAGTCATGTCAAGGACACATGAGATCACTGGGAACAGTATCATAGCTCTCTGCATTCTCCCAAGGGTGAACTGTACTAGACTAAGATCCCTGATTCTGGATGGAGGGAAAACTAGCACAGAAAGGGCAAGGTTTGGGGAGGAGTAAGAGCCTCGGGAAGAATCCTGTAGGAGGAAGACAGGAAGAGAATACAGAGACATCTCCCAAGGGGATCTAATGAAGAAAATGCACTAACCAGGCACAGTCCCAGCACCTAGGAGGCCAAGGCAAGAAGACTGCCACAAATTTAAGGCCATCCTGAGCTACACATTGTGTTCCAGGACAAAGTAGGCTACAGAATGGGACTTAGAATAAGATGAAATGAAAAGAAGGGCTAGTGCATCCAAGCACATTTAAAAGGGCAGCGATGCCGGCCTTATTCCCACCAGTCTCCTCACAGACTGTGCCTGTGTCAGGTAAGTTTGCCCCAGCTAAGGCTACGAGGAAGGAAAATGATCTAGCAGAGATTGGTTTCTGGATGAAGCCTACCTGTACCTCAGCTGCCCTCTCTGCTGAAGTTCCAGGGTGCTCCCTCGTTAGCTGAGACACTACCATTTTCTTACTCACCTGCCTCTCATTCATGTTATTTTGTTGTACTTTATGGAGTCCTCTAAAATACTTAATCCTGTCTTGGAAAGAGTTGACATGAACATTCATTAAAAGGATTTTCCATGGTCTTCAGTTTGCAAAACAATTTATTAGTTGCTAAAAGTCACTTCTGGGTTTATTATAAAGTGGAAAGAATGAAGAATATGAAATTTAAGATGTCTAAATTTTAAAAATAAACTAAAACCCTATCATCTTAAAATGGCATGTAGCACCTAATTGTTAGCTAGTTGTAGTGGCCTACACCTGAAATCCCCAGCACTTTGGAGGGTAAGGGAGAAATAACAGAAGTTCAAGGCCAGCCTTGACTCCATAGCAAAGTTGAGGCCGGTCTGATCTGCATGAGACCCTGACTAAAAAACTAAAACAAACTAAACCAAAAATAAACCAGGAAGAAAAGGAATGACAGCACCTCATTCTTACCATGTGTGCAACGGAAGAAACGTCTTTGAACTACTTTTTCAACTCTATGAACTACTTCTTAGAAGAACAGTGGTTTTAAAACATTTTAAATATTAACAAATAATAAACGTAACAATGTGTCTTTGCAGTCCAGTAAAATAGTGCTAAAGGCATCAAAAGAAAGTGAGGGCTGCCGAGGGAGCTCAGTTGATAATGTGGTGCTGTGCACTCATGAGGACCTGGCTTGATTCCTAGAACCCACAGAAAAAAGCCAGGCAGGTTACATAACATGCAATCTCAGTATTGGGGACAGGCAGATCCCTGGGGTACCATGGCTGGCCAGCCTAGCCTAATCCACAACTTGAGGACAGTGAGAGACTGTCTGAAATAAAACAAAGTGGACAATTTCTGAGAAATGACACCTAAAGTTGTTCTCTGGTCTACACACACATGTGCACATATACACAAATCCATACCCACACATGCTCCCAAAAAAGAAAGAAAAAGAAGGAAGGATAAAGACAGTGCGACTTGAGTTAGCTGAGGAAAAGACATTTGATCTGCAGCTAGACTAATTTTAAAGAAGCTTAAGGCTATCATTAGACATGCCAGAGTACTACAGTCCATATTTAGGAAAAAATGGGAATGTTTTCCTTCATAATTATTTGTGTATACTTGGGTATTTCTAAAGTGTTTGAAATAGTATCTTCTTAAGTAGATTAATATTCTTCCTGAAATTCAGTCACATATATTTTTTCAAGTATCTGCTACCAGTATTGTAGGTGAAACATCCTGTGAAGTGAAAGGGTACATAGCAAGGTGACCCATCAAGGGATCCTCATCTATCTGTATGCAAGGGAAGCAGGAGCAGAACTACAGGAGAGGGCAATGATCAGCTGTTTGGGATACTGACGAGGACATAAGCTGTTCCTCCATTTGCCAGGCTGGTAGGGGGCGGGTCATCAAAGAACACGTCGGAGTCACAGCAGTGACTCTGAATGAGGAAAGATAGCAATTAAGTTTCTTTTTCAATTTTAATTTCATTTTTTAGTTTTGATTATTTGCACTGTGTAAAGCAATAGCAGACTAGAACAGTAGTTTGTGTGTAGAAACTATAAACTAATAAACACATATTGGGGAAGTATACTCAAGACACAGCTGTCTGATGATGGGTTAGACTGGCAGTTAAGCACACTACTCCATCAAGACAGGAGGTCAGTGGTAGCAAGCCATCCCAGAGAAAGGAGCCTTTCATTGGTTGGGAAGCACAAGAGCAAAAAGACAGGGTGTGGTCCGTGGGCAGGACAGCAACTCAGGATGGATGTGCCAGGTCTGAAGATTTGGGGACACGGCTGCTGTCACACAGTAGGCTAAGCTATCCAATAAGCAAAGGGAAACCGGTACCTGCAGCTTCAGGAAGAGTGTGGCTCTAGATGCCTCTCCCCAAAGCCCAGGTGGAGAGTGTGTAGGGGTGCAGTGATTAAAGGGGACTCAGAAAGACAAGAAAGATGGGGAGAAAAGCCAGCAGTTGTCCAAGAGGAGGACGTGAGCAGTCATGAGCCTGCCTGCTGAGACTCAGGGATGCTGGACAGTGCTGGAACGTGTGCTTCTCATGAGCTTGTCTCACAGCGTCCTGCAAGGGTCCACCATGCAGATGGGCACAGAGCTGCTCGGCAGCTCTTGGCAGAACCGAGAAGAAATAATAGACCTATCTCAATGAATACAAAGTTAAGACGTGGGAACCTCTGAGACAAGTCTACTGTCTAGCACAAAGTAGCGCCTACCCAACTGCTTTTGTATCTCTCTTAACCACCATCTCTGCCTTTCCAGGACTCTGATTACTGGCATGGCTTCCGGCAGCATTGTAGCTTTCAATATAGATTTTAATCGATGGCATTATGAGCATCAGAACAGATACTGAAGAGGAGCAGAAGCCAAGTTCAAGGGAGAGCACAAGTGCTGCATGGAAGGCAATCTCTGGTGGGAACACTCATCTGCATCGGCCTCTGTTTGTACATCCATCACACCCAGCAATAGCTGTACATCATAGTCAGCAGCCATTTCACTTTGTGTGTTTTTTCAGGACTGAACACCAGCTGCTACTAAGCAAGCTTATATCATGTAAATTATATGAATTAGGAGATGTTTTGGTAATTATTTCATATATCGTTGTTTATTGAGAAAAGGTTGTAAGAAGTGTCACAAGAGACTTTTGACAATTCTGAGGAACCTTGTGTCCAGTTGTTACAAAGTTTAAGCTTTGAACCTAACCTGCATCCCATTTCCAGCCTCTTTTCAAGCTGAGAAAAAAAAAAAAAACACATGTTTGATACTTTGTACATCAGATGCATCTTATTTAAAGGGATACTTTTGTAAAAGTAAAACCTTGTATAAAGAGCAAAACGTTTGTTAATTTCACTGTGGAACTACAACTTGCATGTTCTTTACTCCTGATGTCTGATGGAATAGGTGCACTCACGCTAGGAAACGGAAAGATCTGTGCAAGGACACAGCTTGTTCAAGAGAGTTGAATTTGGGCTCAATTAGTAATTTCTGACATTTTCACCAAAATATGGTTTGCACTTTTTAATCTAAATTCATCCCTTCTAAGTGAAATTTGCTCATAGCATTTGGATACTAAGCCATTGTTTGCCATTTTTGGTACTTTATACAAAGAACATTCAGCCCTACCCTTTATAATCTGGAGAAACAGCAGAAAGGGGGCTTAGGGATGAGGGCCTGGTTTTTACTGTATAAACAGGAGTCATGACCATTGTTCCATAGTAGTGACTTCCCGGCACCGGACGTCTCTTTCAGAGCTGTCCCACTGGCTTAGTGTACACAATAAAGAAGGAGAATGATGTTAACTTTTCCCCCCTCTTTGGTTCTTGAATAGCTTAGTTTGTTTAATAACAAGTCAGACTTTATTACAACAATAACTGAACTTATTATTTTAGGTTCTTGTGAAATTCTCACCTTAAGCCACATTCTTAGCCTAAGGAACTTCATCTTTCATCGTATAAAATAATGGCTCTCAGATGATTTTTCCATACATTGTCCTAATCCAGTTACCACCCAGGGGTGTACACTTCATTCATGTTTCTTTGTCTGTTTGGTGACTGTATCGTCATAGATGTACATAGTGTGTCGGTAGGGCTATGAGGCATGTTACAGGAATGTAATTTTCTCAGAATTTACACTCACTTGCAGTCATTTATTTAAAAAGATAAAACAAGATAATGGGTTCTTTGTATCGGCACTTTGCACCAGAAACATATCATTATTTATTGATGTGATTACTTATTTGTTATCCACCTTGCACTAGTAAGTTTTAGCACTGAATTATCCCTTCTTCATTGTTGTTTGTATTTATGAAACTCTGAACTTCTGGGGAATCCGTGTAATGATTAAGTTATTCAGCACCAGGCTGTGAGCAGTATCTTGAGTCTGTAGCTTAGAACTGGGAAGATACTGAACATCTGGAAGACGAGTTCATTCATCCTGAGATCATGGTGAAATATTTTGGATATATAAATTCCTTAAGCTATTGTAGCCATGTTTTATTGCAAAGATGTAAAATATGCCAGATGTGTGTGAGTTGGAAATCAAAAAAAAGAAAAATAAAATATGCAAAGAATTCATTGATTGTTTCACACATCACTGGACACTGCAGGAACATACATTAGGTACATTGTCATTAAGGTTTGAAAACTCAGCATGGCCTCGTGGGCCTGAGCATCCAAAATCGTGAAAAGATTCTGAATGAGGCCAGTGATCTGCTGAGCATGAGCAGCTCTGCTCGCGCATCGCAGGGATCTGGGGCGACATTGACTAGGAGACAGTGCTGATTTATTTGGCATAATCCACTTGGGGGCAGTATTTTGTATTTTCATTAAAACGAACTCTGTGATGAAGGAAATAACTCCTTAAATGAGTGTTGTTAAGCAATGCTATTTTTATCTGAAACCACACTTTGCAGAGTTCATCATTAAGCATGACACAGGCAGGGGCTGAGACCGAGAGGAGCCGAGTCACTGCTGACCACAGCAAAGTGGGTGGTAAGTGAATAATGCTGACAACTACATCCCAGTGATGGAAAGGCCAGGGCCAGCAGGACCCCAAGAAAGATGGACCACTCTCTCCATCCTACCCCCAAACAAGAATCTTGTCCATCAACACAAGCCTTGGGGGCTCCTCTGCCCATCCCTTCTTGCATCTGTCTATCATTCCAGCAGGCCAACCACTGCCTAAAATATCTGGAAACTACTCCCGCCTTTCCAGCACTATGACCTGAACTGTCCCCAGACCTGTTAACCAGAGGCTGGTCTCTAATCTGACTCCTCTTCATGCTGTACCCTGCTTTGCATCCTGCAGAGGCAATGACTTAGGAAGAGCATTGTTGAACTCTTGAGACAATCAGCTGAAGGACTTTTAAGAGCATAATCTAGGGTATGACCCCCACATGAGTGGATGTGTTGGCCCTTCATAACATTTTAACAACCCTGACTTGAGAACTAAGGTCCAGACTCATTAAAGTACCCAAGTCCTTCATGAGGGACACATTTAACTCTCATCACTTCCCCCGTGTGGCCACATCCTTGACCATTCTGTCCACTTGCAGAGCTGGGGATGAACAGTTGCAAGCGTGCTTGCCTAGCATGCACAAAACCTGGATCAATCCCTGGCATGGAATAAACTAGGTGCCCTGGTGCTCATCTGTAATTCCGTCTCTCAGGAGGTGTTGGCAGGAGGAACAGAGGTTCAAGGTCATCCTCAGCTACAGAGCAAGTTTAGAGATAGCCTGAGTTACTTGAAACCCTGTCTCAAAACAAAAACAAGGCGGGCATGGTAGCACTCAGGAGGCAAAGGCAGGCAAGCTCTGTGAGTCTGTGAGACCAAGACCAGCCTAGTAGGGGCTACAGGGAGATCTCGTCTCAAAAAAAAAAGCCACCACCATATTTGCACATCCTTTAGAAACCACCCCCTTGTCCCCAGAGTCCTTCCCTAAGACCCTCTGTCCACATCACCCCATTAATACCTTGTTTAAAATGACCTCAACCCAGTTAGTCATCTGTAATCTTTTTGGCAGGTAAAGGTAGTGCCCCACCCCATTTCCTTGCTATGTTATAGTGAAAACAACTTTCTAATTAAACATACTAACAGACACAAGACCAGTACCATAGCTCTTCTGTGAGTTCAGTGACGTCCAAGGTATGCTGTTTAAGGTAATGTGATAACCATTTGTATCAAAGGTACAGCAACAGCCCTAGTCTAGAAACTGGATCCTCTGAGCCCCATAATGCAATCAGCAGCCAGGATGGCCTCACCAACTCATTTGGGTATCACCATCCTAAGAGCTGGCTAAAGACCTCCAGAGATTCTCATACCTGGTAACTGAGAGAGGCAGGGCGGGACTCAGTGTGTGCTGAATTCTTTTATAGTCCCACCACGAATTTCATTCAATGAGACCATTTCTGTCATTTTTTCATGTTAATTTACAAACCAGTAATAATCCCCACTGAAAAGCCGTCTTCAGCGTAAACTGTCCTTTAATGACGTTTCGGCTCTTTCTTGGGATGAGCAGTCTGGAGTTGACTTTGGGATGACAGCTCTCTGATTTATAAATCACCAGGATTGTAAATACTGACTCCCTAGGATACAGTATAAATGAGCATGTCTTAGAGACTACTTGGCAACTCTGCCCCTTAACCTTGCTCCCTCAGGTGAAGTGGCCTTGTAGGAAGCTTTCCCTGACCACTGGCTTAGCTTCCCCCACACTTTCTATGTCCCTGTCACAGCACTAAGCAGGGGACTGTCACATCGTACTCAAACTTACCTCTCCTTCCTGTGGCTCTGAGCTTTCAGCTTCAGGATAGTATTGGGTTCAGAGTAGATGCTCAGCAATACATCTTAACAGCATGTGACTGCTGAATGCACAGATAAACACGTAAACCCCAAGTCTCTGGGCAAAAATGGCAAATTTTACTAGGATGGTCAGGGGCCCACAAACTTCCCAGTGTCCCAGGCTCCCACTTTGCCCTCCTTTTGAGATGGTTTCCCTGTAGCCCCAGCAGACCTGGAACTCACTATGTAGACCAGGCTGGCCTGGAACTCAACAGAGATCTGCCTGCCTTGCCTCTACCTCTGGAGTGCTGAGATTAAAGGCGTGGGCCACCTGGGTATTAAGAACTACTTAACTTTTTGATTATTGGTTTTAACCCTCATCCATCCAGTTGGAAGAAAAGGGAGCTGACAGATGAATGAGGCAAAGGACTCGAGTCAGAATCCAAAAACTGGATGCCTCTCTTTGGAAATAATTTATTTCTTCCCTTATCAGTTGAAATGTGGATATAATAACAGCTCTAGTGGGCCAAGCACCTGGTGGAGCACCTGGCTCTCAGATGAGCTCCACACACAGTCCTTGCCATCCACACTCCAGTGAGCATATGCTTTCATCTCATCCTTTTCCTGACTTATCTGCTATGTAGTTTCTTTGGGGAAACCTCCCTTTCCTAGTTGCAGTGTGGTCTACTGGACTGCCATCCACAGCATCCAGTCCCTGAGATGGACCTCCTGAACTCAGGCCTGGCCAACCAAGGCACTTCTATTCCTGCAACCTCAGTGATTGGCCAGAGGTGAGACATGGCCTGAGATGGACTTGTCAGAGCCGGTTCTGAAGCTGTATCCTGAAGTGACAAAGCAACGTCTTTTTCTTCTAGATTCACTAGCCTGTCACTAAGCAATTGGACACTCTTAACCCTGTCTCCACTGTACCTAGAAGCCACAGGCACTAGGTGAGAATGAAGCCATGGGAAATGGGAGCCCCAAGTCCCTGGGACACAAATTGCCCTTAAGAGGTTCAGAAGTCCCAATTCTGGATGTTCACTCTCCCAGTTAGCCTCAGCTGTCAACTTGGCATAAGCCTGAGTTATCAGAGGCAGTCTCAACTGAGGGATTGCCTTGATCCAATTGACCTGTCATAGGCATGTCTGTGGGGCATTTTCTTGATTGCTAATTGATATAGGAAGACCCAGCCCACATCTGTATAAGAAAAGTTAGCTGAAGGCGAGCTGGGGAACAAGCCAAGCCAGTAAGCAGCTTTCCTCCATGGTCTCTGAAGTTCCAGCCTCCAGGTTCCTGCTTGTGTTCCTGCCCTGACTTCCCTCAGTGATAGATTGTGACCTGGAAGTGTAAGCCAAATAAACTCTTTCCTTCTCAAGGTGGTCACGATGTTTATTACAGCAAGAGAAAGCAAACTAGAACATTTGTTTTCATCAATGACCAATTGTTATTTCCCTTCCTCCCTTTAAATCAGTCAAAACTGTATTTTTATTATTTATTTTTTAGTGCTTAAGAGTAAATCAAATAACATGTACATTATTGGTATAGCTCCCTGCCCCTGGATCAGCTCTTTCCTACTTAGAAAAAAATGAGACATGAATTCAAATTTGATAGGAAACTAAGTACATCCCCAGACGTTAGAAGACCTTATAAGGCCATGCTGGATTATCCTGTTTGATAGAGATCCAAAAGAGTGCCTGCTCCAAGAGAGAGCTGATGACTGACTTGGGGTTAGGAGTTTCTGCTACTGTATGGGGCCAAAGATCAGAATCCAACACAGGGTCTTCACTCTGTAGATAACTTGTTAATTATTTCCATAGACATGGAAAAGAATGCTCTTAGAAACTTGGTTTCTAATAACCAAATATAGAAGATAAATCTAAAAATCTAGACACAAAGTATATACCATAAGATCCCATTTCTGTGAGGAATAAAAGCCAAAGAGACCAGCACGTGCTGTTAGAACTCAAATGAATGGTTGCTTGGGGACCCAGATTTTAACTATAGTGGACCATGAGACTGAGGGCGCTGGAATTCTGTTCTTGGTGTTGGGCTTTGCCTCTGAGCTCAGTGCGCCAGCAAGGAGGGTTTGTCCACTGAGCTGCCTTGTGCTTATTTGTTCTGCATCAATAAAAATGCACTTGGAAAAATTAAAAATGTACCTTTCTCACCCCTTCTCTTTGGCCATATGAATATGTAGGCCCCCCAGCTGAATTTGTGGCCACTACTTCCTGTCCCTTCCTCCAGTGGTTTTGGACTCTGCCTCTTGGCTCTCCTATCCTGATTAACTTTTTTCTCATAATGGCAGCTCCAATGTTTCCTCTTCCAGGAAGCCACCCCTCCACCACTCAGTGGATGCCCTGCTCTCTCACTGTACACATGGCACTTTTGTGCACACCCCTCCTTCAGCACCTGTATCCTTCCATTTGAGCAGCTATACCAAATACCCAAGAATGGGCAATCTAAGAAGAATAGAAGTGTGCATCTTTGTTCAACTTGAATGTAACTGCTTTTTTTAAATATAAAATTGCATATAAAAATTAAATTAATGACCAGGTTGAAATTTTGAAAATCAGTATTACAATAGCAAAAATACCAGAAATCTTCTGTCCTGGTTTTGGTTGCTGAGATAAAACACTGACCAAAAACAACTTAGGGAAGAAAAGGTTTATTTCTTCTTACACTTTCAGATAACAGTTCATCACTGAGGGAAGTCAAGGCAGGAACTCAAAGCAGGAACCTGGAAGCAGGAACTGAAGCAGAGACCATGGAGGATGCAGCTTACTGTCTTGCTTCCCTGCCTTGCTCAGCCACCTTTCTCATACAGCCCAGGCCCACCGCCTAAGGATGATACAACCCACAGTGAGCCAGGCCCTCATACATTGATGAACAATTAAGAAGAGTGCCCTCACAGACATGCTCACAGGATAATCTGATGGAGGAAATTCCTCAATTGATGTTCCCTCTTCCCAAGTGTCTAATTTGTATAAAGCTGACAAAAACTACCAGCTTCTAACCACACCTTCTAACTTCTTTTTTTATTTTTGGCGGTGGTTGTTGCATTTGTTTTGTTTTGAGACAGTATCTCACCAGATGGCTTAACCTGCCTTCAACCTTGAGATCCTTCTTCCTCAGCCCCCTGAGTACTGAGATTATAGGCATGTACCACAACACCCAGCTAGCAATCTTGTTCTTAAATCTGTCACGGTGAGCTAGAATTCTGAAAGCTCATGGATATTCCTACCTCTGCTACAAGCACGATTGTGGATAGAGTTCAGGTGGCACAGGGGAGGGCCTATGGCCAGGGCTGCTACAGCCTCTGGAAGAGGTGCTGAAGCACAGTCAGCAAAGAGACAGGGAAGCAGGAGAAGAGGTGACCTTACCTGCCTGTGTGCTGCTACTCCTGTGTCTGTACAGTTACTCCAGGCAAGATCAGGAACTCTCCAGCAATGAGTTCTAGATGTACTGAAGTGACTGGTCTGGACAATTCCAAAAGCAAATGTTACATGGCATCCACCGTGGCCCCTCAGAACTTTGACAGCATGCATGATACATGTGATTCACAGCAGACAATCTCTGCTAGGTCCTCTGATCTTGAATGTGTAGATTTGTTTTAGAGACTTGAAATGAATGTTAGAGAATGTGGCTGCCTGTGTTGGGTTAGAGAATTGTCTGTCTCCTCTTAAACTTCATGAATATACTGTAATCCAAATGGAAACAAGGTATGGCTCCCTGACTATGGAGCTCAGTCTTCCTCCTCATCTCCATCATGAGCTTTGTAGACTTCCCAGCAGGCACTTCCTCCCAGAACTTCCATAAATAGAGGACGGGGTGTTAAAGTGATCCTGATCCTTTGCTGGGCAGATCAAAGACATGTTATTCCTCTTGTATAAACAACTGCCTCATTGTGGTAATCAGATCCTCAGTTCTGTCACTGACAGAGCAAACAGGATGAGCCAGGATCCTACTGGTTTTAGGACCCCCCAGTTATCCCTAGAAAGCATAACAATCACCTCCTGACTTTTCCAGCTTGACAAGGAGGCTGCAGTTTCAACTCCAAGTGAGGCCAGACCACTGAGTCATAAAAAGAAAAGTGTTTTCTAAACACCCCTGTTTCACAGAACTTCAAACACTACAACATCAAAATATCATGAGCATCTATCCTGACTTTGTTAGTAGAATGTAGATTTTATAAGGTTACTGATATTTGGTCCAGGGATAGAACAAGGAGAAATATAAGCAGTTTTCTTGGCAGATTTCTACTTAAGCTGGAAGGTAGGATAGAAGTGATATGTGTGAATGAGATCCAATTGATCTGCACATAAAATACTGTGACGAGAAATCCAGACCTGCAAATCTAAAGAGAAAACTGGCCTAGGTTTAGAGAGGAAAGCTACTGAAGTAAATGAACAGCCATGTGGGCTACTGGCCTGAGGATAGTGGAGTGACCTCTTGAGAAAATTAAGTAGACTTCATTTAAAGTTTATAAAAAAAAAAAAAAAGACAACTAACCCAGAGAATAAATAAAAGTAAAAACATGAACAAGAATCAGAAAAAAAATTAAATTGTGTTTTGGCACTATGGAGGCTTATCTGTTTTTGAAAGCCATCCCACTACAAAACACTTAAAAATACAGGATGTAAATGTAAGGGAAACCAAAAACAAGGCTGAGTTATAGACCCAGGGAGGCAAATTCTAGAAAACCTGCACTTACCCAAACATGGTTTGCCAATCCCAGTTTCTAGGTTCCTGAGGAGAACAAAAGATTAAGCATGCACCGGGCAAAGCAGAAGGTCAGAGCTGAGCGCAACCCCCACCGAAGCCAGAGTTCCTAAAAAGGTTATTCTCACAATGAACGGGTAACAACAGCAACAAGCTAAGTAATTTCTCCACTTCCTTCTGACTTCTATGTAGAACAGGGCCAGCCCTCACTGAAAAGGTGTAAGCATAGCTCAGTCCTCCACTTATGTGATGTCAAAAGGCCCAAGCCACAGAATTTCTACCTAAAGTGCTCCTAGGTCGATCCTTTCTTAGACACTTGGAAAAAAAGAAAGTCTTCAGCAATTTCCCATGATTAAATATGCATGGAATAGTCTTTCTTTCTCTTTCCCTCCTTCCCTCCTTCC
>NW_008335784.1:1154392-1174703 GCF_000622305.1 Nannospalax galili | reverse complement strand
ATCAGTAGAAACAAGCACCTGTTGAATTAGACTACTAAACACTACAGATATTAGAACCACTAAAACGAAATGTGTTTGATATGTTTTAAATTTTAATATATATTTTGATTTTTAAATGCTATTGATTATTTTTAAATAATTTGAAGGTGCACGTCTATGAAAATGTCATAGTGAAACCCACCATTGTGTATGATTAATACATGGTAATTTTGTAAAAATAAAGTCTGAAAAAATTAATACTATGAAAGAAGAATGAACATGAAGGGACACACTTAATTTTTTTAAAGATAAGGCTAATTTTAAAATAGCCAAGTCAAACTTAATAAAATAAGAGCCATTAGTAAGACATGAAGCATAACAGGTTACATACGTAGCAGGTTACACTCAACTAAAGGAAGAATTAGTGAAGTGAAATTTAGATCTTAGGATATTGTCTGGAATATGAGCTATAAAGCAAAGCCATGAAAATACAAACTCATAGAGGATGGAATAGTTCTAAATATACTTCATCGGAGTTCCAAAAAAAGAGAAGAAAAGCAATATTCAGAGATGATGGTTGAGAATTTTCAAAAATGGATGAAATAGATAGGTCTTCAACTGAAGGAAACACAAGACATGTAAGCAGGATAAATAAAATAAATATGTATCAACATACACTGTAACAACATACACCACCCCCCCCCAAAAAAAGAAAGCTCTGAAAGAGGCAGTCCTACCCTAGCAGAGGCACTACCAGCAACTGATGCCCACTGGGCATCTCAGCACCTGTCTTCTCATGGGATGCACCCACACTCCAGTAGATGGTCCCACCTATGCACATACTGGGAGCACCAAATGGACTTTGTGGATTAAAAAGGAAGCTAACACATGAATTTGGGTTGGAACAGTGGTGGTAGGGTTAGAGGAGTTGGAAGTGAGGGAATGGAGGTGGGTAGACTTGATCAAAACACATTATAAAATTCTCAATTTAAAAAATCTCATGCCATAAAACCATTTTATACTTTAAAAAAGGAAAATTCTGAGAGGAAATAAAAATCATTCACCATTCTATAATGCCCCAGCAGCCAGAATCTGTCAATAAGAACAATTTCATTTTTTTCAGTAAGAGAATAAGTGGTGGTGCACGCCTTTAATCCCAGCACTCCGGAGGCAGAGGCAGGCGGATCTCTGTGAGATCAAGGCCAGCCTGGTCTACATAGTGAGTTCCAGGACAGCTGGGGCTACAGGGAGACCCTGTGTAAAAAAAAAACTAAAAAGAAAAAGAATGAAACCACAAGATGAAGGAGGTCCATCTCCCAGGTGATCCTAGATTCTGTCGTGTGTGTGTGTGTGTCTGTGTATCTGTGTGTCTGTGTGTCTGTGTGTCTGTGTGCACGCAAAAGGAAGCTTAGGCATTGATGTTTAATTTATCTATCATGGGCACAGCAAAATTGCTTCAGGAAAAAGAATGCAATAAATACACTGCTAGGTCATCAAAGTACTGACCATAACCAGAACAATTCTTCACAAAGGGACTTCACATCTCCAAGCAGAAGGAGAAGGATCATAGGAACAAAAGATGTGAGACAAACTGAGCAAGAACCTGTCAAACACATGAGTGCATCTAACCAGCATACTGAACAAAACAATAGCAATACTAATTAATGTCTAATATGGGAAGTCCAACATCTCTTAACTGTGAGCTCCTATAAAATTTAAAAAAATATTTCAAGCTTTCAATACATAATGGCACAGAGAAATTATTCTTATTCCAAAAGGGAAGAACCAATGCAGGATAAGAAATAATCACACCAGGAAAACCCAAGATCCATCAGGGAAAAATACCAGAAATTATACAGCTCCGTGTCCAGCATCTTGCGCTCATAATGTAATCATCTGGGTAGCCCCATTCCTCCAGCTCTGCTGTCCTCAACGCACATACATTCTTTCCTGGGCTGGGTCTGTTGCATGCCCATGTTCTCCTTGGTGCGTGTTCCCTGGCCCTGGCATCTCCAGTATCCTGGAGATTCTCTCTAACCCAGGCCTCACTTTCATGGCTTCACACAAAAGCTTCTCAATGTCTCTTTGCGGGAACTCTGACCTTGCCACATATTGCTGTCTGGTTTCAGCTGTTCTCTGACACTGCAGGGCAAGACTCCCCGACTCCCATCAATCTTGCATCGTCCATGCCTTCAAAATCAGTACCACATAGGCAACACTGCCAAGTTCTGCTGCCAGGCTGGGATGCAGCCTGGCCTTTGTGGCTCACAGCTGTATCAGCTTCTGTGTGGTGACTGTGGAAAAACACCTTCCAAGGCAGTAGTTTACAAGGAGTAGGGAACCCCCTCAGTTTAAGCTTGCTTTCTTCAAATGAATTTGGATCTTTCTCAGATGGAGCCTCTGCTGAGTGAGCTTTTGCCCTCAGAACACTTTTCCTATTATCTCAGTGCCTCCTTCAGTGGTGTGGATCCCTCTAACAATTACATGTATATTAATATAAATATACATATATAAATACATATATATATATATATGGCCTATAGAGTTTTAATTTGTGTCTCCAAATGTCCTTCAGTGTGGGTCTATCCATTGGAGCCTGGTGAACCTACCAAGAGTCCCATGCTTGAAAGAGATTGTTTCTGTCTCTCCTATCAGCCATCTGTTGCCACAATTTCCTTAGGTGGGGTTGGAGCATCTTACCCACTTTTTCATGTCTGTGCTGGCATTTTCTCTGATTCAAACTTGCATGTGACTTGGTCATGCTGTAACCATTGCTATGAGTTCATATGAGTAACTGACTAGCTGTCTAGAAAACCCCTTAAGACACTTTGGACTTTCTCAGTGTCAGAACTGTTAAGGACTATGGAGACTTAAAGTTATCCTGAATACCTTTTACAGCATAACATGGTCATGAACCTATAAGGACAAGGGTTAGAAGCTTATGGCTTACAAGTGATATGTTTGAAGGTCAAGTTGACCATGGGTAAAGTTGTGATAGTGTTAATTGTCAACAGATTCTAGAATCTCCCAGGAGCTGGGCCTCTGAGCATGCCTGTGAGATTATTGTCATTAGGTTAACTGCTGTGGGAAGTGCCAGGACCATTTGAACTGTAAAAGGAACCAGTTCCTGGGCAGGGGACCCAGGACTGTGCAAGTGGAGAGAGGGAGCAAAGAAGCAGTTTGTATTGATTTCTGCTTCTGACTTCAGACATCACATGGCTAGCTGCTTCAAGCTTCTGATACTTTGACTACCCCATCACAATAGACCACCTTGAAATATGAACTAAAACAAGCCCTTTCTCCCTTTAAGTTGCTTTTGTCAGATCAGAGGATTTTATCACAGCAACAGGAAAAGAAACTAGGATGCCTCCTCATGTTTGGCTTTGTGTCTGGTTGTTAGCAAAACAAGAACTGAAGAAAGAAGGTCATGTGCCACAGTGGAAGTCCTCATAGAATGGTGGAAGGGAAGTGCTGCATGTCTCAGTGTCAAAGGAGCCAACTCAGATCTTCCACAGTCACTGGAAAGCAGAGAGGATTAGTAATAACCAGTGAGCTTTCTGGAATTTGTTGGGTGGCAGCTCATATAAGGACAGGCATAAGGGTTGGGAGGATGGCTCAGTGAATAAAGTGCTTCCCACACAAGCACGGGGATCAGAGGTCCTATCCCCAAGACCCGCACAAGCCAGATGCAGTAGTATATGCCTGTACTCTCAGCACTAGGAATAAGGGCAGTGGAGACAAGTGAATCCTTGGAAGAACACCAGCTAACCTGTTGTTCACAGTGGTGAGCAAGAGAATCTGTCCCAAACAAGGTGGAGGGTGAGAACTGACACACTACATTGTCCTCTGACTTCCACATGCATGTATCTGTGTGTGTACACATGCACACACATACACACACACACACACACACACACACACACACACACACACACGAAAAGAACAGACACAAGGTCGTTTAAAAAAGAAATAGCATCCCTGGATGTTTGCATCTGGAAAGATAGAAAATAATGTCACTCAGGGGTAGGAGATAGGGACCATTTTCCTGATGAATTCCAGTAAGCAATTGCCCTCTGCTGACGACTGGGGAGGAAAAGCAGAATACCAGCTGTGCAGACCAGAAACTGCTCAGGCAGACAGGGAAGGAAATAAATAACCAATTTCAAATGTTTATGGGAAACCATAATGAGGAAATTGCAAATCTCTTTAGAATTCATGTTAATATGATGATAGTCTGTCAATGAATCTTAACCAACGTACATCCACAGAACAAATAGTTCTATAAAATATTGCTGGTGTACAGACTCACCATTGCAAGGTACAAAGTTGGTCAAGAGCAAGGTCTATGCTAAAGGCTTGGTCACTAGCCTATGGCTCTGTTGGAAGGTGGTGCAGCCTTGAGGAAGTGGTGCCTAGTGAAGCAAGCCGCCTTGCTTCTCTATCTCTCTAACATCTATTTATCTATCCATCTATCATCTATCAATCATCTATCATCTATCCGTCTATCATCTATCAATCATCTATCATCTATCCATCTATCCATCTATCTATCTATCTAATGAATAGCTTATGAATTAAGAAAATATTCATTTTGAAGCTATTATACTAAACAGTGAAATCTTTTAAGCATGTAGTGCTAAAATCAGATGCATCTGTATCTGCCTGTTACACAGATCACAACACTGGAGAAGAAACAAGGGAACACTGCAGAGAAGCAGCACACCACCTCCGTACAAAGAGCAGGCCAAGTTTTTTCTTTCTTTTTACTATATGGCCCACTTGTCAAAAATTGCTATTTATCACTACCCTTGAGTCTTTGAAACTTTTGGAATTTTATCTATCATCTATCTATCAGCTATCTATCATCTATCAATCATCTATCTATCATCTATCTATCATCTATCTGCCTGTCTATCTATCATCTATCTATCATTTATCTATCTCTCTATCATCTATCTCTCTATCTCTCTATCATCTATTTATCATCTCTCTATCATCTATCTATCCATCTATCATCTATCAATCATCTATCAATCATCTATCTATCATCTATCAATCATCTATCTATTATCTATCTACCTATCATCTATCTATCATCTATCATCTATCTATCATCTATCAATCATCTATCTATCACCTATCTATCATTTATCTCTCTATCTCTCTATCATCTATCTCTCTATCATCTATCATCTCTCTATCATCTATCTATCCATCTATCATCTATCAATCATCTATCTATCATCTATCTATCTGCCTGTCTATCCATCTATCTATCATCTATCATTTATCTCTCTATCTCTCTATCATTTATCTATCTCTCTATCATCTATCATCTATCTATCCATCTATCATCTATCTATCATTTATCTCTCTATCTCTCATCTATCTCTCTATCATCTATCTATCATCTATCTATCCATCATCTATCTATCATCTATCTACCTATCATCTCTCTATCATCTCTCTATCTCCTTCCTTCCCTCTCTTTTATCCCTCTCCTTTCCCCCTCTTCCTTTCATTTTCCCTTCTCCCTCTTCCTCCCCTTTCCACCCTTTCCCTCTGTCTCTCTTTCCCTCCCTCTCCCTCTCTCTTCCTCAAGTCCCCACCACCTTCCATGGTGAGGCAGGACATCAAGGATGAAGAGAGTGTTGGAGACAAGGTGTTCATAGCAACCAGGAAGCAGAGAGGAAAAGAGAGGGAAGAGGAGGGGTAGGGGTGGGGGCTCAGGACAGGACACAGTTGCCCCCCAAGGCCACAGTCCTCGTGATCTACGTCCTTCACCCAAGCTCACCTTCCAAAGTTTCTATGGCCCCCAGTAATGCCATCAAATATATGACTCCATCAGTGAATGAACCTATGGATTAGGTCAGAGTCCTCACATCCAGTCAGCTGCCAATGACTGAATCCGCCAGCTGGGAAGCAAACTGCTACACATCAGTTTTGGAGGTTCATCTCCAAGTCATGCCAGGCATATTTATTTTTTATTTATTTTTTTAGATTTATTTATTTAATTTATATAAGTGTTTGGTCTGTATGTATGTAAGTGTACCTGTGCATACAATGCCTGCGGAGGCTAGAAGAGGGCAACAGAGCCCCTGGAACTGCAGTTAAGTTTGTGTGCTAGGAGCTGAACCTGGGTCCTCTTCAAGAGAAGCCAGTGCTCTTAACTACCAACCCCCAGGCACATTTCTTAACAGGGTTTTTGTGGAAAGATTATCTAAAACACTACATGAAAATGTGCAATTCTGGGTCAATACATCGTAGAAAACTTCCAGTTCAATACGGTTCTTCTTGATTACGCTGTACACTCCAGAAAGGTAAAATCAAGATGATGTGATTGAGTGGGATTAAAGAAGGAACTTAAGTGGCTACAATATTGGTTTTTTAGGATAAAGGAATTTGAA
This sequence comes from Nannospalax galili, assembly GCF_000622305.1. Classification (NCBI taxonomy): domain Eukaryota; kingdom Metazoa; phylum Chordata; class Mammalia; order Rodentia; family Spalacidae; genus Nannospalax; species Nannospalax galili. The sequence goes on along the minus strand of NW_008335784.1, from coordinate 1,168,317 downwards.
CCTGGTTGGTTCATTTTCTTATTGGAGCCTCATACCAAAACACCAATGGCAGGACTGCCAGAAACATGTCTTCTGCTCTGTTTTCTAAATCTGGCTTCCTTTTGCTTCCAAAACTAAAAAGACTTAAGATTAACAGGAAAACAAAGGCAAGTGTGTAGAAGAAGGTAGAATTCACTTACCCAGCCATTTTCTAACCAACATTCTGTCCTTAACCCTTTCAGCTGAAACTGTTGAAAAAGAAAAAAGAAACAAGTAGAAATGAAATCAGACCTGTGTTTATACAATTCTCCTCATTGGCCCAGGACATATTTTTTGAAAGTTTGTAAACTAGCCTTCTAGTTTAAATTGAATAAGTAGGTGCAGCTGAGTAAATGGAGAGACCTGGGTTTGCAGCCATGTGTTTTCACTTTAAAATTACATTGAAGAGGAACAGAGGAGGCTAGAAAAGAAAATAGAGAGATATAAGACAGGCCATGATTAAAAGGAAAACAGGAGAAAAACGAAGAGTCAGAACAGAAGTCCTCTTTGCTGGGCCCCAAGGGGCTGGCAGCCAGACTACAGCGACAGGAGAGAGCCACCTCCTAGGAGCCACCTGTGGTCCAAGATGAAGAAATGAATCATCCCCAGGGAAGAGACTCCACACACCCAGAGGCTAGGTACCAGAACAGGATCTTAAACCATCAGGGGCTTCCTTAGATGGCCTGGAATTAGGACAGCACCAACCCAGAATCTTCCACATCCTCCCCTTAAAGACCAAACAGACTTCCAGTCTAGTCTTCAATAAGAACAGCGATTTCTTCTGTAGCCATTTGTTAATAGTTAAATTGTCCTCCCCCCTCCCCCACCAAAAGCCATGTTTTGAAGTCCCACTCTCAGAATGTAACTGTATTTGGAAATCAGATCTTGAAAAAAAAGCAATTGGGTTAAAATAGGGTCACCAGGGTGGCTCCTAATCCAATATGCCTGGTGTCCTAAGAGGAAGAGATGTCAGGGTACCAGAACACACATGCAGGAAAGACCATGGAAAGATAGGATGAGCAGATCATTGTCTCAGCTAAGAGGAGAGGCCTCTGGAGAAACAGTCCTGTAGACAGCTTACTATTGCCTTCCTAGTCCCTGACCCTCCAGAAGACAAAAGAAGACAAAGTTTCTTTCCTTTTTTTTTTTTTTTTGTCTTTTTGAGACAGGGTCTTCTTGTAGCCCCAACTGGCCTAGAATTTGACATTGAGATCAGGCTGGCCTCAAACTCACAGAGATCCCGCCTGCCTCTGCCTCCCAAGTGCTAGGATTAAAGTTGTGCACCACCACTTATTCTCTTACTGAGAATAACGAAATTGTAGTGTTCTCATTGACAGAGGCTGGCTGATGGGGCATTATAGAATGGTCAATGATTTCTATTTTCTCTCAAAGTTTCTATAAGCCATTCACTTTATGATGGTTTCAATAGGGTGGATTTCCCCCTGAGCACTAGTAGAAAGCCTTCGTTCTCACCTCTTTAAGTGCCCAGGACAAGTTGTCTAAAGACTGTAATTATTCAGTGACTTCTGGGTGATTCTAATAGACCTCCTGAAATGTATCCCTTTCATGTCCCTGTTATGCGGGAAATACACCTTGACATCATAATACGTTACCACCCCCACCACTCCCTTTTGTGCTCCCACAAGCTGTGTGACCGTATCTGGAATCAGGGTCTTTGCTGAGATTAAGTCTTTGGGGCTAATTCGAATCTAATCTGTTTTACCTGAAGACAATGGGAAATTTGGAGGGGCGGGGCAAGATCCACAGACAGAACACCATGTGAGATGATGCAGAGACCCTGAGGGAGCCACAGAAAGAGGAAAGACCACAGCACAGACATCTTCTACAAGCCACAGGTAGGAGAAAGGTCTGCAACAGATGCCTGGCGTATCAGAAGGAGCCGGCCCTATGACACCTTGCTCTGGACTTCAGCTTCAGAATGGTGAGTCATTACATTTCCACTGCTTAAGCCACTGCCTGTGGCCCTTTGTTATAACAGTCTTGGGAGATGAATGCAGCCCTTCTTTCTGATAGTCTCCAGGGAATGCGACGAGGAGACCCCTGAGAGGTTCGGGAGGGCAAGGACCTTGGCAAACCTGCGTATTTGGTCTACAAACATCCCATATCACCACACCCACCCCACACACCTGATAGCTCTGACTCTCACCCCCCCACACACATTCTTATTCACCACAGCCTCACCTGGGCATCATATCACAGTCCCACAGCCCTCCTTCAATCCTAATTTTAACCTTTGTTTCTGTGAAAGTGTCCGTCTTCTTATACTGTACTAGGACCCAGAAGCTCACCAAGGTTTGTGTCTTTGGATTCTGTTGAGGTCAGGCTGTGCATATGCTGCAAAAACAGTGGTTTTTTTTTTTTAGACTGTGTGCTGTCCTGAGAGACTCCATTTTTACGAGCAGCTTTTTACTCCATTTTGAGGGTAGATGACAATGCATCTTGGTATACACCCCCCCACACACATACCACCTATCCAGCACCACCCATAGGTAACTTATTCCTAAAAGTAGAAGAAAGGTGCCACTCTATAAATTTATCAAAGCAAATTGGGACTGCAGAAACACATGGGTATATTAAGATCATATCAGAGAAACCAAGCCCGAGAACTTATCAGACACACCTGGTTAAGGAAAGGATGCAGCTCCCGCACCTGGACCTCATAAAGAGGACACCTAACACTGCCATGGAGATGGTCCTCACTGATTGTCATCTGACCACCCAGAGTGTGTGTCTAGGAACCAACAGGCAGAGAACTCCCAGGGAGGTGAGCTTGTCTCAGGTCCCTACTGCAGCCTACTAGAATGGTCCTATGTTTGTCCATCTGAGGCTCAGCTCAACTAAGAACCAGAAGCCTGACTCTAAGGTGGTGGCAGTGGTGGAGGAGGAAGCAGCTGCAGCAGCAGCATCTCCAGCAGACGTCCAACCTGGTTCTCTTATTCTGAGACTCCCTTTGTGTCCTTATCAGTTTCTGCCCCTCAGCCTTCTTTGAAACTCCTTGTACTACGAGGCCTCTTTAGCCCTTTGTAGTCACCCTATAGCCTACACACACACACACACACACACACACTGGGAGTGGGGGATTTTCCATATGATATATATATATATATATATATATATATGATTTTCAAGTTAATATTAGTAATTAAGATTGGGATAACAGCTAGGAATACCTTTAATCCCAGCACTCAGAAGACAGAAGCAAGCAGATCTCAGTGAGTTCAAGGCCAGCCTGGTCTACATAGTGAGTTCCATGCCAGCCAGGGTCTGGAAGAAAAAAACATTGGAACAGAAGAACCCATTTTTGCCCTAGTCAGCTATCAAGGAAAACAGGACTGCTTGGCAAATCATTGCTAATGAAACCATGGAAATTTGTTGTTGTTCAATACATTCTGATATTATGGAAAAACACAAGCATGTTCTCCTATGTTGTTGACATAGCATGCTCATGACAGACCCCCCTCACTTGAGCCTGGCATGTATAAGATGCTCAGTAAGTATTTGTTGAAAGAATAAACAAAACTAAAAAAATATCAAAGGGTGGGATGTAAGGATAGATGTATTGGTCTATTACTGTGTAACAGATGGCCCCAGACTTCACAGTTTATTCTCACAGTTTCTGTGGGATGGAAATGGTGAACAGCCCAGCTGGGTTGCAGGCAAGCTAGTGACTGAGCCCGGTTAAGATATGAAAGATGCCAGGTAGCTGCTGGTAGGCTTCAATCCCACACTGACTGTGAGCAGTGAAACAGGTTCCTCATGGGGGCCTCTCTATGGACTGTCTGAGGGTCCTCAGGACATGGTAGCTGGCTACCCCCAAAGTGACAGAGAATGAGCCCAGGGTGGATAGTTACTTCTGCCTTATGTAAGGATACAATGTGGGAAGGTGCACATTCATCTCTGGGACTATATTGAAATCTGGTGATCAGGACAGATAGAAAGTTCAAATCCCAGGTCCTCCTCCAACTGACTCTGGGCAATGCTGAGAGCTCTGTGGATTTCTTCAGTTGTTTCTTTTCTGAATACTGACCGCTGATCATTTCAAGGTGACTGACTGTTCAAGTGGTTGCAGATGCCATCTCTCTCCCAGAACTTGTTTTTGAGTCTCATCTCCAGAGAGAACCATTGTCAGGAAAGGAAGGTAAGGGAGACTGCACTCTTTGGGCTAAGTCTCCATGATCCGGTGAAGCCTCGGGCTCTGCAAGAATCAGCCAGCACAGCACAGAGTCGTGGGTCCTAGTGCTGTTTGGGCCAACTTCGCCGGTGTACGCTGTAGCCAGGCTATAAGCTGTCACTCCAATTTCGCCTTGTTTCTAAGCATTCACTTCTGCTATGTGAGGGGGCAAACTTTATGGTTTGGGGCCACTAGATGGAGGTTCAGGACCCCTGACAGTAGTGGGCAGGTGGCAAGAGGGACAGAAAGAACACACTTGCTGGCAGAGCCTCAGCTTGGAAGGACCCCAGGCTCCAGCCTCCAGACTCTAGGGCTTCATTATCCCTTTCTCAATGATCACATTGCAGGACTGTCACAATTTCTTTCAAGTTTCACCCTGTCCACTCTGGGTCACTCAAGCTGCCTCTCGGTAGCACTGGAGCTGGCCCAGGGCCGGTGTTTGTTGTTTCCCAAGAAGCCTCAGGGACCTGGCTTCTCCCCTCACTCCCTCCAACAGAGAAGCCCACATTGTGACCACCATGATTGCTTTTGTCATGACTGCTGCCTGCCCTCCTCTCCTTTTACCCCATCCACCTTCCTCTCTCTTCGTCCTATTTATTTTCATCAGAAAAAAACAATGGGGCCACATTTAATTTCAAAGAGCTGCAAGAGGCTCCTGTTACAAAACTGTGGTGGCCTCAGCTCGAGGCCTCTTCCCTCTGGCTCCCCTCAGCTGTGGGAAGCCTGGGAGTGAAGGTGAGGTCCTATTTGTACAAATCTGGAATTTCACAGGACTGGCAGGAACTTTGTGAGTGTCCCTTGCTCTGAGGAAGAATCAGAACCAAAGTCTGTAGAAGGGTGAGACTGATATTCTCACCCAGTACAAAAGTATTGCCCCCAGTATAAGGATGTGGGATGGGGAGGGTCTGCTTGAATCTAGGGAGGGTACCTGGGAAGCTGAACAGTCATAGGACTTTCTCCATAGATGTGCCCTGTGGCTGAGAGGCAACTGAACAGCTAATGTTAAATGTGACCTACAGCTACGCCCACCAGAGCAGCCTCTCTGGCTACTCACCAGTAGACAGTCAATGGTTACCCTCCATCTGATGTCAGAACTAGGGTACCTCTTGGCCTGACCCTCATTCTGCCTCACCCTAAAATGACTGTGTGCTGAATTACTTTAGTTGTCAACCTGACACACCTGGCTTGAGGGAGCCTCAACTGGGAGAATTTCCTCCATTGGACTGACTTGTGACCATGTCTGTGGGGTATTTTCTTGATTTTTGGGTGATGTGGGAGGGTCCAGCCCACTGTGGGTGGTGCCACCCCTGGACAGGTTGCTCTGTATTGTGTAAAAAAGTAGGCTGAGCATGGGTCAGGGGAGCAAGCCAGTAAGCAGCATTCCTCCATGGTCTGTGCTTCAGCTCCAAGGTTCCTGCCCTGAGTTCCTACCTTGGGTTCCCTCAGTGATGAACTATGACTTGGGAGATGTAAGCTAAATAAACCCTTTCCTCCCAAAGTTGGTATTGGTCAGAGTGTTTTGCCACAGCAATGGAGAAACAAACTAGAACAGACTGGAAGGCACATTTCCTAGTCCCCAAATGAGCAGTATGTGACCTTTCAACTCCTGCCTCAAAGTACATTCTCCCAGCCTATTAATTACCATTATGGAACCATATCTAGGCCTTCACTGTAGGGTGCTAAAAAGACCTTCATGCCTCCAGCTCACACACCAGGGGCATCTGTGGGGAAAGCAGGGTAGAAAACCCAAAAGAGCTTGGTGATGGGCTCCTCACCGCCTCCGTGCCCCCACTAGCTGTGCCTCTCTGAACAAGAGCTGGAAGCTCTTTGGAACTCTGCTAATATCTAGAATTAAGTGGTACATCATACTGACTTTGCAGATTCATTATGGTTTCGGGCGGGGGGGGGATGCATATCCACCAACACTTTAGTTTTCCTCTGCTGCAAACTGGTTCACACAGGTGGGGGAGGTGGGATCTTGGCCACTGAGGGCATTGGAAAGATGATGACTGGAGGCAGCCGTACAGCTTCTGTTCTCAAACCCCTGCTGCTTTCAAATTCCACAGCTACAGCCTGCAGCAGAGGAGGCTGGGGACACCCTAGAGGGAGAGCCTCTGAAACATGAAGTTCTCTTTGCTGCTTACCCCAGGTTGCAAGGGACCGCCACATCATGAAATGATTTTCTTCCCTCTTTTATTTCCTTTTTTTTCTCTTCCTTCTGAGACAAATGGAAAAATAATTTGATCTCCTTGAATCTGTTCACCCTTGGTATTCTCCCCCTTCACACCCGAGCACCGCCCCTTGATAAATGAGAACATGTGTTGGAATCGTGGCCTTGACCCGCCTGACTCAGGGTTCTACTCCACTGGGAGGATTGAGGGGCGCATGCTTCCTTTCAAACCTCCAAAATAAATTCATCACAGCAGGAAGAACATTGTTTTTCTTTAAAACTTGGGGGAGGGGAGAGTCAAATGCCACGTCATGATTATTCCAATTGAGAGAGAAGCACTGCCCTTTAATCTGGAAGTTTCTTCTCTGACTCTGAAGGCTTTGACCTTGGTGGTGCAGCAGACTCAACACAGATGCTTTTGCCAAGTTCATACTGATTCATGACTCTGGGAGCCAAAGTGTGACACAGGCATATTTGAGATGTTACCCTGCATGCAGATTCCATCGTGCCCCGACCTAAACATGACTGCCTCCTCACGGATTCACACTAGGACACTTCCAGTGGCGTCTTTCTTTCAAAACTAATTCTCAGTCTATTTCTTCTGAGTGAAAACGGAACTTGCTGAACGCTACAATGGGAACTTTCTGAAGTGATCTCACCATTGTTCCTTTGTCATCCCGTCCCTGAGTAAATCAACCCCCTTTTGCTTTAGCAGCAATTCTGGAGAAATTGAGCCTTTTGGTTTGAGCATCTCCTGTAGCCCATACCAGAGAAGCAGGATGTCTTCTTGAACTGAAACACATGCTCAAGAATTCCTATAAACTTCCTTACACTTTGTTTTAAGGAAAACTGCCCAGCATGGGTACATTCTGCCATCGCTGCCAAGCAACTTTCTGTTGTGTCCTTTGTTTACATGTGCCCCTGTTAATAAAAATCTCTACTTAACAGATGCATTCAAGCACCTTAGAAATGAATTTTCTTTCTAATGCAAGCACTTTCTGGGAAGGACTAAAAGGAGAGGAGAGCGAGGTTGGCAGCCCTCCATCGTGTGGCCACTTATTGTCCTGGAATGTAGCAGAAGACGGCTCCTGCTATTTCCTTTTGATTTTGGTGTGTAAATCTGCTCTCACCTAAAGCTTGACCACATGATGGTGCAGACACACATTAAACTGATTATTTCTGTCTGAGCTGTGTGTAGAATATACACTCTAAATTGCACATAAAAACGTTCTCCAAAACCGTACCACCTGCCTGCACAAGTATTTTCTTTCACAAAGACAGACTCAAATGTGTCTGGGACTCCGCAGCCTCTAGGCTCATGAAGGTTGTCACTTTGCCTGTGTTGAATGCAAGCCAGAACTGGATTGGCACTGCAGCTTCCTGGCTTCTGGGAAGGAAGGCAGGGATGCTGACTGCACTGATTGTCTTGGTCTCGAACTCAGAAGACTGTCTCATCCTCTCCTAATCAAAACACCATCCTACAATAGGGTGGGTGTGGGTGGGTGAAAAGGCTGGAAGAGAGAGCCACACAAAGAAGCAGAATGTGTGAGAACAATTCAAACCATCACAACCCAGGAAAGAGCTCTTAAAGACTAGGAGGGAGAAACGAACTGAGGCAGCAGCATTAAACTAAAGACTGAGGGGTGGTTTGCATTGTTTTTTAAGGCAGAATGAAAACTAACCCCAGGAAAGCAAGGTCAAGTTACTGTGATTTCACCTGACTAAGAAGAGAGGTTGCATAGTTTATTCTGTCTCAAACGTCTGCCATGCCCTTACCAAATGAAAGAAGAAAAGATTCAGGAGAGTGGAAGGTGTTTTGCCCATATAAGGTCACACGGTGAGATTTCATCCTTGGAATATTCCTCCCTAACTCCATAAACTGTATTTCCAGAGTAAAGGGAGTCTCTCACTCCTGATTGGGTGCTGGCCTCGCAAGGGCTTACGGTTTCCTGATTTGAGGGTTGCATGGAGGAACCATACAAACCTGGAAGTCTCTCAGTTTTCTTGGTCCTTTTGGGCTCTGGATACACAGACTCGGGGCTTCCTATCAGTCTCTCTTTGCAGACCTAAAGACTTTGACCTCCTTCATCTTGAAGCTCCCTGGTCTCTAAGCTTCCCAACATCACTTCCTTCTTCTTTTCTCTTTCTATTAACTCTTCATCACCCTTGCAGATGTTTGTTCTCCAGCCCCATGACAATTGATACTATGTGCCATGTGGCAACTCAACTGGGCCACAGTGTGCCCAGACATTTGGTCAAAAATTATTCTGGTGTGCCTGTGAGGGTCTGCCTGAAATGAACATGGGGATCATAGACAGAGGATCGCAGGTGGCCCTGCCCCTGTTGGTGGGTGTCACCCTTTCTGTTGAAGGCTGAATAAGGAAAAATAAGCTGTTATCTGATAGTCTTCAAAGACATTGGTCTTCTTGTGCTTCTGCACTTGACCTGAAACATCATTGGCTCTCTTGTTCCCCAGCCCATTAGACAGCAGATCTTGGGATTTTCTGGTCTCCATCATCACAAGACAATTATTTTTTTGTTCTTTCTTTTGTGCTGGAGACTGACCCCAGGATTTCATGAGCTAAGCACATCATCTAGAGACTGTATCAGAGCAAATTCTTCTTTTTTTAAGTATGTATTTGTGTGTTTTTTGTGTGTATGTGCATGTGTGCCATGTGTACTTGCATACCACAACACTTGAATGGAGGTCAGAGGACAGCTTGAGATAACTGGTTCTCTCCTTCCACCATGTGGGACCTAGGGATCGAACTCAGATCATCAAGCTTGGCAGCAAGTACCTTTACATACTGAGCCATCTCACTGACTCAGAGCCAATTCTTTATAATAAATTTATGTATCTGTCTCCTGTTAGTTCTTCTCTGGAGAGCGCTAATGCAAGCCCATTTTTATATGCTGGCATTTCTATTCCAACTTATACCTTACAGTCTCAAAGGAATCATCCAAACTGAACATCTGCAATAGCTTCCAAAGATCTATAATCCTGGAACCCAATCCCTAGAACTTGTGTTACTTTAAATGACAAAATGGACTTTACAGATGTGATAAAATTAAATGAAGGTGTCGGAGTGGATCCTAAATACTATCACAAGTGTCCTTATGACAGAGAGGCAGAAGGAAACTTTACATGAGCTAGGTCAGCCTTCTGTTGCTGTGACAGAATACTTGAGATAAGCAACTTAAAAAAGAGAAAAGGTTTATTCTGGCTTATGGTTTCAGAAGTATTGGTCCATGGTTACTTGACTTTATTATTTTAGAGTCTTTGGGGCTGTGGGATATTGTGGCAGGGAGTATGTGACACTTTGTGGGTGTCAGAAAAGGGGGTGGAGAGAGGGAGGAGGAAGAGAGAAGAGAGAAGAGGGGAGGGCCCCAATACCAATATCCCCTTCAAGGGTACATCCATAATGGCCTAATTTCTGAACACTTGGCCACACCCCTTAATGTTTCTACTAGCAGTGCTACAGACTGAAGACCGAGAATTTAACATATGAAACTTTGTTTGGCAAATACCAACATTTGCCAAGCATGTACCAAGCCTCTGGCTGGGTTCAGTCCCCAGCAACACACACACACACACACACACACACACACACACACACACACACACTTAAAACATTTGAGACTTTGGGACACTATAACAATACTGAAGAAGAAAAGCAATGTGTTGATGGAAACCTGAACCTAAGTTTGGAGTGATGCAATCATGAGCCAAGGACACCAACAGCCTCAAAGGCAAGGAACAGATCCTTCCCACAGGGTCTCTAGAAATCCAACCCTGCCAACACCTTGGCTTCCAGATCTGTAAGAAAATAAATGTGTTTTGTTTTAAGGCACCAAGTTTGTGGCAGTTTGTTACAATAGCAGCAGGAAACTAATCTGTAAGAGTTCCCCTTGAGTGAGAGGTTAGCCATCTTTCAGTGTCTACATCTTCTGCCTTGAGTGACTCTCCTACTAAGGTCCTCAGGAAGCCTCCTTTTCCTTGATTCACAATTCCTAAAGACAGGGCTCTCCCTTGTCCCCTCTGGTCTGTTTCTGCAACCCAATCCTATAATACTCCGTGACTCAAGTCTCATGACCCTGGACTCCCACCCCACCGAGCAGACCCTTCCGAAGTTCAGGCCCTCCTCATCTCTTGCTGGCATTGCTCGTCTCCTACCTAGCTTACTTCTAATTTGCTAGACCAAAGCATCCTCACCAAGCATTTATCTGATCACATCCCTTTCTGATTAAACGATCTGTGCATCCTCTCCTGCCCTCTGTCCCCAGGATTCCCTTTTCACCAACCTTCTCTCTTGTACCTTGACCAAAGCTGCCCAAAGCCAGTCACACAGGGCAAGTCGAGCCCCAATATGTGCTTAGTGCAACCAGCTTAAGGGCATGACTGTTCACCCAGTGATTTGCTGAAGAAAAAAATTGCTTTATTGTTATGATGTTTATACCCATTAAGGTTCAAATTTCAATGGCTTTAGTATGATAGAGTCATATATCAATCACCACAGTCAACTTCATCACCTCTGAAGATGAGCTCATCAGCGGCCCCTTCCATTCCCTGCCCATTATCCCCTGCCCCACTAACCAACTTTCTATAGCGCTATAACTTGCCTTTTCTGGAGATTTCAAATCAATGGAATCCTGCACTATGTGGTCTTTTCTGACTTTGGTCACTTAGACCAGTGTTCTCAAGGCTCCTCCATGTGAATCATCACCTTACTGCATTTTATGACTGATTCTGTTTTATTTGTCCATCAGTCAGTTGATGGACACTGGATCATTTCTACTTTTGCACTGCTTCGAAGAACACTGCTGTTGAACACACCTGTGAAACTTTCTGGGAATGTTTTTCTTGGCACATACCTGAAAGTGGACATCCTAGGTCACATAAGAACTCAGTTTGATCATTTGGGGGAACTGTCAAGCCGTTTTCTATGAGGACTGCACCTTTTACAATCCCCCTGGCACTGTTTTGACTTCTTTGTGTTGTTACTGTCAGTGTTTTGAACTCAGCCATCCTCATGGGTATGAAGTGGCACCTCTTGTGGTTTTGAGGATCTGTACTTTGTCATTTTCCCCACATAGTTTTAAATTTTCAGAATTCAACTTTAAATGTGCTAAAATATACAAATTTATTATTGTCCAATTTGTTTGGGCTGCTATAACAAATGACCAATAGTCTGGGTGTCTTAAAAGCAGTAGAAATATGTGCCCCACTGTCTTAGAGACTGCAAGTCTGAGATGTGTTGGCAGCATGGTTAGGTTCTGGTGAAGACCCTCATCAGGCATGCGTGTGTGTGCACATGGAGGCCTGAAGTTGACGTGGGGTATTTTCCTAGATCACTCTCCACTTTATTTATTGAGGCAGGATGTCTAGCTGAATCCAGAGCTCACCAGTTCTGGATAGTCTAGCTAGCCAGCTTTCCCAGGACTACTCTGTCTCTCTACTCCCTGTAGGACTATGGACATGCTCTAGTCAAATGACTTTTACCTAACCTTGCAACCAAAAAGTTAATCTTATCTTAGCTTGTTTGTTATGTAGACAAGCTCACTGAGCCTTGAGCTCTTCTTGTGACCTAAATATATTTTAATTCCCCATGACCTTTCCTTGCCCTTGGCCTTGTGTGTGTGTGTGTGTGTGTGTGTGTGTGCGTGCGTGCATGCGTGCGTGTGTGTGTGTGTGTGTGTTGAATATAAAAAGCACAAGCATAGATTATTATCCTTGGAAACTAGAAAGAAATGAAGATTATCCCATTTGTGTTGCAAACAATAGATAAGATTCAATCAATAATGTCTGTTTATGGTTATGTGTGGTATGCTAGGTCATTAGGGGTCAGAAGAGACATAATCTGCTGATAAGACAAATCCTTTCATCTTTGATTTCCTCATTTCATGATGGGTATACTGTTTCAATAAAAGAATGAGGAGCCTTTGATAGAGAGCACAGTTCCAAGAGAATCTGAAGGAACAGGCTCTCAGCAGTTCAGGTCCTCTTGGCCTTAAAATGGATGCTGAGTCAGGCTATTTTTATTAAGGCATAGCCACAATGTGGCATTGCACAGTAAATGCCATACCTCCCAAGTGCCAGGATTACATCAGAATGCCTTCCATCTTATAAAACTGTAACCCCACACTCATTAAGCACTAACTGTTCATTTCTCCTGCCCCTCATCCCCTGGTAAACAACATTTTTCTTCCTCCCTCTATAAATATGAATACTCCAGGCAACTGATATCAGTGACTGTATGGTATTTTCCCTTTTATGGTTGTTTTATGTGACTTAACTAATGTTCTCAAGGTTCATCCATGATATAACACGTGTCAGAATTTCCTTCTCTTTGAATCTGAGTAATAATGCCATTGTATATGTATGATACATTTTTTTATCGCTTCAATGGACACTGGAGTTGGTGAGAACTGTAGAGAGGATTGGAGTTGGAGGTGAACCATAGAGAAGATTGGGCTGGATTAGAAGCCTAGTTCTCCTTCTTTCAGATGACCTTGGACTGGCACAATAAGCACTCATGCAGTGGGTGCAGTAACGTCGTTGAGAGGGCTCCATAAGCATTGCCATCACCACTCTGTCAGCACATGGTGGTGTCCAGTGAGGAAAAGCTGGGACGAGCCACAGCTCCCAGGTTGCTTAGGATCGTGAGGGAAAACACAGTTGAGTTTTGGAGTAACTTATAACTGAACGTGTCACTTTTGGGGAGGTGGGGGTGTGTAACAGGATGTCTCAGACCTTCATTGCTTTGTCTGTTATTAAATCCTCCTCCTCAGAAGTCATAAAGATTAAATGAGTCTGTCTGTGATGTTCAGATGCTGAATTTCAACAGGCTGGCATGAACCAGAACTGGGGAAGAGCCACCTGCTAGGTTACATGTGCTACAGTCACAGGTCACTATATTGCTTGGTCCTCATTCCTCAGAGATGGATTCCATGATGTCTGAATTTTGTTAGCTCTAAATGTAGAAAGTGATGTTTAGAGAGATTAAATAACATGTCTAAGGCCCCTAAGACCAGTAAGCGGCTCAGCTGAGGGAACCCAGGGCTCACTGCAGTGCTCTGCTGTACTCCTGCTGGCAGGAGAGATGCTTTGCTGGACTGTACTTTGGGGAGGCCTCTTGGTGTGATCTATATTTCCTGGACATTTGAGGACAGGGCAATTCCAAGGTGAAAGTCTGCATCCCTAACCACTGTATTTTTGTTAAGTAGTTGAAGGAGAAAGTCAGGGTGTGGTGGTTTGAATGAAAATGTGCCCCATAGGCTCCAAGTATTTGGACATTTTGTCCCCAGATGGTGGCACTGTTTTGGGACGTCTTAGGTGTGGCTATGTTGGAGGAAGCACATCACTAGGGGTGGGCTTAGAGAGTTCTTAAGCCTTGCTGGATCTCCAATTGCTCTCTTGCTTCCTGTGCCTGCTTGAAGATGTAGAGCCTAGCTTCTGCTCCTTCTCCAGCCACCTCTGCCACCATGCCTCCCAACCATGATGGACTCTTGCCCCTTTTGGAACCCTAAGCCCAAATAAACAGTTCT
>NW_008335784.1:1109444-1153566 GCF_000622305.1 Nannospalax galili | reverse complement strand
TATATATATATATATATATTTTTTTGAAATATATATTATATATATTTAAAAATATATACATGGTTGCTGAAGACCCCCACCCCACCCCAAAAAAGAACCATTAAGGAGAGCAACTGAGTTATAGAATCAGTTGACTGCTGTGCTCTGCTGCGCCCCCACTGGCAGGAGATGTGATCCTAAGGCATGGGCCCTGGAAAGGAGTTGATGGGATTTGGAGAGAGGGAATCTTAAGCTTAAAACTATGGAAGGAGAGCAATGGAAAGTGGAACCTCTGACAGGGAGAGTCCATTTCCTGTGAGACCAGAGGGAAGAGGTTGAGGCAGAGGAGGGATGGGTTAACTTGCAGGAGGGGGACAGACTTCAGGAAGTCAAGGCTGTGTCTTCTGTGGGAGCCTGTGTTTTCTGGGAGGCAGAAGGCAAGGTCCTGCTGGGAAGTAGGGATCTTGAACAGGAGGCACGGGGATGGCTTCTTGCTGGGTGGCTCTGAGAGAGTCACAGAGCAGGGAGCAGGGAACCTGCCTTTGCAGTGCTGGTTTCTGGGCTTTTCTTCAGTGGCCAGGAAAGACTGGAGGAGGCAGAAGCAGATGGCAGGTGTGTGGGTGGGTGGGGTGAGGGGAAGCTGAGGTGAGGGAGTAGCTGAGGTGCTGAGTTGTGGGCTAAGGAGGGGCCTGGACAGGACTGCAGGGAGTCAGCAGGGTGTGAACACAGAAAGGGGCTTGTGAGCAGTGATTGGGAGGATAGGCAGGGGCAGGAATCTGCAGGGAAACTCTGAGCCATGACAAGGTCTGGGTGTAGGCGTGCATGACTGAGATTCTGCTGGAGTCAGCAGGGGCCTAGGAAGTGAGGGGAACATCCCAGGACACAGGAAGGGAAGGCTCCACTTTGGAGACCTTGGCTGATGTGAGCCAAAGTAGTTGCATAACATCCACTGTCAGAAGACAGATACTGCCCCAGGAAAGGAGAGTGTTGGGCCAGATGGAGCAGGCCTAGAAGGAAAGAGGTAAAAGAGTCCAAGACCCCCCCTTGATGTTACCCATACCTCTGTGAACTGGAGCCTGGTTTCTCTGGGTCCATCTTGCCAATGGCAAAAGATTGAAACCAGGGCCAATGTGATGAGATATTATGGTGATTCAGCTCTTTTAAACCTAAGCTTCTGCTTTTTGTTTGTTTATTTATTAGGATGACTTTAATTTTTTAAAAAGCCTCCAAAGTCTCCGGACAATCCTCTAAGATACGGTAACAAGAGTGTCATTTACACAGTGGCCGGCATGCAGTGATTCCTTCAGAGAGAGCAAAAGCTCTCCAGAAGTTTCCACAAAATTTTATAGTATCCCCCCTTGTTTAGAAGTCCTTACTGAAAGGAGGACACTGAGGCACAAAGGAAAAGGGCCTGGCACTAGCTTTTGGTTTTTTAGGTGAGAGGTGCTGGAGAGTCAACCTGAGGGTCTTGGGTATGCTGTACTGGTGAAGAACATGTCTAGTCCTACTTGCTCAAGCTGAACACTCACAAGTAACTGATAACAGGACTTTGCTGAAACAGAACCATTGCCTCCACTATTCTAGCCTAGTCTACTGCCATCCACTTCCTTTCTGCTCTGACCTTTTGCCCCTCATCCTGAGGATGACTCACATTCTCCAGCCCCACCTTCTAATGCATCTGACTGTGGGGTAGGCTCCACTTAATGGAAGTATGACTTACATGTGCTAGAGATACTGGCCACTGTCAGCCTTGCCCTTACCCTTTCCCTTGCCCTTGCTGAAGGGTGCTACCTTGTCCCACATCCTACTTCCTTCTGGGATCAGCCCGCACCCAGTGACTGGTCAATGTTGGCTTTAAAGCCCCAAAGCCCTCCTTCAATATGGAGTAGCTCTCAAGGGTCATCCAGTGCTGATACCAGGGCTCCCTAGGGGATAGGCTGGAGCCTTTGTTGCGATTACATTGCGAGTCACCTTCCCTCTTGCCCCAGTCCATGATGTAATGTCCTGACAGGTGTAGATTCAGAGTTCATCTACCAATAAGCTTCCTACTTTCAAGTCTCCATCCCAGAGTATCAATCTTGGTACAGTTGCCAGATTTAGCAAATACAAGTTTAGGATGCTCAGATAAATTTGAATTTAAAATAAAAAAGGAATAATTTTGTAATATGAGTGTCTCATGCAATAATTGAGACGTTACAGTTATTCCTTGTTTTCTGAAATACAAATTTAACCGGGGACCCCATATTTTAATCTTGTGACCCTACTTCAAAGGAAGCCCAACCAAGGACACGAAATGAAACTTCCTGGCCCTCAGAAGTGGTGGAAGAGGAGTCCAGTGGTTTTTGTTACTATGAGGGAGAACAAAGGTTATCAAAGGCATTAGAGCCAGGGGTACTTCAGGGTCGATGGGATGACCCTCTTGGGCTTTGCTGATAGGGTTGGATGGTACCCAGCAATAGATGTAAAAATGGCCAGCACTCAGGAAAGATAGCCTCATACTGTTTCTATGGAAGCTACCTTCTCAGATGAGGTCACCAGCAGAGGTATTTCCTCTATCCTGCCTCAGCAGTGGGGCATGCTTTTATAGAGAGAGGAAGGGGTCTCAGAGCCAGATACAACCTGTCTTGTACTCAAGGCAGTCTGTTCTCCAGTCCAAGAGTGAGGACATTTTAATTGTAAAGACTGACTGAGATTGAAAAACCCAAATGAGATCAGTAATGGAGAATGATGGAGATTTATGTACTCAGGCCCAAAAAGCTATGATGAAGACATTTGGTAGAGAAGGAGAAATGAGGATTCAAGTGGGAAACCACTGAGGATAGTTATTAAGAGGACTCAGGGCATTTCATACATCTATCCAATTAGTTATTCTCCCAATAAATCAGTTACAATTGTTATCACCCCAAGCCAGAGAAACTAAGCTTTAAGACATATAAGAGTAAAGATGTCTTTATCAATGCTTACCAGAGAAAGAAATGCCTCATAGCTTGGAAAAGGACTTGGTCCCTCCTCTTCATTCAAACTGCAATACCCTGTCATGCTGTAAGCCACATTCTACCCTGCTTGCTCTGGGAGACCTGTTGCCCCAAACATACACTCAGCTTTGTCTAAAGAGCTGGTCAATCCTATTTCTTCAAGGTTTCCCTTCCTCCCGTCTCAATGAGTTCCAGTAGTATAGGATTTCCAGCACAGTTCTCAGGGACCATCATGACCTAGATGACTCATGCCCTTGTGTATGGGTCTTCCCTGGCCACTTAGCATGAAGTACCTGCCGGCTTACCCCTTCTAGAAGTCCTTTGTCCTTGGCAGTATAAAGGACTACCCACTTTCACCATTTCTTCTTGGCTAAGAACCTCCCTTTCTCCTCCTGCCTTAAAAAGGATTCTCCCTTGCCAGGATTCCATTGTTTCCTTTTTAAAATTTTGAGAGAGAGAGAGAGAGAGAGAGAGAGAGAGAGAGAGAGAGAGAGAGAGAGATCCTTTAAGATCCTTTAAAAATTAAACATAACATGTATCTAAATATTTAAATAGAACTTGATTTAAATAGGCCTTTCAACATGGATGTGATAGAGCGTCTGCAATTCAAGCTACTCAGAAGGCGAAGGTAGAAGGATCTGGAGATTGTAGCCTGCCTGGGCTGCATAAAGAAACCCTGTCTAAAAAGTGGTATTAAATATAAGTATTATTTACTTTCAGGATGTTTATATTATTCACAAAAGGCTATGTATATTAATCAGAGTTTTCTGTCACTGTGACAAATAACTGAGGAAATCCACTTAAGAAAGGAAATATTTGTTTTGGCTTAAGGTTTCAGTCCATGGTTGTCTAGTTCTGTTGTTTCTGGGAAAGGGCATGGAATAGCAGCAAAGCTGCTCATCCTGTGGCCGTCAGGAAACAGAAAGTATAAGGTTGGAAGGGACCAGGACAAGTTACAGCCTCTAAGGATATTTCCCAATGATCTACTTTCTCCAGCAAGGTCCCATCAACTAAAGTTTTCAATACCTCTCTGAATAGCACCACCATCTGGAAATCAAGCCTGAGGGAGACAGTCCATGAAACCATAGCACCCTCTGTGTATTAGTAGTCATTCTCTGTTCTCCCTCTCTCTAAACCCTGAAGACCACTGGTCTACCATTGATCTCCATGAGTTTTCCTTGTCTGAATGTATAGCAATGTACTCTTACTCAGCATAATGTTTTCCAAGTTCATTCATGTTGTAGCATAACTTGGTGCTGTATTTCTGTTATGGTCCATTGAATAGATAAATCCGAATAGCTCATTCCAATTGTGTATTCATCAGTTGATGAACATTTGGTGTCAAGGTTGGCTTTGGTTGTCAACTAGACACACCTGGGAAGAGGGAACGTCAATTGGGAAATTTCCTCTATCAGATTGGCAGTGGGCATGTCTGTGAGGCATGTTCTTGAGTGATGTGGAATGGTCCAACCCACTGTAAACAGTCCCTCCCCTGGGCAGATGGTACTGGGTTGTATAAGAAAGCAGGCTAAGCACAGGCCAGAGGAGCAAGCCAGTAAACACCATTCCTCTGTGGGCCACACTTTAGTTCCTACCTCTTCCACATTACTGCCCTGAGTTCCTGCCTGACTTCCATTAAAGATAGACTGTCACTTGGAAGTGTAAGGTGCAATGAACCCTTTCCTCTGAAGCTGTTTTGGTCAGAATGTTTTAGCACAGCAATAGAGAAGCAAACTAATATATTTGGGTAGTGTCCACTTCTTGGCTTCCATGAATAAATACTGCCATAAATAGTTGCATGACAGTTTTTGTGTAGATGTGTGCTTGCATTTCTCTTGGATAAATGTACACACACATGTACACACACACACACATACAGATACACAGATGCAGACCCACAGACACACGCACACACACCTGAGGAATAAAGAATGGAATTGCTGAAACATAATATTTGAAGAATTATCAAACTGTTTTCCAAAGGCCCTATACCATTTGGCACCTCACTAATAATGTATAAAGGTTCCAGTTTCTTCACATCTATCCATACCTATCTTTGTCTGGTTTTTTCCTTTTAATGTTTTAGCCTCCCTAGTGGGTGTGGAGTAGTATCTCATTGTGGTTTTGATGTTGATCGTCTTTTTAGGTGGTTCCTGGTCATTTATATATCTTCCTTAGAAAAATATCTATTCAGATTCCTTGCCCAGAGATTTTTTTGTTATGTGACTGTAGTGTTTGAATGGGAAACATCCCCAAAGGCTCACATATTGTCCCCAGTTAGTGGCACTGTTTAGGAGGTCATAGACTCTTTAGGAAGTGGAGCCTCACTGGAGGAAGAGTGTCACTGAAGATGAGCTTTGAGAGTTCCTAGCCTGGCCACCTCCGTTTTGCTCTCTCTGCTTCATGTTTGTCATTGAAGACATGAACTCTCAGCTTCCTGCTCCACCTGCCATGCTCCCCACCTCTCCCCAGAGGGATTCATCCTTCTGGAACCATAAGCCAAATAAACTCTTCCTTCTATAAGTTGCCTTGGTTATGGTATTTTATCACAGCAACAGAAAAGTAACTAATGCGGTTACATATCTTTATTTTTTAGTTGTAAGGGTTATATAAATATTTGGAGTTCATGCACTTCATCAAATATATTATTTGATATATGTGACTTTTTATTTTTGTTTTTTTTTTGAGACAGGCTGTTATATGTGACTTTTAAATTTTTATTTATTTTTATGTGTATGAGTGTTTCACTTGCATGGATGTAAGTGCACCTGTGCATGCAACGCCTGTGGAGGCCAGATGAGGGTGTTGTATCCCATGAAATGGGAGTTATGGTCAGTTGTTAGCCACCATGAGGGTACTGGGAACTGAATCCAGATCCTCTGCAAGAGCAGCCAGAGCTCTTAACCACTGACCTATCTCTCCAACTCTGAAATGTGTGACCTTTTGTGATTGACTTCATTCACATAGAAAAATGCTTTTAAGACTCATGTTGCTTTGTGAATTAGTAATATGTTTCTATTTTTTTGTGGAGTAATATTCCATTCTACAGATGTACCAGCTTGTGTATCCATTCTGACAAATGACTGCATTCTTTACAGTTATTAGCTATTTTGAAAAAAAATCTGCTACAAATATTCATGCACAAATCTTTCCACGGATAGATGTGTTTATTTCTCTTTTTGTGCCTCTGGATGGTAATGAGCCTAGGTGAAATTCAGAAGTTCTAGTATAATGTGAAAATGGAATAGAGATAACCCTAAGGTGAGACCCTGTATCCATTGTGATTCAACCAGGAAAACAGGATGCATACCTACATGCATGGACACACACAGACACACAAACACACAGAGACATAAGAATATATACCTACACACAGGGACACACAGAAACACAGGATGCACACTTATAGGCATGGGCACAGACACAAGATGCACATCTACACACATGGACACACAGACAGAAGAAGCACACCTACAGGCATGGGCACAAACTCACAGACACAGACAAAAACATGCGTACCTACATGCATGGATGCACACAGAAACACAGGATGTACACCTGCAGACATAAATAAACACGTACAAACACAAGGATGGGCACCTACAGACATAGACACCCACACACACCCACACACACACGCTCATGCTCATACACAGTCCCTTAGAATTTATCATGAGGAACTAGCTGACTGAGCAAGTCAAATCCATTCCCAGGCAGGCTTCAGGAAGGGAAGATCCAGGCAGGATGGGACTCAGGCACGACTGAGAGCTAGTATTCTGGGGAGTCTGAAGCCTTCTTTTAAGCCCCTGCAGCTGATAAAGATAGACCAAGTGGAAATGGTCTCTCTAACCTAAAGTCAGCTGATGGTGCTTTCCATCATACTTGTCCAGTGAACATCTGAGAGAAGATGTGTGTGCTACAGCTGACTCCCCTGCTGTCCTCCAGGCCTTCTGAAAGGAAATAACATTTCTGAAAACACACTAGAAACTATGTTTTACATTGAGAAATACAGTTCGGTATAGTAGCTCATCACAGAGTCACCACACCTATAGTCCCAAATTAAAAAGCCGATGTAGAAGTCTATAGTTAGTCCAACTCATGTCCCATGATTGTCGCCATGGAGAGAAAGTAGTGAAATGATTGAGCCTAGACCACATGACTTTCTCTTGACTAGAAAGGTAGAAATCATAGTGGGAATCCAAAGAGTCATCTTACTGAGGTGGAGGAAACCAGGTTCCCAAAGGAATTTGGAGCGCAGAAGCACAAACAAAGCAGATATTGTCATCTTGATAGCCCATCACACACCAACACTCAGAAATTTAGTGAGAGCAGTTGAAACCGAAGTGAGAACTGAGGTGGGACCACAGACTATGCTGGCTCCTCTGCTCTTCCCTCACAGCCTGTGGCTGGACCTGACTGGGACTCATGAGGCATCCAAGATGTCAGTCGCCATGCACCCCATTGAAGGCCCCTCAGGTCAGTGTTGGCTTTTCAACAGCCAGTACCTTTCCCCTTTTCAGAAGCAGTTGTTATTTCCCCGAGACAGGATACACATCACCCCAGCAGTGCTCTGCCTGCCCACAGTCAGTTTCTTCCACAGCTCTCTGGCAAGCACCATCTGGCTTCAGGGAGGGACTCAGCTTGTCTCTTGCTACTCCACAGGCCCCTCCTCAGGAGGCTTTAACCTATTTTATGACCCCCAGTGCACAGCAGGCCCAGGGTTTTGTTGGCCTCATTCAGCCAAAAAAGCCAGCTTGCCCCATGGGTCCCTGTGGCGTCATCACATTGGTAATCTAGGCCAGCAGACATGGTGCTTAGCTAAACTCATCAAAGTTTCATGATATCAGAATATTACAGCAGGAAGCAGAGCTGTCACTGCATTTATGCCGCTTTTGTCCCCATGATGCTGTAGACTCCATGACTGGAGCAGCATCTTATTCCTGTTGTACATGCCCTCCATGCCTTGGACAGAGTATGATTCTAAATGGCACCAGGCAAATGTTTGCAAATGAACAGCAAATTTGGGAAGGAATGGTTTTTTGCCACTGAAGGAAGTCAGGAGGGTCTGGCTTTTGCTTCCCTTGAATCAGAATCAATAACTGGGCTAAAATTAGACTCAGTGAGGGGCAGTACTTATGTACTGATAATGCAAGGTAGGATTGGAGACCTAGTAGCAGGACTATCCCTATGGATGCTTTTTGAACCATTTTTCAGACCTTTCCTTATTAGCGTTTGTATATGACACACACCATTCATTCTGCCTGCCTCTTCTTCTAGAAGTTCTGCAAGAATAGAGACAGGGGCATCTTTACCTGGCACATAGCAGACATTCAATAAATAAGTGATGAATTAGGGCTGGAGAGATGGCTCAGTGGTTAAGAACACTGGTTGTTCTTGCAGAAGACCCAGGTTCGAATCCCAGCACCCACATGGCAGCGAACAACTGTCCATAACTCCAGTTCCAGGGGATCCGACAGCCTCTTCTGTCCTCTGCAGGCTTTGCATGACACGGATGCACTTACCTACATGCAGGCAATACACGCACACACATAAAATAAAAATTTTTAAAAAGGTGATGAATAAAGAAATATGTTCCTCATGTCATCTGGTCAGCATATTTAATTCAGAATAGCAGAGCTTTGTAGGAGGACAAATTAACTCTGCCATAATCTCTTTTACCTGAAGTCTTGGTTCTGGTTTTGTGCTACACTACACACAGGTAATATGAATTGAGTGTTTCCTGTGTGCTAGGCATTGCTATACACTCTTGTGTGCTATAAAAAAATCCTCACAGTGTTTCTGTAAGGTAGGCACAATTACAATGTTCACTTTATACAAAGAAAACAAAAGTACAGTGAGTTTAAGCGCTCCTCCAGGGCCACACATACGCATTGTTAAATGGTAGAGGCACCTGCTAATTCAGTGGGTATCTGCCCTGTCCTTTGTATCTAGACCAACTGAGCCATGAATAGGTATCCATTAGTAACTGGAAACGTGGCCCAGAGACTCTGTAAAGCCAAGAGGGGGCCCAGAGCTGGACAAGCTTTTCTTGAAACTTGCCATCCTGATATTTTACTGTTTAAACTACCCAGCAACATTCTGAAATTTTCCTCTTCTTCAACCCCTCCCCCCATCATATACCTGTCAAGTGACCCAGCAATCCTACTTTGGGATATTTACCCAAAATAAATGAAGACAAATATCCTCACAAGAATTTATCCTCACAAAAGCTGATTATCAACTCTGTTCTTGATAGCTAAACACTAGAAACAATCTAAAAACCCATCTCCTGGTGAGTAGTTATAAAAGTTGTGGCTTGGGGCCAGTCATGGTGGTGCACACCTTTAATCCAAATACTCTGGAGGCAGAGGTAGGCAGATCACTGCGAGATCAAGACCAGTCTGGGATGGTCAAGCTAGTGAGTTCCAGTCCAGCTGGGGATACAGAGTCTGACCCTGTCTCTAAAAACAAAACAAAACCCTTTGACTAGAGGAAGGACTTCACCTCTGGACTATGGATCTGAAAAAATTGTTTCAACTCTAGACTTTGAGTGACAACTCTAGAAGAGTGTCTTTGAGGTCAAGAGTAGTAGATTTAGATGAGACATGGAACAAGCTCCTAACTACAATCAAAGCAGTTGTTATGTTGGAATATATAGGGAGGCTACATGGAAGGACCGTTTCTCAGATGTCTATGCTTTATGTGTGGTCTATCCTGAATTGCTTTGAGAAAGACTTCATACTGAAACAACAATGGAGTCTGAAGAACAGGCACTTGCTGTGTATCATAGACATCAGGAAGAATATAGCAAGGGTGCAGGCTTAGGGATTACTTATATAGGTATCTCAATACCAATTTATTAAAAAGAATGAACTGATGGAAGCCAGTCTGCAATATAGCCGTGTAGTGTAGAAATGAATGGAACGAGAAGAGTCAGCATTAGGTATGTGGAGGAAATGAACGGACCCCTTCAGAACATCCTTATCTCAAAGCTGCTCTGAAAAATTGAAAGTGATATAGTAAAGAAGACCCAAAGCAGACAGCAATCCATGGAGCTGTTATGCCTTTGTTTCCTATTAAACATCTAAGAAAAAAAGTCCTTTAAAGTTGTATCAGGAAATCTTTGCATTTCCCTTTCTGACTGGAGGGAGAGAATATTTCAAGTAAGAAGCTTCAACTTTATTACAAGGATCAAATTGCTCCCAATATATGGGAAAGGTTCTAGGTCGACTAAACAATGAAGAAATTTGATATCAAGGATATTTATATCCAAGTTCATATACTAAAATGATTCGTGAATGTCAGCAACAAATGGTAGCAAACCACTTATGGTTCCTACATGCAGAATGTCATAATATCACTCAGCAATAGAAGATTGACAAGGAAGTGTGTACATCTTACTCATGCTGTGTTTGCTAATTTACCTCATATGACCCAAGAGCTACAAAATCCCATCCACAGTGAAAGCCTTAGCACAAACAGCTAGCAACCTCACTCAGGAAAACATGCCAATACTCTTTGTGGAATCCATTTTGGAAGAACATGATAAATTTGTCCAGCTTGTCAGCAATGCTCTGAACGGTGATCAGCATTTTATGTGCACTTTAGATAGGGCCCTTACTTCAGCTGCAAATTATGGAGAGCCCAGTCTGCTTGCAATGCACCTGGACTGCTTGCTAAGTACTGTGATAACTTGCTAAGGAAGTCAGGGAAAGGGGTAGCCGAGAACGAATGAAGTAAAGGGCAAATTAGCAACTTTATTACTGTTTTCAAATATATTGATGATAAAGACAATTTTCAAATGTTCTATGCAAGAATGCTTACAAGACATTTAATTCATTGGTTGTCTTTCTCTATACCCAGCTAAACCTTTCCTTTCTTGTCTCTCTCAAGATCTCCTGTTAATATAGAAATATAAAATACAGTATAACTTTTAAAAGTTAAGGGAATATAGCTGGGCATGGTGGTGCACGCCTTTAATCCCAGCACTTGGGAGGCAGAGACAGGCAGATCTTTGTGAGTTCGAGGCCAGCCTGGTCTACATAGTGAGTTCCAGGACAGCAGGGAATGGCAGATCTTTGTGAGTTCGAGGCCAGCCTGGTCTACATAGTGAGTTCCAGGACAGCAGGAAAAAAAAAAAAAAAAAAAAAAAAAAAAAAAAAAAAAAAAATTAAGGCAATATTGATACTGGTACAGGCAACAACACAGGCGTAGATCTCAAGGACCTTGCACTGGCTGAAATGAAACTGATTCCAAAGTTCACTCAGTGATCTAGAGACAGCCAAGCTGCAGGATCAGAAAGTAGATTAGAGGTCTCCAGGGGTTGGGAGTGGAGGTGGAGGGGTTGGGAGTGGAGGTGGAGGGGTTGGGAGTAGAGGTGGAGAGGGAAGCTCATTGGGAGGGGACACAGGGAACCTTTAGCAGGAAAGGGGCTGGAGACTTCATTGTGGACATTGCACATGGACATCTGTTGCCATGTTGCACACTGAAAAGGGTGAGGTATCATACAGAAGTTACATCTCAGCAAATGTCCCCCACCCCCAGACCTCCTTCCTGTATCCCGGGGAAGGAACCTAGGGCCTCTTGTGTGCTGGGCAAACACAACCACTGAACTATATTCCCAGCCCAGCAAACCTTTTTAAAAATCACATTTTTTTTTCTCTTTTACGCTAATGTAATCTTTCTTTCCATTTATTTATTTGTTTAGTTTTCGGTTGTTGTTTTTGTTTTGAGATAGGGTCTCACTATGTAAAAGCCTTGAATTCACAGAGATCCATCTTCTGCCTCTACCTTTCAAGTGCTAGGATTAAAGGTGTGTGTCGCCACATCCAACTTAGTTTTTGTTTTGTTTTTAGACAGGGTTTCCACTATATGACTGAGGCTGGAACTTGCTGTATGGCCCAAGTTGGTCTGGAACTCTTGATCCTCTTGC
This sequence comes from Nannospalax galili, assembly GCF_000622305.1. Classification (NCBI taxonomy): domain Eukaryota; kingdom Metazoa; phylum Chordata; class Mammalia; order Rodentia; family Spalacidae; genus Nannospalax; species Nannospalax galili. Next base: position 1,141,680 of record NW_008335784.1, on the reverse strand, counting down.
CTTGTCTGCCAAGGGATCCACCTGGTTCCCTTTCCTTTTAATTCAAGCAGTAGCTTCAATCTTACAAAGTACAGGATTTAAACAACTTCAGTAGGTGAGCAGACTGGCAAACCAGGTGGGAGCTGCTTCCCTGGGCACCTCAACAAGCTTCTCGCACCTGCTAACACAGCTGCTGTAGCCTGAGGGCCGGGAATGTGGGAAAGCCTCAACCCAGGGGTGTGTATACTGGCTTCATGTTAATCAGATTCCATATGCCTGACTGACCTTTGTTTTCCTTCTGGTGGAATCCCCAGTGTTTGGGAAAAATCTATTTACTTTTAGTGAGGCTTGCAAGGCAAAACCAAACTATTCATACCCCAGCATTTTAATCACATTTTTTTTTCTCTTTTACGCTAATGTAATCTTTCTTTCCATTTATTTATTTGTTTAGTTTTCGGTTGTTGTTTTTGTTTTGAGATAGGGTCTCACTATGTAAAAGCCTTGAATTCACAGAGATCCATCTTCTGCCTCTACCTTTCAAGTGCTAGGATTAAAGGTGTGTGTCGCCACATCCAACTTAGTTTTTGTTTTGTTTTTAGACAGGGTTTCCACTATATGACTGAGGCTGGAACTTGCTGTATGGCCCAAGTTGGTCTGGAACTCTTGATCCTCTTGCCTTGTCTGCCAAGGGATCCACCTGGTTCCCTTTCCTTTTAATTCAAGCAGTAGCTTCAATCTTACAAAGTACAGGATTTAAACAACTTCAGTAGGTGAGCAGACTGGCAAACCAGGTGGGAGCTGCTTCCCTGGGCACCTCAACAAGCTTCTCGCACCTGCTAACACAGCTGCTGTAGCCTGAGGGCCGGGAATGTGGGAAAGCCTCAACCCAGGGGTGTGTATACTGGCTTCATGTTAATCAGATTCCATATGCCTGACTGACCTTTGTTTTCCTTCTGGTGGAATCCCCAGTGTTTGGGAAAAATCTATTTACTTTTAGTGAGGCTTGCAAGGCAAAACCAAACTATTCATACCCCAGCATTTCGATAAATTTGAGGTAACTGTGAAAGGATACAGGACTGGTGCAGGTCAGGGTCAGTATTGGGGCTAGAGGACCAGGAAGAAAGCATGCTATATGTGTGAGTCCCCTCCCCCAACCCTCAGCTTCCCCTCCTGGGGACTGATGCAGTGGCCCCAGGCAACAGGCAGCAACACAAATAAATAGAAAAGCTGTTTCATTAAAATCTCTGTAAGACATGGTGAGCTCAGGACTCAGTCTCCTGTGACCCCTGGAAGAGAAGGCGGTGGTGTTAAAGACAGGATTGCCCCCGAGGCTAGTCTCCAGAGCAGGACAGGGACAGGGCAGCTGAGGGTCAGCCAGGGCAGCCTCCAGCTGGAGGGGGACTTCAGGCCTCAGCAGCATCAGCAGCTTGGCAAGGAGAGGTGGCTACAGCAGCTGGGACAGGCAGGAACTTGGTGCACACGGCATGCTGGCAAGCCTGCCTGGCCCACTAGACCTTATGTGGGAAAGTGGGGGTGGTGGGTCCCGAGGCAGGCCAGGGTTCTTGTAAAGTGGAAAAGAAGGGCTGTTTGTTTGTTTTCATTACAATGACTTTATATATCCCTAGTACCAGTCATAAAAGTCACTGTTAAGTAACTCTGCCAATAGCTGAGACAATCAGCTACATTCCACCTCCCACCTCCTGAATTTTCCAGCTGCTTTACATAAAAATCTCCTGAAGATTCCCTTTGAATGTCTCTGCCATGGCGTGCATTTCCTGGGAGCTCTGGCCCCTAGCAACTAAATTACCAACAAGGCCTGCTTAATTAATAAAATAAGCTGCATGCATCTGCAGTCCTTCCAAGCTATGACTACAACCTACCCCTCGCCCCTCATTTCTACATGGAATTCAGCCTGTTAGTACCGAAAGCTCATGGTTCACCAAACTATAATGTTTCAGCCTTTTTTTTCTCTTTGAAACATGAATTGCTTTGGCTGAGACCTTTAGGCAGCTGAGACCTTTAGGCAATTTCTTTTTCTGGATTGCACTTACTCCACCTGGCATCTGATAGCTAGTCTCGGTTGTCAATTTGACACACCTGGAAGAGAGACCCTCACTTGAGTTTCCACCATCAGACTGGCCTGTGGGCATGTTGGCAGAGCATTTTCTCCATTGCTAACTGATGTAAGAGGGACCAGCCCACCATGGGTGGTGCCATCCCTAGGCAGGTGGGACTGGTCTGTATAGGAAGTAGCTGAGCACAGGCCAGAGGAAAGTCAGTAAGCGGCATTGCTCCATGTCTCTGCTTCAGTGCCTGCCTCCAAGTTTCTGCCTTGAATTCCTGCCTTAGCTTCCCTCAATGATGGATTGTAATCTGTGAGATGAAATAAATAAACCCTTTCTTCCCCAAGTTGGTTTAGGTCAGTGTCTTATTACAGCAACAGAAAACTTGGACAACATCCTAGAAACCTATTGCTTAGCAAGAGGTGAGAGCTAAAATTTACTGAATAAGTTGTGACCTCTAGGCTGTTGCTTACACCCTGAGTCTAATTTTTTCCCTTTTAAAATGAAAATAATAAAAACACTCTTGCATGATCAGATGAGGATTAGATATAATAATGCACAAAATATACAATACCTTGTAACCCTGGAAAGGTATGGAGCTCTATTAATCCTAGATCTGACACTACATTGACTGACTGCCAGAAACATCCTTTAACCTGTCTTTTTTTTTTTTAAAGAAATACTGATACTGTCGCCCTTTAGACTTTTGTGAACATTAATGAAGTGATACAGGTTAAAGCAGATTGGGAATAGAAATTGTTATTCAATTTCTATAGCTTTGGTGCTATTGCCCATTCTCTATAGTCAAACTCTTCTTGCTCTGAGAACAGATCTTTCTTAACTGTGGAATTGAGAGGTATTTCTACAAAAGTTCATTTTGGTCCAATTATATCTTCATATCAGCTTGGGGTCGGCAGGAGCATTCCTGAGCCCTTGGAGGGGGTGTCTCACAGCTCTGCAGAGAAACATAAACACACTGTGTCCATAAATAAACACTGTGGTCCTTAGGTTTTTCCCCCTGGACTGCGGCATTCCTCTTCCCTTTTCTGAACCTTACTCTATGGGGAACATCACAATCTATTGATGGATTTTGTTCATCCACTCACATGGGAGGCAGGTTTTCCTCTCCCCATCTTCTCGAGCTGCTGCCCTTTGTAGGCTGTTCTTCTTAAGCATTAACTTGGTGAATGGATGAGTATCACTTGAGAATAGCTTTGGGATATTGCAAAGCATAAAGCAGTCAGTGCAACATCTGTGAAATTTGGCAATCTACTGTGGTTTCAGTGAGTTCGGGGCCAACGCCTTGACAGGCCTTGAGGTGTCAGAGAACACTGCACAGGGAAGATTTATGTGGGGAAAAGAGGAGAAATATCACTTTGCTCTTCAGGTACCACATGGAGTTGGTCTTTATCAATAAGCAGGAGTCACTGTTTAACCTCAGCCTTCACATGTATAGTCTAAACTGCCCTCATCCCATTCCGAGCCCCTGTGCTAGCCTTGAAAGCAGCTTAAAGTCAAGGACAATTTCTTGAAGGACTTTGGGAGCAGGTGGCATCTGAGCCTAGTTCCTGAGTCCTCAAGCTCCATAGACTTGCCTAATATCTCTGCTCTTGCAGTACTGGGGCTTGAATTACACTCAGCCTCCCTTTGAGGCCACCCAGTACTCTGGGATCTGGCTTTGACACATCCGAAGACACCAGCTTGCTCAGGCTCCTGATGAAGGCCTCAACTAGAAACATTGGCCTGCCTTCCCAGGCAGCAGCCCAGTCTCTGGATGTGACTGGTACCCACTAGAAAGAAGTCAGCTATAAGAAAGGAATAAGGCTGGGCTGCCCTTCGGAGTCTCTCACAGTGTAAACCGACTCTCATCTCCACAGCCTGATTCTGCTATTAGTGCTCTCTGTCCTCATACAATGCAAGGAGAGAGAAAAGGCCTCTTAACATTGAATACTTACTGATTGCAAGATATGGAACCCAAAGGGGTACTGTTTGGGGGTGTGTTAGTCAGCTTTCCTTGGCTGTGACAAAATACCTGAGCAAAACAACTTTTAAAAAGGAAAAGATTTCTTTTTTTGGCTCATGGTTTCAGTTTATGGTTGTTGGTTGGTTCCACTGTGGCTAAGTCTGTGGGGAGGCAGAACATCATGATAGGAGGTCATGGGGGAACAAAGCTGCTTACTCATGGTGACTGGGTAAGATAAAGCCAAAGAAGATGGGGATGGGGACAAAATACATTCCAAGGACTCCCAGTTGACCTACTTCCTCCAATTAGGCCCTAATTCTTCAAGTTTTCATTACCTCCCAGCATCCCATGAAGCAGATTAACCCATTGGGGTCAGACTTCCTAGAAGCTTACCTCTGAATACTGCTACACTGAGGACCAACCTTCAACACATGCCCTTTGGGGAGAACACAGGGTCCCTGAAGGGAATCTGGCATTTGGATTTTTTTCCTTTATTTTTATTTATTTATTTTTTTAAGTTTTTGAGACAGAGTCTTCCTGTAGCCCCACCTGGCCTGGAACTCACTACATAGACCAGGCTGTGCTTGACCTTACAGAGGTCCACGTACCTTTCCCTCCTGAGTGCTGGGATTAAAGGCATGTGCTACCAGGCCCATTTTTTTCCCTTTTATATCTCAAAGGTACCATATTTATAGTCTTAAGATCATTTTCCTTTGATGCTTGGTTCTTGAGATATTCAGTTCCTTTTTGTGATCTTTGATAAAGCATGCTGTCAAGTTTCATTGTATGGACTACAAGCTGTGCCTTGTAAAAGCCTACATGCAACAACTGGCTAATATTTAGTCATTGTCATAGAGTCATGTGACTTTCACGGGCCTTGGGTATTTTTGTTTTCATGGGCTCCTTCCTGTACAAAAATCAGTCAATCCGTCATTTTTTTTTATGACCGTGTTGACATAAGACAAAAATAATCCAGGCTAAGTTCACTATTACATTATGTTCTCCTCTGACTGTAGTAGAATACAAAACCTATTTAAAAGTCTCTAAAAGTCCCCTGGGTCCCAGACTCTGCCTAGTCTACCCAGTGGCTATGCCATCCCTGCCTAGAGTCTGCTGGAGGCTGCCCAGGTCTTGTTATCTTTGCAGCCTCACCTGGCGCCCAGAGGCTCTGGATATCTATGCTGTGGCTTGAAGCTGATCTTCGTTATTTCTCTATTCTCCTTTCAACTTCCTCCCTGCAACATACATTACATTTATTCTTAATTTCCTCCAAGGCAAACCTAAAGGTATAGAATTGTTGTATGACTTCTCCTGGGGAGACACAAACAAGCATCTATCAATCCAGAGGACATAGATGACAGCTCAAAGAAACAGCTTCATCCACATTCAACTTGGTGAACCAATGAGTTTATTGGGGTTACTTACAGAACCAGGAGTGAGGGATTACTTGCAGGAGCATGAGTAAAAGCTCTACAAACCAGCATTGTGGACAATCCACCAAGACTGAACCATAAGAGTTCCCCATGCACCTTTTAGGCAGTTGTATTACTGAAGAGTCTCTTCCCCAACAACTGTTTACTGCTTGTGTAACCTCAGGGAGCAGCCCAGTGAGCCTTGTTAAGTTTCTTGTGAACTTCGTCAGCCTCTGGAACCTCCTCCCTTCATCCAGGAAGGAATGTTTCAAGCCAGTGAAAACAGCTTCCTAACAAGGATATTCCTCTGAAGGGAGAATTTCAAGAATGGAAAGGATTTCCTCTGTTGTAGTTTCATTTCTGTTGTTGTGACGAGTACCACAACCAAAAGGAACTGAGGGAAGGAAAGGGCTTCTTTTAGCTTATAGGCTACAGTCCATCACGGAAGGAAGTCAGGACAGGAACTCAAGCAGGAACTTGAAGGCAAGCCTTCTCGCTGATATTCTGTACAGCAGTACCTCTGACTAAAGGAATTCACTTGCAGCTAGGGGAGTAAAGCAGAAACCTTGGAGGAAAGCTACTTACTTGCTGTCTTAAAGGCTGGCTGATACTCAGCTAGTGTTCTGGTACAGTTCAGGACCACCTGCTCAGGGAAAGGTACCACCTACAGTAGGCTAGGACCCCTAAACCAATTAATAATCAAGACAATGCCCCTCCCCACACATGCCCACAGGTCAATCTGACCTAGGCAATTCCTCACTTGACACTGTCCTCTCAGATAACTGAAATCTATGACAGTTATGGCTAACCAGGACACTACCCCTGATATCAGGGGGTAGGAGGAATGCTTCTCAGGGCTTTCCAGATCCCAGGGTGGCTAGCCAAAGGGAGGCCCCTATAGTTTTCCTGGACAGTGTCCTACAAAGACCCTAGAGAGGATTCCCCGTGGTGCAAAGACCAGGGGAACAGCAGAAAAATTCACTTCATCTCTGAGCAGTTTCATATCTGAGGGGCTATGTGACCATTCACAGAGGTCTCAAAGACGGTAATCCCCCCAACTTCCCTGTTTCAGTCTCAGCAAGTTCCATATTATCCTGGGAAAAGCAGAGAGCAAAAATCTCAAATAAATGGGAAACATATTTCTGATAACCGGATAGAATATGTTTCAGGCAATCAGGTGTGTAGTTTAGTTTAGAAATTGAATTTAGAAAAAAATAATCAAGCCTGGAGAGATGGCTCAGTGTTTAAGGGTGCATACTGCTCTTACAGGAGACCCAAGTTTGTGTCCCAGCACCCATGTTGACAGCTCACAACTGCCTGTAACTCTAACTCCAGGCGATCAAACTCCCTATTCTAGACTCTCTTGGCACCTGCACTCACACTGTGGACATACCCACACAGACACAAACACATACCCACACAGACACACACACACATACCCACACAGACACACACACATACCCACACAGACACACACAGACACACACATACCCACACAGACACACACACACACATACCCACACAGACACACACATACCCACACAGACACACATACATACCCACACAGACACACACAGACACACACACATACCCATACAGACACACACAGACACATACCCACACAGACACACACAGACACACGCACACCTACCCACACAGACACACACAGACACACACATACCCACACAGACACACACAGACAGACACACACACATACCCACACAGACACACACAGACACACACGGACACACACAGACACACACATACCCACACAGACACACACAGACACACACACACATACCCACACAGACACACACACATACCCCCCCCCACATACCCACACACACACATGCACATAATTAAAAAATAAAAGTAAATCTTTTTTTGTGTGGTACATGGACTTTTTATTCTTCATAAAGTACTTAAAAATAAATTTTTAAATAAAGTCAAATTCCAGTGAGTCTGTGGGTGAGACTTGCCCTGTCTACAACAGGAAGGGCCTTTGTCAGCGATGTCAGCTCTAGCTGAGACAATCTCCCAAGACAGCAAAGGTCTGGGCTCTGGGGGAGGTCAAGTATTTCCAGTGAAGACAGAAGACCATACTTTGAGTCACACTGCTTGGGGCTCCTTTCTCAGAAGGAAAAAGAACTTATAAACATTCCTGTAAGAAATGATACTTGTTATTCAAAGTGTATGCCAGTTTTTCACACCAGTCTTAAACAGATGTTCTGAGGATGCTTAGTCCATAATGGCTAGATCCTACTCACTCTTGCACCCAATGTGGGCACCGCCAGGTGAATGCTGTCCCAGCCTGGCTGGTTTTGGAAGCATTTCTTTGTCTCATGTATAGTAGGTTCTCAATAAATAAAGCCTCCTTGGGCACTAAAGCCTGAGTTCTCTAGATGCCCTGCTTGTTCCAGGGCAGGGAGTGGGGAAATGGGACTAGCATTGCCCCTTGGAATTGAGGACCTCACGCATCCAGGCTTCTGTTGGTGGTTCTGGCCCAGATCAGATGCACAGAGCCAGAAAGATGATTTGTCTTTCAGGGCTGAGTCAGAGGTCTTATTCTGGAAGACTCCCCGGTTATATGGGCCTTTTTACTCAGCCTTGCCCAAACTTCCTGCTTCATAATGTCCTGCTTTCTTGACTCTTTTTTTAATATGTTACTTATTTTTGTTTTATGCATATGAGTGTATTACCTGCACGTATGTAAGTGTACTCATACTGTGCAATGCCCATGGAGGTCAGAAGAGGGCATCGAATTCCCTGGAATTGGAGTTTTGGATGGTTGTGGCTGCTATGTGGGTGCTAGGAATTGAACTGGGGTCCTTTTCGAGAGCAGTCAGTGCTTTTAACTGCTGAGCCATCTCTCCAGCCCTGCTTTCTCGACTCTTTCCTGATACCAGGTGTATCTTCAAGACCTGGCATATGAAAGTCACTGAACAATGCTAGATGACTTAAATGGCAGTGCCCTAGAATCATCAATGATGAGTCTAGCTCCTCAAGGTCAGGCAACAGCTGTGCAAAACACAGTCCATATCACCGAGGAGCGGTAGGTTGGCAATCTCTGGTTTTGTCTACTTACCGCAAGGTGCTTACAGGTTTACAAACTTCCAGTATCAAAGTCTGAATTTCTGACAGAAATACCTCCTTAGGCAAAGCCTAGGAATGATGGAGTCCAAGGCTCTTCTGTGGAAATAGCAAGAAGAGGGGAGAGAGGAGACTCTGGTTATCTCAAGGAATGCTTGAAGCCAAGGGAGGAATCTTGAAGCCCAGTGAACAAAACTCCACCAAGCAGATGATACAGGTTGAGTTAGCTGCCTCTTCAAGATCCCTAGGGTTGGATGAGGGAATCAAGTTGGTCCATTCCCTAGGGGGTGGGATGGTACTCTAGTGCCCCCTGGTGGTCTTCCTCCCAAACTTCAAGTCTCTGAAAATAGTCTCAGGTCCAGGGAGCGAACTGTCCACCCAGAAGAGTAGCAACACCTGTTAGGGAAAGTAGAGAATCGATCAGGGGCAGGGGAGCTGGAGTGCTTTAATTAAGAGCCTGACATTATGGAATGTCTTCTTAGTGAGTGTATGTCCAGTTAGTCTATGTGGATTGATTTTGTGATTACATCATGAAGTTCAGCCGCCAGAAGCCTTGATAAACATCTTTATATCTACATTAATCAGGGAAACCAGGTAAGCACCTAAGAGCCCTTTGCAGATGTGTCCAACAGATGAAGGTCTCCATGGAGTAGACCAGTTGTCAGCTTCAGTAGCCAGAAGGGCTAAGTGGTAACATTGGGGCTGACATGGACATGCTGGAGGGCTCCATCCCTGAGCTGTCAGCAACAGGAGAACCTGTCCTGTGAAGCAGAGAGCTGGGTCCACAATCAGACCACTGCCACTTGGCACAACAGCTTATCAAGACTCTCCTAAAGAGGCAAGAATTATCCCATGGATTAGGCTTTATCCAATGGAAAAAGCCCAGCTCCTTGAAATCACAAAAAAGTAGGTCTTTTAAAGATGTATGCACCAGGTAGTTATGTGTTAACAACCAAGGTAATTTTAGAAAGCAAAACATTGGAGAGTGCCTGGCTCATAGGTGGTTATGGCTTGTGGGCACATGATTTCTTTTACCATAAAACACATGGATTAAAATAATTGTGACTCCACTGAAGGGTGTAGCTCAGTAGGAGAGTGTGTGCTCTGCATGCTTGGGGTGCAGGGCTCAATCCCTTGCCCCCCAAATAATAATACTAATGAGGAGTTCAAATATTGCATCTTCCCGAGTCCGGAGAACTAAATGTGTAATAAGGAGCCTAAATCAACACATTGTTTATTTTTATTTAAATGTTTTCAATACTAAATTCCACTATGTGCACCTGTGGATTGTTTCACTTGTGCCTTTGTAAGTTGCCAAAGAGCTATTTAAATATTGAGGGGTTAGGCTGGAGATAGCTCAGTGGGTAAGGGCATTTTCCATGAAGGCTGACTACTTGAGTCCCATCCCTGGGACCCACATGGTGGAAGGAGAGAAATGACTCCTGAAAATTGTCCTCTGACCGCCATGCTCACACTGTGTCATGTGTGTATACACACACGCCCCACACACATAAATAAATTTAATAAAATTTAAATATTGAGGCTAAAAGTTTCTATTTTGTATAAGTGCATGCGAATTAACCAAACTGAACTCTTTTAAAGTCTGAACTATCCTGCGGACGTGGTCCAAGAGTGCCCTGAATTCAATCGCCAGTACTAGTAAATAATAAATAAATAAATCTGTTTATTATCACACACCCACTCAACAGATGACTAGGCTGAGGCTTTTAGGATCTTGGAGATGTTTCTCAACTGACACCAGAAGGGACAAAGGGAGCCTGGCCTTCATCCTCTCACCTCAGTGTATACAAAGTCTTATCATGTATATGTTTCTCTAGTGACCCCAGAATTCACAGCTGTACCAATCACACTTTCTCCTGGCTTCTTGGGAAAGACCATCCTTAAGAATTGATTCTTGAAAAGAAGTAATACCCCTCCATGAAAAGCTGGTCATAAAACATAAAAAGAAGGGCTCCCCTCTTGCCAGCCATGATGCCTCTTCTGGTAGATCCCGCCTTCTGAAGGTTCCACAGAGCAAAAGAGCCAAACTTGAAACATTGGCAGAATTAAGGCAAAATTGAGCTTTGCCAGGAATCTTATGGACGTTATAAATATTTATGTGCAATAACATCTGGGCCTGGGCTTCAGATTCGAAGCTCGTGTTTGTTGAATGGGTCTAGTTTGCTTTGTTTTTTAAATGAGAAAGGAGGCTGCAGAGGCTAGCATTAGTTTAGTGTGTTAGCATTCATACTTGTTTCTTGGAGTATATCTCACAAGAGCCAAGCCAAAGTCAGGTTGATTTATTCATATTATTATTAATCAAAAGGCACAAAATGAAGCAGGATGGGATGAGGGGCAGCTCAAAGGTGGGACGTCTCTCAGGACCAGCTCACATTGCTGAGGGTTGTGCAATTATCTGCAAATGTCAGGTCCCCAAGTCCACTTTTGCCTGCGTGATATGATTGACTGTCCCAAAGCTCTGGAGTTTCCTCTAAATAATTGCATAATGTTCTCACTTTGTTTTAGCTAAGGAGACTTAGCCATGAGAATTGAGCAAATGTTGTTGATCTCTTCAAGTTTTCCAAAAGCTTTTCAAGGGCTGATTTATTATTTTTGGATAGGTCGAAATGAGCCACGTTTGCATAGCTGGAAAGCAATTATGTCTTTTGAATTTAAAGGACGAAAATGTGTGAATGCAAATGAAGTCACCCTCAGTGTTCTGGTCTGGAAAAGGAGAAGGCTATTAAAAAATCACTAGCATTTGGTTTGGAAGTAGATTTGTGCTTTTAATATCTTCCAGTATGCTTAGATTTTGTGAATGTTCACTTTCAGTAAAGAAAAGAATCTTGCCTTTGAAGACTTACTTTGAAGGAGCGAAGAGATTTACTTCTTATCTCTTTCCTTTTCTTTACTTGTTCACTTCTCAGTAAAAGTGGAGCCGGGTGAGGGTCGGGGAGGCAAGACTTTCTCATGTGCTCTCCAAAGTTCTGGTAGAAAACTAAACTGCCCTTTCAATATCTCTGCAGCAAAACTGAAAATGAAGTTCATATTGCAAGGGACTCCTAGTAACGATGAATGCCGCAGAAAAAGTAAGTTAAGGAACTGGGAAGATGGCCAAGTCGGTAAGGGGCTTGTCACACAAGCTTAAAGATCTAAGATCTGATCCCCAGGACCCACATAAAAGTTACTGGATATATTTGCAGCAATAATAAAGAAGAGGACGAGAAATTGAAGGGGGTGTGGGGGAGGAGTTAGAGGGGGACTGGAAAGGATGGAAATAATGCAAATATAAGATTAGGGTATGAGCTGGGTGTGATGGTGCACACCTTTAATCCCAGCACTAAGGAGGCAGAGGCACGTGGATCTCTGTGAGATCCTGACCAGCCTGGTCTACATAGTGAATTCCAGGTCAACTACCGCTACAGGGAAACCCTGTCTCAAAAAGACAAAAAAAAAAAAAAAAGTTTAGGATATGGAAATGTATATCTATAATCCACCACAAGAGGGGCAGACATAGGAGGTTCCCAGGAGCTCACTGGAGTGCTAGCCTAGACAAATGTGTGATCTCCAGGTTCAATGAGAAGCCTTGGCTCAGAAAAACCAGGTAGAGAACACTTTAGGAAGACACCCAGACTTGGATCTCTGTCCTACACATACACCTCCACATACTTGGATGCACACCTGCACACCCACATGCACACCCATAAACGTGTACAATGCTCATGCATACACATACCCACAGAACATGTAAAAACACAAAGAACTCTGTATGTCAATAAAGGTAGGAATGAAAATGTTAGCATTTCTTGCCAAAGGAGGGGGCGGTTGACTTGACTCAGAAAACAAGTAAATGGCAAATGCTGTCCATGAAGTCGAAAGATTTGCCCCAGGGGCAGATCACTGATACACATACATACACAGCAGAGTCACAGGTCCCTACAAAGAAAAACATCTTGACATAGGGATGTGAAGTGACTTGTTCAAGGTCACTAAGTAGGAATTAGATTCTCCAGATTGTCTCCTTGTCTGGTATGAATTATGAAGTGTTTTTCTTGTTTTCTGTTCCTAAATGGAAATATGAAACTAACAATTCTTTTGCCGGGGGAGGGGGGAGGGGAGGACTGGGGGATGCTGGAGATTGAACCCAGAGCCTCCTAGATGCTAAGTAGGTGCTCTACCACTGAGCTACACTCCCAACCCTCTCGCTCATTATTAAGGTTAGCTTTTTCTAACTTGTCAACATTGTCTTCTTTGAAAGCAGAGTTAAAGCTCTATTCTAAAACTAGAAACAGTTTCAGAAGGTGATTTTCCCCCTTGCCCTTAGCTCATCATCTACAGCGTGATAGAAAGTGAAACAGAAGATCAATCTCCCCATCTTTGACTTAGAAACTGATTTTTTTGTGCAAAGGCAGAAGCAGCCTTTGAAATGAGGAAAAAGTAGAATCACACCTTGTTTTCCTAATGATGCAGGCACTATAATAACTTTGGAAAATAGATCTTTAACATGAATCCCATAGGAATATGTCTAATATGTAATTTGAAATCATACAACATTCTTGCTGTGTTGAGGCACAAGAGGACTGGGAGATTAGATTTATTTTCTTGTGTTTTTGTAAATGAGGTTGAGAGGCAGGAAGAGGGGCATCGCCAATTTAATACTAATACTCTGACATCGTGTCACTATGTTCTTAGGCCCAGATCCAAATGGTCCTCAGGCAGAGAGAAACCAAAGCTGAAAGCTGAGAACCATCCATCTCCAAGCTGAGCTCTCTCGAATGCTTTCTGAAAACTGAGTACGCACATGATGTCCACTGCCTCCCGTGATTTCTAAAGGCTTGGGGCTCTTGGGAAAGCTCTGATGAAAAGAAATCCCAAGGGCAGTTGACAAAACCTAGACTTTGAAACAGAGACTCGGATTTCAGGAATAAAACAAATGATCTTGTTTAGCATACTCAGAAGCAAGCAAATATGACTTGAAGTTTTGAGTTTTGCAAGAACTTCTTGTGCAAGAAAGGAGTGGAAGAGACTTCCAGCCCAGAAGTTTAAATATAACAAAAATAATATTTGTAAGATAAGACTACAAAGACGCCGGCCAAAGTAAAAGTTGCATGAATACTTTTCACTAAATGGAATAGAAACCCCTTTAAGTCTTGATGTTTCCGTTGGACCTGTTCTTTCAGAATGATGGCTACTTGTTTATTGGGCACTTGTTGGGTATCAGATATTACATTAAGTACTTTATAAGCATGATCTTTATTAATTCAGCATAAGCACAAGAAGGGGAATTATTCTTTTTTAAAAAATATTTTACTTACTGTTTTCATTTTATGTGTATGAGTGTATTGCCTGTGTGTATGTAAATACACCCATGTTGTACAGTGCTGTGGAGGTCAGAAGAGAGCTTTGGATTCCCCGGGAACTGGAGTCAAGGACCGTAGCCTCCATGTGGGTACTGGGAATCGAATCCAGGTCTTCTGCAAGAGCAGTCAGTGCTCTTAACCAGTGAGCCATCTCTCCAGCCCCAAGCACATGAGGGGGAATTATTCTTATTTACCAACTAGGGAAACTGAGGGTCAAAAAGGTAATTAATTGGTCTCCAAATCATTCATTTTGTAGTGGACTAGTCAACACAAGTCCAGACCTGTGCTCCTATATTTAAGTTGATTTGCCTCCAGGAAGGCCTCATTTTAATAGTACAAGGCCCTTCCTCTGGAAACAAAAAGGAAGAGGGAAAGGGAAGTGGGGAGAAAGGAGGGGGGGGAGGGAGGAAGGGAGGGAGGTGCTAGCTGTTGAATCAACATCCAACTCAGGCCCACAGCAAAGCTGGGACCCTCCAGAAATCTAAAGTGACTGGCCACCTGGAAACCCCATTCCAGTAACATAGACTAATGAACAGCAGAACTCTATACATTGAACAGAACAGGTATTTCAAGGGCGTCATTGGAACATGAGAAGCCATGTCAAGGCATGTGGTCAATCTGAATAATGGCTAAACGTGAGCCAGAGAGGAGGGCAAGGAAGAAATGCTCACACCATTGAATTTGGGCTGAGAGGCTGCAGAAGAGCAGTGTGTAATTAGGAGCAGTGAGCTTACTCAGGGAGAGCGAAGGGGAGCATTTCTGACAAGCCTGGGTGCCAAGATCAATATTATCTTATATTAAAAAATAATTGAAGCTGATCTGAGGCTTTCTCAGAGGCAAATTCACCATGACCAGGAGAAGAACAGGGGGTTGGGGGACAGATGAGGTTAGCAACTGAATTTCAGTAGCCTGGGGGAGGGAGAAGAGAAGCAGAAGAAATTCAATATTCCAGAAGTTAGAGCCCCATGCTTGTAGAGAACAAAAGAGAACACGCCTAAATGGAGTAGAATAATACAGGGAACAAAGTATTGGGCCCTTCAAAGACCTTTGCAAATGCTCCAGGGGAGTCGATGGCCGTACACCTGTGGGCATTATTACTTTGAGGGCTCTCTCTGTCATGAACCTGGCCCCTGACAATGGAAATAAAGGGGGGGGGGGGGGGGGGGGGGGTGCGTGCAGTCTTGGCCTTGAAAGGATTAGCATCCAAAGCTACCTGGGAGCCGAGCAGCGGGGCAGTGTCAGGGCTTTCCACCTGGGTGCTCTTTTTGCCAGTGGGTGGGGAGTTTTCATGGTGGTCTCTGAAATGACAAGGACAGCATTCTCGTCACCCACCCCTTTTTCTCTCGGCACACTCAGTCTTTGCACAATAGCTGAAGTTCTATAAGGAACATGTTAGCCAAGCACATGGCTACGGTAAACAGGTATTTAGTGGCACATAGAGTGTTGGTATCTTTTCTAGATGATCACTTTTCGTAGACTGAGAATATCTTAAAGCGACAGTTTGGCTTAGATACCCTCCAGAGTAATTTTCAAAAACTTTGTACTGGTATTTTACAGTTGACCTCTAAAGTAGTTTTTAATGCAGCTGTAAAGGACATACTTCTGTCATATTGTAAAATTCTACTATTCAAAATATGAGTTATTAATTCTTCTAGATGTAGTCAATAATTTATTTTTTATTTTTGGTCTTTTTGAGACAGGGTCTCCCTGTAGCCCCAGCTGGCCTAGAACTCACTATGTAGTCCAGGCTGGCCTTAAACTAACAGAGATCCACCTACCTCTGCTTCCTGAGTGCTCCAAATAAAGGTGTGTGCCACCACGCCCTGTGATGTATTCAATAATTTAATACCTACCACTGTCTGTTTTAAGACTATATAAACCAACTCTTCCTTTTTTAAAAAAATATTTTATTTATTATTTTTATTTTAGTGTATGAGTATATTGCCTGCATGTATGTAAGACATCTGTGTAGTGCAGTGCCCATGGAAGCCAGAAGAATGTGTTGGTTTCCCCTGGAACTGAAGTTATGGACAGTTGTTAGCCGCCATGTGAGTGCTGGAAATTGAACCTGACCTGGGCCCAGGAATTGACCGTGGGTCCTCTGCAAGAGCAGCCAGTGCTCTTAACCATTGACCCATCTCTCCAGCCCCAAACAAACTCTCCTTTAGTAGAAGGGAGTTGTGTGCTCTTCTTTTTTGACCTTGACATTGAATTCCCACTTTACATCTCTTTGATATTCATGTTAATGTGTTATATTTTGTGCTTGTTTTTAGGATCACATTGTCATATGATTCTGTGATAGATATATATGTGTATGTGTGTATATGTATATGAATATGTGTATATCTGTTTAAATGTGTAAGTTTGGGGATGGAGGAATGTAGCTCAGTTAGCACTGAAGAAAAGGTTTAAACTATTGTTTTATTTATTTTATTTTCAAAGACAAGATCTTACTATGTAACCTAAACTGTTTTTGGAACTTGTCCAGGCTGGCCTTGAATAAGATCTTCCATCATTAGCCTCCTAAGTGCTGGAGGTTATAGGTATATACTAGCACATCCAGCTAAATTTTTATTCTTTAATTGAAATATTATAATAATTAAAGAACAATTTCAAAAATGCATAGACCTAAGATTTTTTTTTTCACTATGCTGGGGTTCAGTTCCAGGGCCTTATACATACAAAGCAAGCACTCCAGCTCTGAGCCACACCCTCCATCCTATGTGCAAAAGGGAGTTTATGGAGTCTTCTTTAAAAAAAGACATGATCCCACTGAGTAGCCCTGCCTGGCCTAGAACTCACGGTGATCCTTTTGCCTTAGCCTCTGAGTACTGGGATTGCAGGTGTGCACTACCATACCTGATTTTGTCCTGGTGCTTTTTATGCGTTAGACGAAAACTAGAAAGTAACTTTGTTGTCATTTGTTTTTTAAAAAACAAGTGAAGCAAGGAAGAAAAACAAAGGGTCTCAAGCCAATCAGTGTTGAAGAGTGAAGACTCAGTGTTTAAGAGTTGGGGATGCAGGTCCCCATGGGAAAGACTTTCAGTGCAGACTGTCACCCCTTTTCTCCAGAGTCACACAAGCCATCCACAATCCCACAGGACCAGGCCAGCTTTGCTGAGCACTAATTGTGTGGCTTCGACAAGTGATAAGTCTTCTTGGCTGTGCTGTTTTCAAAGGTTCCGCCTAGGTCTGCTGAAAGGGTTAAGGGATTGATAAACCATAGTGTGAATATGGAAAATGTGTGCTCCACACTTATTTGTTCTCTTTCCTACTAGGAAATATTCTGATTATTTTGATTTAGTTACAAGAATATTTGTGGGCTGGAGAGATAGCTCAGTGGTTAAGAGCACTGACTGCTCTAGCAGAGGACCTGGGTTCAAGTCCCAGCACCCACATGGAGGCTAACAACTGTCCCCAACTCCAGTTCTAGGGGATCTGACGCCCTCTTCTGACCTCTGCAGGTGCACTTACATACATGCAGGCAATAAAGTCATACACATAAACTAAAAATAAAAAATATTTTTAAAAAAGAATATTTGTTAGTTGCCTTCAGTCCCAGGGATCAGACAGCCTCTTCTGACCTCTGCGGGCATTGTATAACATGGGTGCACATACCTACATGCAGGCAATACACGCATACACATAAAAAAAAGAATATTTGTGGGGCTGGAGAGATTGGCTCAGCGGTTAAGAGCACTGACTGCTCTTGCAGAGGACCTGGGTTCGATTCCCAGCACCCACATGGTGCCCACAACTCCAGTTCCAGGGAATCCGATGTCCTCTTTTGGCCTCCACCAGTATTGTATGCATGTGGTACATTTGAATACATACAGGCAATACACTCATACACATAAAATAAAAATAAAAGCTGGATGTGGTGGTGCATGCCTTTAATCCCAGCACTTCGGAGGCAGAGGCAGGCGGATCTCTGTGAGTTCGAGGCCAGCCTGGTCTACATAGTGAGTTCCAGGACAGCTGAGGCTACAGGGAGACCCTGTCTCAAAAAGACCAAAAAAAAAAAAAAAATTGTTATTCTCCTCAACTTTAAGGGTAAAGCCCATGAAAATAGTCCTTTACACTATTCTTCAGAGCCAGATAGTAAAGAGGATTGCCATGTGTCTTTGTTCCTCTTTTTCTCTACTGGACAGCACAGGGGAGCCAGCACCGTCATCAGGCTCCTCCCTTTGGGGTTGGTGCTTTTCACCTTCCTTCCTTTTCTGTTCCTGTGGTTCTAGAGGGAGGAAGATGCTGCTACAAGGAGGCATCACATTGTCAGAGCTGAAGTGCCATCTGTTTTCATGGCGACCCAATCACTATTTGGATTACAATGAAAAAGTACATGCATAAACTACTAGCATGATTTGAGTCTCCAGTTTTCTGGAAAGGTATTTGGGACCTTATATTCTATCCTATGCACATTTGAAGGGGCAGAGAAACTTTATAGTCTTGGTTTAGCAGGCAGACAAAACCTCTGCAAACCCTGAGCTGTGAAACCAAACAAAGGCTCAAATCGAGGTGCTGTTATCTCCTAGTTTGGAAATCTCTATAGGTCACTTAACCCCTGCAAGGCCAAATTAACAACCATAAGATGTGGTCAATAAAATCATTTGCTATATAGATTGTTGGGAGGATCCAAGAAGACAAGGCATCTATAAAATTTGCACAGTACCTGGTGTAAGTAAATATCCAGTAATCATTTCCTTCTAGTCAGGAAAATTAGCAAATAAAATGAGATAAAAGCCAAAATGGAAAGGAAGAATTAAAATGGTTTATATTTGTAGGTGACATGATCACCTTAGAACATTCTCAGAATTTGTTTACTACTTACTTATTTTTATGTGTATGAATGTTTTGTCTCATTGTATGTAAGTGTACCATATGCATGCAGTGCCCGTGGAGGCCAGAAGAGGACATTGAATCTTCTGGAACTGGAGTTACAAATGGTTGTTAGTCACCGTGTAGGTCCTGGGAACGGAACCTGGGTCCTCTACAAGAGCAGCTAGTGTTCTTAATCACTGTGCCATCTCTCCAGCCCCAATTCCTAAATTTATACTGGTCAACCTCTCCTTTGATGGGTGGCATTTTTAAGCTACATTATGGTTATGTCTCAATAAAAAAACAGCCTGACTTTTAGCACCAGAGTGGACCCAAACTGTTGATAATCTGTTCCTTCTGATTTTTCTCAGAACTGTGCTTCTGAGCAAGGGCTTCACTCATTCTTTTATCTGGACAGTAGATCCAGTATGAAATGGGGAAGTAGAAATCAGACCCTTATCTTACCAGAAAATCTTGCCCTTTCTGACCCCTAGACCAAAGCATACACACAATCACAAACAGATGGTATAAATTTCTCTCATTGTTTTCAATGAGATAAACAGGCTGATTGCAGTGCTTTGCTGCTTTGATATGTAAAAACATGCATGTACACATTCATACACTGTCTTGGGAGGAGGGCAAGGAAGGGTCCTGAGGGATTAAAGTCATATGATTAGGTCACAAGAGGAACACATGGCTCAGGAGCTTGTTTACATTAAAAATAGTAACTTTTTGATTGCAAGGTTAAATAAAAGTTATTTGTCCAGGATACGTCCATATTGTAAAAGTCATTCTTACATTGATGTTCTGGAGTAGAATTGTCAGAACAATGCTTAAACATTAACTGTTTTTTTCTGGCATCTTTAAATCTTTTTCTGTGTTTTACATTCATTTATTTGTTTACTGTTTATTTATTTGTTTGTGGAGAGGGGTGTATGCCATGGTGTGTGTATGATGGTCAGAGGACAACTTTCAGGAGTCAGTTCTCTCTTTCCACTATGTTGGTTTCTGGGATTGAACTCAGGTAGTCGGGTTTAGTGCCAAGTGCCCTTACCTGCTGAGCCAGCTCACTGGCTCAGACTTTTCATGTACACCATCCAAACAGATGAACCCTTTTGTCTTCGTGTTTTAGATTAGGATGGAAGAGAGCCAGGCAGAGGGATAGCTGCTTGGCTCCCAGACTATTTCTCTCACAGCAGGAGACAGGAAGGAAGTCTGGATGGGTCATTGAATCTTACAGGGTTAGTCCCAGGGCTCTTAATGGGAAAGAAGATCTTTAAGGAAGGAGGTATCAAGATCCCTCCTGAGGGCTGTTCTTCGGGGCTCTCTGATGGTTTGGCAGCTCAAGGCAGTAGGCACTCAGAAAGCGTCCAACAGTTGAAGGTCTGTCAGGTACATGACACATCCCCTGGGAAGTCTGTCTCACCCGACTCCATATCGCCCTGCCCCACAGTAAACACCAGGCTGTGTCACATTTGAGGGCAAGAGCTTTGTGTTGTCTGTCACTAAATTCCCAGTGCCTGGAACAGCACTGTCCAGTTAAAATTATATTAATTTAAGAACACTTGCCTAACATGCACAAGGCTTTGTCCAAGCACCTCGAAAAATAAAAATAAAAATAATAAAAAAGAAATGTAATTCAAGTCACATGTTTAATTTACATGTTGTAGCAGCTAAATTAAAACCTTGAAAAAAGAAACTGATGAATATATGAGAACCAATATACTCAAACTATTATCATTTAGCCCAATGTATACCCTAATTTTTTTTTTTTTTGTTTTTTTGAGACAGGGTTTCCCTATAGACCCAACTGGCCTGGAACTCACTATGTAGACCAGGCTAAAAAATACTTTTTAAAAAAGTTATTTTTTTTATTTTACATGTATGAGTATATTGTTTGCATGTATGTAAGTGCACCTGTGTCATACAG
Organism: Nannospalax galili; assembly: GCF_000622305.1. Lineage (NCBI taxonomy): Eukaryota > Metazoa > Chordata > Mammalia > Rodentia > Spalacidae > Nannospalax > Nannospalax galili. The sequence continues at coordinate 1,121,065 of NW_008335784.1, read as the reverse complement.
TGCCCTAGAGGTCAGAAGAGGGCATTGGATCCTCTGGAACTGGCATTACAGATGGTTGTTAGCCACCATGTGGGTGCTGGAAATAGCACCCTGTATTTCTAGAGCATCTCTTTCAGATTAGCTACATCTCAAGTACTCACTAGCCAGATATAGCAGCCACAATGCACCTAGAACATGGTTAGCAAATGGCAAAAATGCTAACCATTTACTTTGGTGCAATTAAATTGGAGTCTCTAGAATTTTTAGGGCTGCCTTAACAAATTACTGGAACTTCAATGGCTTAAAACAATAGAATGGGAGCTGGAGAGGTGACTGAGCAGTTAAGAGCACTGGCTGCTTGCGTAGAGGACCCAGGTTCGAGTCCCAGCACCCATATGGTGGCTAATAACTGTAACTCCAGTTCCAGGGGATCTGATGCCCTCATCTGAACTCAACAGGCATTGCATGACACAGGTGCAATTACATACATGCAGGCAATACACTCATACAGGTAAGATAAAAAATAAAGGGGTGGAGAGATGGCTCAGGGGTTAAGAAGACTGGCTATTCTTACAAAAGACCCACATGGTTCTTTTGAATCCCAGCACCCACATGGCAGCTAACAACTGTCTGTAACTTCAGTCCCAGGGGATCCAACAGCCTCTTCTGTCCTTTGTGGGCATTCATTGCACAACACGGGTGCACTCACCTACATGCAGGCAATAATAAATAAAATATTCTTTAAAAAATAAAAAATAAATAAACAAAAAACAGTAGAATGTACTGTCTCACAGTTCTAGAGAATGGAAGTCCAAGATCAAAGTGCGGACAGGATTGGGTCCTTGGGAGCTTCCAGGAGATAGTTTCTTCTGTCTTTCCTTCAGTTTCTGGTGTTGGTGTTCCCTGGCTATCATCACGTCTTCAAGCGGCCTTCCTCCCTTGTATTGTTTTTCCTGTAAGGACATTCTTCTTGAATGTAGGGTCTATTCTAACAAAGTATGATCTTATCCCCAAACTCATTTTATCTTCAAAGACTATTTTTTTCTTTTTTCTCGCCCTCCTCACCCCTCGGTCTTTTTGAGACAGGGTCTCCCTGTAGTTCCAGTTGGCCTGGAACTCACTATGTAGACCAGGCTGACCTTGAACTCACAAAGATCTGCCTTCCTCTGCTGGGACTAAAAGCATGTGCCACCATGCCCAACTCCTTTAACTATTTCAAGTCATATTCTGAGTTTGCAGATGGACATTCATTGGAAATACATTCAGTACACACCAGGAAGCTAGGCACTTACATTTTTAAATAGCTCCCAGGGGATTATGGTACAGCATGGGCTAAAACAAAATAAAATAAAACAAAAATCCTCCTCAAACTGGATTCTCAACAGTCTTGAAATGAGGGGTTGTTATCTCATTTTTAATAGTGAGGAATTGGAAATTGGCAGTTTCAATTTGCTCAAGTTCTTGTAGCTGGTGTTAGAACTCAGACTCTTACCACTTCTGTGTGATTCCAAAATCCATACTTTTATAACCTGCATTCAACACCATCTCCCATTTTCATGGTCTGTGGATTCCTATTTGCTGAGCCACATAAAAGTCCTTTGTGTGAATGTTTCCTTTTATGATTTCTGGCAGTTGAGACAGTGGCTTCCTACTACAGCGTCCTTTCAATGTTTGGGCAGGATGATTTATCTATAAGAAACAGCTTTGCTCCTCTGCCCTGCTCTCCCATTTCCCCACCCCATTTAACCCCTTCTGCAGAGGAGGGAGTACAGGGAGGAATAACTAACATTAAAAGCCTTTAGAAAAATCCACATGGAAATCTACCACTATAAAAGCCTCTTAAAGCCTCTTAAATGATATACACATACATTATAGAAAGACATTAAAAGGAGTTACCTTATAACAGAGGGACAGTGTCCCTACTAGACACCATAGGGCAGCAAAGTAAATGCCCAGTGACAGAAATGGACTTCCTCTTTTGAAGCTGTTGACCAGGGGTTCCATAGATCCTCAAACAATACTAGTCATTTCCTCTGCTCTTGGCTATCCACTACAACTTCACAGTAAGACCCTGTTGCTGAAGATAGTATATACATGAGCTGTAGAACAAATAAGGAGAAATCAAACTGATGCTGACTTCAAAACCTTACCTGGCTAGCTTTCAAAGTGCTGGAATGTGCTATGCATGCTACCCTAAGAGAAAAGTAATCATCAATCTTACCCAGCTGCAAATCCTACAAACTGTAACAACTGGCCTGGCAAGATACACCTACCAGTGCAAAAGTGGCACAAATATTACGGAAGTAATCAACCACTTTCTAGTTGGATTTAAGGTTTGCTTTGTAGGATGGAGCCCATACCGGACACTGATATCAGGCCTAGGAACCTGAGGCTAGGCAGGCCACAGTGGAGAGCCTAATACTATTCTTCTGCTAAATAGACACAGTACTAAAGTGATTCTTAATGACTTGTTATACCCAGAGATTAATGCATTGCTCAACTCTCATCAGAGAAGCTTCCTTATGCAGCAGTTGGTGATTAACACAGAAAATCACAACTGGCCAAAGTACAGAGAATAAGAGACTGCAGACTGTTTATCCCTGAATAGGATACCTCTATCAAACTTCTATCTCCCAAGGTTCAGAAATCATTGTGGAAGAGGGGGTAGAGATATTGTAAGAGCCAGAGGTAGTGGATGACCACAAGGAGACAGTTGTCCAGGTGGCTGGTCAGTTACTAATATGAACTCATAGCTGTGGTGTCAGTGTGCACAAGTCCAACCTAAGCTCAAGCCAGATGGCATCCCAGCATAGAAGAGGAGATGTGGGGAAGAAGCCCCAACGCTGCCTGAAGAAATATTGGCAACTGATGGCTTCTGGGAGTGAGAGAGTCAGTCTGGCTTAAGGGTGAAATTCTTGGTACGTTGACCAGGTTCCAATTGCTGAACCCATACTGAAGGGTGTTTGGGGACACAAATTTGACTTCTATAAGTCTTAATATATATTAATATATATACTTGTATTAGAGTACATGAATTTCAGTGGGAGTTACTAAGGGGGGTGCAGATAAAGGAGAGACTCTAAATATGATAAAAATATATTCCACGAAATTCACAAAAATTCAATTAAAAAAGGTTTTAAAAATTCTCAAAAAGGAAATATCTTTGCCATGTGTTAAGAAAGTTTCTTTTCATTTTAAGTATTTCTTCTGTTAGACTGGGTCACATACGTCCATTTCCGTACATGCATACAAGGTGCTCTGAGCACACCCCCACTCCTCCTCTCTGCTTTGTCGCTCTTTCCCTATGGTTAAACTCCTTTTTCCCAAGCTGTTTTTCTTCTACTTTAATGTCATTATCACATAGGTTATTTTGCGTATCTATATAAAATCTAGGATCTACAAGTGGAAAAAATAAGAATAACATGTAACATTTGTTTGAGACTGACTTAATTTGCTTATTATCCAGTTGCATCTTTTCTAGTCATAACTTCATTCTTCTTCATGGCTGGAAGAAAATCTGGGGTGTGTGTGTGTGTGTGTGTGTGTGTGTGTGTGTAGTGTGTGTGATGTTTTACTTACCTCTGTTGACAGACCACTAAGTTGGCTCCATACCTTACCTGTTATGAATAGATGCAGAAAACATAGATGTGTAAGAATCTCTGTGATATGTTAGCTTGGAGCTCTATTGGTGAAAGATCATCGGAGAAGACACTAGGCTGAGTGATGTATGAGCTCCACTCTTTGAAAACCATCATCAACGCTGGGAGAAAAACCCAGACTGTGATTCTAGCAGAGGACATAGTTCCTGGGAAGGAAGGGTCTTGCAAAAAAAATGTTTGTGAACTTGATTTAGTGTTATGAGGAAGGAACTAAAGGATTACTCCACTGTAAAGCACATTCATTGCTATAAGAGTAACCCTTCCCTCCAGAGTGTGTGTTTTAAGATTTAATTGACATCAACCTAATAGGACAAGTGGAAAAGTGTTTCTAGGTAGTTGTGCTCACCAGGGAATTAGCTAGTAAACAGGCCTATGTTTCTTTTTCCACATGCATGTAAGATGGAATAAAGCCCTCTTGATATTTTCCTGTTGTTTCTCACTACATTTTAATTAAAGAAGTAGAACCATCCAAGCTTTTCACAGGGGTGCAGAGAGACCCAGCCACCATGATGGGAGGAGATGGGCAGTCCTAGGTCAGCTCAGGATTGTCGCTTGGCAAACCTGAAAGCCTGTCACCAGTACCTGCCAAATGGTTTTGAGACCAAGTGATAGCATTTCGGTGTCCATTGCACCTGGCTGTCCTGGTGCTGTCTTGTAAAGGACCAAGTTTCATTGGCCTGAGCCTGTCACCAGTACCTGCCAAATGGTTTTGAGACCAAGTGATAGCATTTCAGTGTCCATTGCGTCTGGCTGTCCTGGTGCTGTCTTGTAAAGGACCAAGTTTCATTGGCCTAGAAACAGTTTCCAGCTGTGCAGAAGTCTCTGTGTTAAGACCAGTAGCAGCGTTTGGCAAGAGTAAGAACACTTGTCATATGGTGAGATTTCCATGCTTGGGCTCACTGTCTGAGCATTTGGTTGTGAATTCGGAAGAAGGGGACCCTGCTGAGACATTGATTCTCTTCCCCAGCCACATCAGGGCAAATGATCTTGGGTCTGTCCAGTACATAGGTGCTGACTTGCTACAGGTAAATAACAATAACAAGAGAAGATTCAAAACCCAAAGTTAAACAGAGTGCAGCCCGTTGAATTCCTATCTGGGTGAACTGACAAGATTGAAGTTGCACTGAGCAATATTCATTTTGAGGTATAAACGGTGGGTTCCTGTTTGCTTTTTGAACGCACCTCTGTTCTGAGCCCTGCCAGCTTTTTGCGTTGTATTATGACCTGAAGGTTCGTGTTCACTTATGTTAACAAGTTCATAGGTTTCTGTTGTCATCTGGTTTGGTCTATTTTGTGTTCTTTTGAGTTTGTTTTTCTTGAGACAGGGTCTGGAACTTGTGATCCTCCTACCACAGGAGTGCTGGGATTACAGGTGTGCTCCACCATGCCCTGCTATACAAGTTGATGTTGAAGTCATAATTCTCAGTGTGGCTGTGTTTGGAGATGGGACCTGGGGCCTCTAAGCAAGCAATTAAGCTTAAGTTGAAATGAGGACATAAAAGTGGATCCCTGACAAGATAGGATTAGTAGTCCTCCTCTCAACTCACAGAACAAAAGAACTAAAAAATGCTGAGTCAGCCTGGTCTACACAGTAAGGTCCAGGCCAGCTGGGGCTACAGGGAGGCCCTGTCTCAAAAAAAGAGAATGGGCCCATCTTCAGTCAGACATAGATGGAAGAGGGGCTCATGGGGCCTTACTGCTGGCTGAACTATTTGCTACTGGTAGATGCAGAAGAAGGGAAATCATTGCCTTTAGTTATATATCCACTGGTGACCTCACCAGGCTCCAATGGATAGTCCTAGTCCAAAGGTCACAAGACAAACATTATAAACATATATGAAGTTGTCAGATAAAATTAATTGATAAAAAGAAAAAAAAATGAACCTCAAAACAAAACGAGTTGATGTAAGTCTTTTTCTTTTACATTAATCAATGTATAGCACCTCAGGTATTTTGTTACAGTAATGGGAATCTGACAAATACACAGAATTTCCCTTTATTTAACTTTTGCCATAGAATGGCATATTTAACTATGCTCCCCCCACATTGTTTTATTTTCACACAGGCATATACACCTCTTTCTTTTGGGATCCTCCTAGCTGGGGGGGCTAAGCCCTGGTAATTACTTTCCCTGTCTCACTGGCCGAGTTTCCACAGTCATGCTTACATCATGCTTTTACTTCACTGCGATGCATGTGTTTTCTGGCTAATGATCTCATTTCTTCCTTTCTGTACAACTGAGGAAAGACGGTGGCTCCAGGATGCCTTTAGATCTTGTTTCTTTTCTTTGAGGCTGTGCTCAGGCTTTTAGGTTTTCTACTCAAGCTGCCTGGACTGCTCATTTCATATTGGTCGAACAAGACTCCTTTAGTGACTCAGGAAGTGAGCTGTTCTCCTGTCTTCTTGTTACTCAACCTCTGATGTTCTTCAGAGTTGGTTTTTTTTGTTTGTTTGTTTATCCTTCCTCAGGCGAGAAGGGCCATTGTTGGATTTTTGTGAGTTTGTTTCTTTAATCTTTGTTCTTGCCGGCTTCTGACCCCCATGGGTATTCTGTGACTCTCGGTAAAGTCAGAAGTGTTAGGTTTGTGATTGTCCCTACGTATCCAAACTGTTGGATCCAGGATTTATATCCTGATGTTGATACTTATGAGCCTTTTGATTCTGGGTTTGTTTTGTAATATCTATTTAGCATAATTTTGAGAATTTATTAAGGTTAACCCTGGGAAGGCATTGAGATCAAAAGCCATCAATATTTGTGCTTTGAGAGCAGAGTTATTTTTGTCTCGTGAAATATTTGCTCTACTCTGTATCTCTGACTAAATGTGACCTTAACCAAGGGTGCAAGAAAATAAATGTTCATTGCAGTAAAAACATGAATTGAAATGTGTATTCCAAACAGTAATTTTACTACATGTATCAAAAATATTAAAAATAGGCAAACTGGACTGGGGAGACAGCTCAGTCAGGAAAGTGCTTGCCTGACTGAAACATAAGACTTGTGTTCAATTCCCAGAACCTGTGTAAAAATCGGGGCACAGTAGCTCATACTTGTAATCCCAGTGCAGGGAGAGGGAGATGGGAAGATCCCTGGGGCTTGCCCAGCCTAATTGCTAAGCCCCAGGCCTCAGTGAGAGATCCTGTCTCAAAAGGTCAAGGCAGATAAGCAACCTAAGGAAAACTCCTGAGGTTGACCTCTGACCTCCACACACACATGCACATACATGTACATGCACCTTCAGAGACACACACATGTACCCACAGAAATATGAACTATCCCAGCAGGTCTAATCCAGGGTTTTATATTAAGGAAATGGTTGGCACAAAGATTTTTCTATGAGAACTTTCACACTTAACACAGAATGTTTTGGTGACCAAAATGTGTGTAGATTTACCTCATCAACTAATTCTCTAGGGAACATAATCAGGAGTCCCCCCAATTCAATTAAGTTCTGACCCTGTCTACCTGGAGGGCTCAGTCCTAGAAGACACTTCCTCCTCTTTAGGTGCCTACTGCAAGTTCTGAGATCAGGAGTCCCCCCAATTCAATTAAGTTCTGACCCTGTCTACCTGGAGGGCTGTCCTAGAAGACACTTCCTCCTCTTTAGGTGCCTACTGCAAGTTCTGAGTTGTGACTGCCTCAGAGCAGCTATAAACCAGGACCCTTTCCTTGGGTTAAATTATTTGCTGAGAGATCCTTTACAGCATTCAGAGAAAAATTTTTTACATACACTCATTTATATTGTAAAGAATATTACAGCAGATACAGATGAGGAAGCAGATGAAGAGATTCATAGGTGAGGTCTCAGCAGGACTTTCTGTCCCTGTAAAGGTGGGGTGTGCTAACTTCCCAGTACATGGATGTTGTTATGCTTTGAATGTGAAATGTTCCCTCACAGGCTCATGTGTTTGAATAGTTGGTGCCCAGATAGTGGTTCTGTTATGGAAGGTTGTGGAAAGTTTGGGACATGGAGCCTGCCTGACAGAAATAGGTCACTAGACACTGGCCTTTGAAGATTTTGCCTGCCTGGCATTCTGGCCTGTATTCTCTGCTTTCTAATTCAGCAAGGTGTGAGGGGCCTCTGACACACACTGCATGAACCCCTCCATGCCTTCCTCACTATGAAGGACTGTGATGCTCTGAAATTGTGAACCAAAATAAATCTCTTCCTCCTTATGCTGTCATAGAGATGAGAAAAGTGGCTAATTCAGATATGTCTGCCAATACGAAAGCTATCTGGACCCCACAGTTCTGAGATTTTGATGGAGGGTCTGTTGCATAGACATGATTGTCAAGTCAGTTCTAGCTCCTCATATCTCCTTAGAGCATGGGTTATGAAGCTGAAGTTCTATGCTTCTATTCACAGATTGGTCTTTCTGGTGATGAGTCCCCTATGGGAATCCACCAAGAGTTGCCTTAATAGAAAAAAAGAATTCCCACTGCCCAGGGAATTGCAAAGAATCAGAACCTGTGTGCCAGAAATGCAGGCAGACACTAAATATATAGCTCCTCATATCTCCTTAGAGCATGGGTTATGAAGCTGAAGTTCTATGCTTCTATTCACAGATTGGTCTTTCTGGTGATGAGTCCCCTATGGGAATCCACCAAGAGTTGCCTTAATAGAAAAAAAGAATTCCCACTGCCCAGGGAATTGCAAAGAATCAGAACCTGTGTGCCAGAAATGCAGGCAGACACTAAATATATATTTCTTCTTCTTCCTCCTCTTCCTCCTCCTCTTTTAGTTGGGAAATAAGAGAGAAGAAAGGGGTCCAGGGTTCCAATATCATCTTAAGATCATGCCTCTACCCCTAATAACCTGCTGGTGCCAGCCGGCCAAGATGGACAGTACCTGAAAGGGGGTGTGAGGATTGAAAGAAAAAACAACAGAGAAAAGATACTTGGGAGGACTATCAGTAGAGATTGCAGCCCTGGTTTATTTTAGCTCCGCCCTGTTATACAGTAGAACATCAGAGATAGCCACCGTTTGCTTAACTCAATTAGCTTCAACAGCTGTTTTTCCCACCTGTATCTGAGGGTCAAGGAACTCCACCATATAAACACATTCCTCCTGACTTGGAAGATTAGGTACTGGTGTGTAAAACACAAACTCTAAGTAAATAAGCAAGCCTGCCACAGCTCAATGTACATAATGGATTAATAGCTCCCAACACCTCCTCCTCCTTCTTCTTCCTATTATTATTATTAAAATATTTATTGTTTTTCATTTATGTATCTAAGTGTACTGTCTGCATGTATGTCAATATACCTGTGTTGTGCAATGCCCACGGAGGTCAGAAGAGGGCATTGGATTCCCCTGGAACTGGAGTTACAGAAGGTTGTTAGCCACCATGTGGGTTCTGGAAACTGAACCTGTGTCCTCTGTAAGAGCAGCCCTCTTAACTGCTGAGTCATCTCTCCAGCCCCTATATTTCCTATTATATCATAGTATTACAAAGGATCTTCACTAAGGCCATATTGAGAGTCATGAAACATAAAAAAATGAAGTGTTTACCAGTATATAATCACTAAAACATCATGATCTATCCATAAAAGGAACAGGTTATTGTTATTTTTTATAGAGGAATTATGAATCATTGTATTTATAGCATTTTTTTCTTTTTCTTTTCTCTTTTTGAGAATTTAATACATGAATACAATGCATTTTGATTATATCCACTATTTCCTCAATTCCTCTATTATCCCCCTCACAACCCTCTCTCAAATTCATGCCTCCTTCTCTTCCTTTTTCTTCCGTGATTATTATTGCTACTATAACCTACTGTATCCGGTTAGTGTTGCCCATATGCATATGGGTGTAGGGCTGACTGCTGAGGCTTGGGCAACCTACCATGGTGCTTGTTGTTGAAGAAAGCTTGATTTCCTTCTTTTAGCAGCTTTCAACTGCCTATAATTCCTCAGCTAAGAGTGGGGCCTGGTAAGTCTTTCCCCCTGTGCTGGACTGTTGACTGGTATGGCCTTGTGCAGGTCTTGTGTAGGAAACCATTGCTGTTGAGAGTTCGTAGGTGCAACATCCCTGCCATGTCCACAAGACTCTATTTCCAGAAGTCTTTCAGCTCCTCTGCTTTTACAAACCATCCGCCCCCTTCTGTGATGCTCCCTGGGCTTTGGGTATAGGGGTTGTGCTATAGATGCTCCATTTGTGGGTAGGCACTTCATAGTCAGTTATTCTCTCCACTTTGACCAATTGTGGTCCTCTGTCATAGCCTCCATCCACTGCAAAAAGAAGTTCTTTATGGGGGTGAGAGCTACACTGACCTTTGGGGACATTTTCATTGAGAAAAGTATGTTTAAAAATATACTTGTATATTTAATAGACAAAAATTAAATTTTATACTTAAAAAATGTAAGTCCCGATCTTCATGTGCTCTACCTGTAGCCACCATCTCAGTGACTGGCAACTCCATCCTCTCTATCACTCCAGGACAAATCTCTGGAGCCATCCTGTAATGTCAGCGGAGATGCTTTGATTCCTACCTTCAAAGCATGTCCAGAATTGCAGGCTTACCATGGCTGTTGCTCAGGGCAAACTACCATCATCTCTATGGATTACTGCACTGGTCTCGCACTGGTTTTCCTGTGTCACACCTCATGAGTTTTCCTCAACACAGCAGCCAGGTGACCCACATGAAGGCAGTGAGTCTCTGTGGACCTTCTTCTCCCAAACGCTTTCCAGTTCAAATGGCCTACAAAGCCCTTCACAACCTGCCTACTCCATTACATCTGTGGGAATACAAAGCAAATTTTGATGAAAATAACATTGAAAGACTTCAAGATTGACACTGGAGGCCAGTAAGGGAGAAGGACTTGCATATTACTACAGATGCTGCCTAGGAATGGAGACTTTTGACTGCAGGCAGCCAGAACAGACAATTACATTATACTCAGAGAGTCAAGGTGCACAACAAGAAGTTACTTGTGAACATATTTTCTGAACATATTTCCAAAGCATGGATATTCTTTCTTTCTTCTTCTACTGGTCGAAGGCCCCTGCCATGTAGCACCTCTTCTTCCTCAGTTTCAACCAGGTTCCTTTTATTGCTTTTCTTGCTCTTCCCCTTTAAGATCCTGCCTTCCCTGAGGCCTCTGGAATACTGGAGCAACGCTATTTAAACCTGTGTTTCCAGAACTGCAATGTCCAAGTTCTCAAATAAAGCACTTTTGCCTGTGTAGCCAGCTTTGGGTTTGAATTGCTGGTCTTGGAGGACATTCTTGCCACCCCCTTCACATGAACACGCAAGCAAACCCTTCAGGACTTTGCTACTGTTATCTGCAAAGCACCCTCAAGTGTTCATAGTTCTGGTTTAAACCTTCTCAGTGAAGTCTGCCTGGGTCCTGTATTTGCTATTGCCCTTGACTTTCCTACCACCAAGCACTTCTGATCACCTTACCAATTGTATATTTTTCTTATAGAAGTTATTTCTTTCTGGCTAGTGTATTTCATTGACTTAGGATGCAGATATTTTTCTACAGTTAAATATCTCTAATATTGAAATGTATCTGACAAGCACTGGTGGCTTCTTGTTTACAGACAGCTTTTTACCTCTTACAGTGGTGATCTTGGAATTATAGATCATACAATAATAGCATATCTTTCTTTTAATTTTTAATTTATTTTTATTTTATGTGTATGAGTGTTATGCCTGCATGTGTGTAAGTACACTCATGTTATACATGTCTGCGGAGGTCAAGAAGAAGGCCTTGGATCCCTTGGAACTGGAGTTACAGATCGTTGTTAGCCACCATGTAGGTGCTGGGAATCGAACCTAGGTCATCTGTAAGAGCAGTTAGTGCTCTTAACCGCTGAGCTCTCTCTCCAGCCCCAAGAAATTCATTTTAAAACAATTCTCTGGTATACATACGATTTTACCATTTATTAAAAATGAAAGCAAATTTGCATACCAATGAAATGGTTGTGCCTTTTTTATTTTTATTTTTTGAATTTCATGGTTTTTTTTTTTTGTTTT
>NW_008335784.1:1079978-1109088 GCF_000622305.1 Nannospalax galili | reverse complement strand
AAGCACTGGTGGCTTCCTGTTTACAGACAGCTTTTTACCTCTTACAGTGGTGATCTTGGAATTATAGATCATACAATAATAGCATATCTTTCTTTTAATTTTTAATTTATTTTTATTTTATGTGTATGAGTGTTATGCCTGCATGTGTGTAAGTACACTCATGTTATACAGTGTCTGCAGAGGACAGAGAGGGCATTGGAGCCCCTGGAACTGGAGTTACGAAAGGTTGTTAGTTGCCATGTGGGTGCTGGGATTTGCTGCAAGAGTGGTCAGTGTTCTTAACCTCTGAGCCATCTCTCCAGCCCAGCAATGGCATATCTTAAAAATTGATGAAGTGGTGGATTGTTAGCAATTATTCTCCTCCTCGCATCCACATCTGTTTTCAATGCAATTTTGTAGGTCTTTTGTTTCCTACCCCTTAAATCTTTGCCTGGCATTATAGCTTGCTTTGATCAATAGATTATGGCAGGAATGACGATCGAGTTCTGAGTCTGTGTCTCAAGATCCCTTATGAACTTCCTTTCCTTCTCTTAGAACTCTGCCTCTGCCATTGAACAACCCCAAGGCAGCCTGCTAGATGATGAGAAACAAGCAGTCCTTTGCCCCCATTGTAAGAAGCAGGACCGTGTAGATGACACAATGACCAGTGTACATGAGTAAATTCAGAAAGCACAAATAACACTCAGTTGAACCCTGGAAAATGACTGGCCTGCAGAATAGCGGCCTAAAGAATAGTTATTTGATGTGGTTTATCAAGCTGTAACACATAACGAATATTAATGTTATCCAAAATGCAATGAGATACAATGAATAATTGTCTTATTATGTTTATAGCATGTATTCCTCTAAATGGATACAACGGAGGATATATGTCTCTCTTTACTCGTTGGATGGTTTATGGCTGGTACCCCCATAAAAAAAGACAAATTAACTAAAAAGCAGTATAAATATGTATTGTGGTAAGTTAACTAATCCCAAGTGGTGAGCTCTAAACATGTGTACACACATGCACCAGCAAATGGACTCAGTGCATTATATACAAACATATATTTCTAAATGTATGTCTATGTAACAATAATAATCAAAGAAGAGGACAAGAAATTGAGAAGGAGTGGTGGGGACCTGGGGGGCATTTGGGAGGGGCCTGGGAGGAGAGTGGAAATGATGTGGATACAGTACTCATGTATAAAAGTCTCAAAACATCTTAAAATTATAAGTAATTAATTAGGGGCTGGAGAGATGGCTCAGCGGTTAAGAACTCTGTTCTTGCAGAAGACCCGGGTTCGAATCCCAGCACCCACATGGCAGCTAACAACTGTCCATAACTCCAGTCCCAGGGCATCTGACAGCCTCTTCTGACCTCCGCAAGCATTACATGACATGGGTGCACTTGCCTACCTGCAGGCAATACACGCATACATATAAAATAAAAATAATAAGTAAAATTTTAAAAATTAATTAATAAAAAGTGAAAAAAAACTTATGTTGCACAGGAGCCTTCAGAAATGAAGACCCAAAAATCTAGCAAAACTATTTTCATGAGAGTTGTGCAGGAGTGTGACTGGAATGTAAGAGAGTTTGATATGTTGATGACAACTAAGGGAAACAGCAAGTTCCGTTTGCTTAGGTTCTTAGTGACTTCCAATTTCGAAGAAAGAGCCCCTGGAGTGATGATCATATGACCTATTTTATGAACTGCTTCAGGGAAGAAATGCAGGAGGTCAGAGAGTGGGCTTTCTACTTTCGAGATTTTTTTCAATTTCTTTAATTTTAAAATATTCACTATTACCCAAGTTCCCATATTTTGGGATATCATGTCCTGAGCCTTACCCTAAAATATAAACCTCATTGGGACATAGTTTTGCTTCTTCTGCCTTATAGGTTTACCTCAGTTACTTGTCTTATTACTGTGACCAAACTTCTGACAGACAACTTAGGGAAGAAAAGTTTATTTTGGCTCATGGTTTCAGGAGGTTAATACGGCAGGAAAGGCATGGTCGGGCAGCTCGGTGCCTGTGACAGGAGTGTAAGCAGGAAGCAGAGAGATGAGTCAGAGCCAGAAGTGGGTATCATCTTCAAAGGCACCTAGTGACCTGCATCCTCTCCTGTGGGGCACATTTCAGACTCATCATACCCAGGGTGTGTGTGTCTCCTCCACACAATGATTATTAGTTGACTGTCTTGAATACACAAGTATTTGATGATCCTGTTTTTGTTAAAGACTGAAAGTACCATTATCTTCATTACTCACAGAGTTTGTGCTTTCTAATTTGCCTCCTCATCGAGAGGCATCTATATCCCCAAATCAATGCTCATGGCACTTTCATGATCATTCTCAAGCATGTGTTAACATCAAAATATTTGAGGGTCCTGTTGTGCAGGTACCTAGCTAAAGCTAAGCAAAGTATGCTCTACTTGCTGTTTTCCTTCTTTCCTTCGATTCTTCCTTCCTTCCTTCCTTCCTTCCTTCCTTCCTTCCTTCCTTCCTTCCTTCCTTCCTTCCTTCTTTCCTTCTTTCCCTCCTTCATTCCTAGCTAGTGAGGTGATTGACCACCACCTCACTTTAAAAAATGGTGCCTAGAGCCTTGGATATGCTGGCAAGTGCTCTATCACTGAGTTACATTTCCATCCGGGGTCTCTTTGGTGCTACATTCATGGGTGTTATTTTTTTTCATTTTTAGTACATTATGTTGGTAATTTTGTATTCTTACTAAGAGGAATAGGTACAGATAATTCTCCCTCTTCCCTTATTCACCCATAGCACCCAATTTTCAACAATAAACTTCTGTAAACATTATTTTCTTCACTAAAAAATAAAGTCAGGGAGGACCAATGGCTCAGCAGGATCAGTGGTCTGGGGGGGTCACTGGCTCAGCTTCCTGTGCAGGCTTTACTGAGTTGAATCTCTGGAACCTACTTAAAAAGCTTAAAAACAAAAGCTGAATGCAGAGGCATGCATGTCAGCACCCCTATGGTAAGATGGGAGGCAGAGACAGGAGAAGCACCTGGAAGTTCGAGGGCCAGGCAACCTAGAGAAGCAGACCAGAGCACAAACAGCAAGAGACCTTGCCTCAACAAGGTGGAGCCAAGAATCAACTCCCCAAGTTGTCCTAAGATGCCCAATACACTCAGTGTACTTGGTAAGTTATATAAAGGGATGAAAGAAGCAGGAGAGGGATGTGGGTTTTTTGTTATTTTTGTTATTTTTCCTTTTTTTCTTTTTTTTTCTTTTTGAAGCAGTGTCTCCCTATAGCCCCAGCTGACCTGGAACTCACTATGTAGACCAGGCTGGCCTTGAACTCACAGAGTTCCACATGCCTCTGCTTCCCAAGTACTGGGATTAAAGGCATGCGCCACCACGCCCAGCTGAAACTTACTCATTTTTCATTGGGCATCTAGTATATGCACATGAGGCATAAGAGTTACTAAAATTTCTACTTGGTCTTCTCTTGTGAATCTGACTTTTGTTGTAGAAGCCTGACCCAGATCAGAGATATGAAGAATAGAATGAAAATACTTTCCTGTTCCTATAGTGCTTTACTGTTTTTCTCTTCTTCATCAAAAATTCTTTTGCTTATTATGGTAATCTTCCTTCCATTTCTCCATCTTCTGCTCCCAAACATTTACCACTATCTTCCCTGCCCAAGTGTAGTGCTAAATACTACAGAAAGAAACATGGGCCAGACAACAAGTCAGATCTCTTAAGAAGCTCAAATTGAGGTATGATAGACAGGGAAAATTAAGGGGACATGAAGAAGGAAAGAGCTTTCCATTCCACTGTATCTGTTTAGGTCGCTGGCTAAGAGTCAAGTTTTAGTTAATTTTCTGCTTCTATATTAAAACACCACGACCCAAGGCATCTTATACAAGGAAGAGTTTATTGGGTTTATGGTTCCAGAGGGATAAGAGTCATGCAGGGGAGGCATGGCAGAAAGCTGAGAGCTCACATCTTCAAGCAGGACCAGGAAGCAAAGGGACAAACTGCAAATGAGGCAAGGCTAGGAGCTTTCAAAGCCCACCCCCACTGATGTGCTTCCTCTAGCAAGGGTATACCTTCTGAACCTCTGCAAACAGTGCCACCAAATGGGGACAGAATGCTCAAATACTTGGAGTCTATGGGGGACATTCCTCATTCAAACCATCGTATTCCACTTCCTTTCCCCCATAGACTCATGGCCACGTAACAATTAGTCTTTAGAAGTCCTCATAGTCTTTCACAGTTTCAGCACTGTTCAAAAGTCCAAAGACTATTCAAAGTGTTTTCTGAGACTCAAGGCATTCTCTTAACTATAATCCTCTATAAAATCAAAAAGCAAATTACATGCTTTGAACAAACAATGGCGCAGAATATGCATTCCCATTCCAAAAGGGAGGAATGGAGGCATAGTGAGGAAAACCAGACCAAAACAAGACCCCAAATCAGCAGCTCCATGTCCTTAGTTCCAACGGGCTTAGATGGCTCAGCCCCTCCAGCTTTGTAGTCATCACCCTATTGGGCTGGTACCACTCCCTGTATATGTCTCTCCTTGATAGATCTCTCACCGCTCTGGCATCTCCAACATCTTGGGGTCTCCATTACCAATCAGGCTTGGCCTTCACAGCTTCACACAATGGCCTTTCAGGGCCTCTTGGCCTCTCAGGGCCTTCTTCTTACAGGGATTCCCTTGCCACACTCTGCCTGGTCTTAAGGGCTCTCTGAAACCACAAAGGAAGAATGGATGATACCTTCATTCTTGTATCTTTCATGCCTCTAAAACAAGTACATGAAAGACACTACCAAGTTAGGCTGTCAGCTTGGATGGACTTTGGCCCCCTTGGATCACATTTGCAACTTCTTTTGTGCTGTGTTTTCTAAGAGCAGAAAACCCCTTTCATAAGTAGGAAGCTTAGCTGGGTGGGGTCTTGCCCTGAGGATACTCTTTACATTGTTCCAGTACAGAACAGGATGCCTATCCCCAATGGTGCTGATCTCCTTAACAGTTATAGCGTTTCTTCCAGGACATGCCTTGGCTGCAACATTAAGCTTCCTATTACTCTTTTTCTCTCCAAACTGTGCATTCTTTATTTCTTCCCTCTGCTCTCAAACATTAGCTAAGCACTACGTCTTTTCTGCCTAGCTGTGGTACTAAATACTGCAGAGACGAAACATGAGCCAGACAACAACTCAGATCTCTTAAGAAGCTCAAATTGAGTTAAGGATGGACAGGGAAAATTAAGAGGACATGAGAAGGAAAATAGCTTTCCATTCCACTGTATCTGGTTTAAGTGTCTGGCTAATAGTCAAGTATTTCAACACACTTGACCAAACTGCTTATAAAACCATCTGCAAACGACTATGCTTCTGTTTCTTTTGAATTATTTATTTTTGTAGTGTGTGCGTATATGTGTGTGTGTGTGTATGTGTGTGTGTGTGTGTGTATGTGTGTGTGTGTGTGTGTGTGGTGTAGACTTCTTTTTTGTGTACTTGCTTGTATGTGCACATGTGTGTACATGCATGTGGAGGCTAGAGGTTGATGTCTGGGTGTCTTCCTCAATTACTGTCCACCTTAGTTTTTGAGACAGGGTCTCTCATTGAGCCTGGAACTCAATTAGGCTACACTGGCTAACCAGTGAGCGCCTAGGATCCATCTGTTTTTGCTCCCCAGTACATGTGGCCATGCCCAGCTTTAACTGGGTGATATGGATTTGAACTCAGGTCCTCTTATTTATACAGCAAATGGTCTTATCCACCAAGCCAGCTCCCTAGTCCCTATACTTCTGTAGGAGTTATTAAAACAGCTAATGAAATATACTTATAGTCAAAACACACTGACCCATGTATATTAAGAATTCTTTTGATTTTTAAAACTTATTTTTTATCTAATCATATTATCTCATTTATGAAAGAGTTCTGTAAATAAAAAGTATACCAATTGGGGCTGGAGAGATGGCTCAGTGGTTAAGAATACTGACTGTTCTTGCAAAAGACCTGGGTTTGAATCCCAGCACCCACATGGCAGCTAACAACTGCCCGTAACTCCAGTTCCAGGGGAATCTGACAGCCTCTTCTGTCCTCCTCGGCCATTGCACGACACAGGTGCACTTACCTACGTGCAGGCATAACACTCATACACATAAAAAATAAAAATAAATAAAATATTAGAAAAGTATACCAAAATAATTTTACTTAGTCTTTATAAACTTAGATATGTATTAAATCCTTTGAACAGTGCAACTTCAAAAGCCACAAAATTGTGAGAATGTGTGTGTGTGTGTGTGTGTGTGTGTGTGTGTGTGCTGGATAATTTCAGTTGTCAACTTGACACACCTGGGAACAGGAAACTTCAACTGGGGGATTTTCTCTATTGGATTAGGCTGTGGGTATGTCTGTGACGCATTTTCTTGATTGTTGAGTGGTGAGAGGACTAGTCCAAAGTGGGTGATGCCATCCCTGGGCAGGAGTTCCTGTGTTATATAAGAAAGCAGGCTGAGTACAGGCCAGAGGAGCAAGCCAGTAAGCAGCATTCTTCTGTGGTCTGTGCTTCGACTCCTGACTCAAAGTTCCTGCTTGAACTTCTGCCCTGGCTTTCCTTGATGAAGGACTGTGCTCTAAGCTGAAATAAACTCTTTCCTTCCCAAGTTGGTTTAGGTCAGTATTTTATTACAGCAATAGAAAACTAACAAGAACAAAAATCAATACCAGGATTTGTGGGGTATTGCTGTAAAGGTCCTGATTTGGGAGGATTGTGGAAGTGTTTGGAATTTTGGACTGGAGAGTTGTTGAGTGTATGGAGTTCAGTGAGCTATTCTGTGGGAACCTGGAAAATAATGCTGAGAGAATGGAGATGGTGGAGACCTGACTTCTGAAGCTTCAGAGGGAAACAATGACTCTGCCAGGGCTGTTTGTGTGACATATTTTGAATGAAGAATTTTTGGAAGTGAAACCATTTTTGTTTTATTGGGAAAATTAATGCTGGTCACCTGGGGCTGAAAATCAGCTGTGATTAACAAGAGATGAGCATCATTGAGGTGAAATCTTCTGAGAAGTCCTTCCTTGGGGTCAGCACACAGAAGCTGTGGTCCAGGGGGACCAAAGCTGTACCTCAAGCTGCAAAATAGGTGAGATAGGATGTAAACACACAATTTCACTATAAAGAGACAAGTTATAATGGTAAATAGCTTTAGCCATGGTAATATTAGCCATTAATGGTAAATAACACAATTCCATGGCACACAAAGCAGCAATGGCCCCAGTTTATGCTAAGGGTGAAGGTGGGACTGATTAGCAAATGCTTCCCCAAGAAGGTGTGCTAGTGAGTTCTTGTAAGGTAATTACAACTCATCTGGGTAGAAGAAGAGGTATAGGATGCAGCCAGGCTGAAAGAGAGTCTTAATTAATAGAGAAGCGAAATATGCATGGAGAGATACAAGTGACTTGATTTGACTAATACGTGGTGATGTTGGGGGAAGGCAGGATGGGCATGCAGCAGACAATGTAGCAGAGAGGAGATATAAGAAGCACTCATTTTAAAAAATAAGTGATTTACTATTCACTGGGCTCTAAATCAAATGTCATTGAATATACCCTTTTTAGTCACATAATTCAGGAGTTTCTGTCTATTTCAGAACTATGTAATTAGCATTGCTATACCATGGTCGCTTTCTAACATTCTTTAAAAGGTACTCTATACATATGAGAAGTTACTCCTCAATCCAGCTCCTTCTAGCATCTGAGAATTTTCTTTTTTTTTTTTTTTTTTTTTTTTGAGACAGGGTCTCCCTATAGCTCTAGTTGGCTTGGAACTCACTATGTAGACCAGGCTGGCCTTCATCTCACAGAGATCTGCCTGCTGGGTTTAAAGGTGTATACCAATCTGCAGTCCAACTAATCTGTAGTCTTGTTAAATTGTTTTTATTTATTTTTATTTTATAAGTGTTTTGCCTACATGGGTGTAAGTACCATGTGTGTACAATGTTGTAGAAGGCATTAGATCCCTGGAACTGGAGTTATGGACAGTTATTAGCTGCTATATGGGTGCTGGGAACTGAATCTGGGTCTTCTGTCAGAGCAGCTAGTACTCTTAACCACTGAGCCATCTCCAGCCCCAATAATCATCTATATTTTTTCTGTATGACGCTGCCTATTGTGGATATTTCATATAAATGGAATCATATAATGCATGGCCTTAGCATAATGCTTTCCAGGATCATCCAGATGGTAGCATGAATCCATGTTTCTGTCTTTGGTTGTACAGATAGACCAAATTTTCTTTACCTATACCTGGGTTAATAGACATTTGTGTTGTTTCCACTGGAAGGAATTATAATTTTGGCATGAAGATGACTGTAAAGTGAAACCATTTAGAATCTTATTTGAACTTCTCCTGAAGGCATCTGCATTAACTCCCCTCCCAGGAAGCCAGATTCTTTGCCAGAATGTATCTCCTCTCATCTTGAGACAGAATGGAAAGACAGGGAAAATTAAGGAGACATGGTAAGGGAAAGGAGCCTCTCACCTGCCAGGAACTGGTTTAAGTTTTGCCAAGAATTTCCAAGCTACCTTCAAAAGACTACAATCCCTTTTCTGAAAAAAAAAAAAAATCACAAACAGGATTATGAACCATGTTTACAGTCAAAAAGCATGATGACCTTGTGACCTAGTATAGGAAGAATTCCTTTGACCCTTTTTTAAACTGTATTATTTTTATTTTATGTGTATGAATGTATTGCCTGGATGTGTGTAAGTGCACCCGTGTCATGCAGTGCCTGTGGAGATTAGAAGACGGTGTCAGATCCCCTGTAACTGGAGTTAAAATGGTTGTTAGCCATCATGTGGGTGCTGGGAATCAAACCTGGGTCCTCTGCAAGAGTGGTCAGTGCTCATAACTACTGAGCCATCTCTCCAGCCCCATCCTTTGACTGTTTTTGACCTACTTTTAAATACTTTTTATCAGCCTGTAAACCTGTATAGTGCATTTCTCAAACTACCTTATATCATCTACTAAAGAAAGTTCTTTACTTAAAAGTAAGCAGACCAAAAAATTTTTACTTAATCTTTTAAATCCTTTGAACAATGTAACTTCAAAAGCCACACATCATATGTATAGCTATTGTTAGAACACTTAGGTGCAATTCCTTCTTCTTTTTTTTCCCTGTCTTTTTGAGACAGGGTCTCCCTGTAGTGCCAGCTGGCCTGGAACTCGCTATGTAGACCAGGCTGGCCTGGAACTCACAGAGATCTGCCTGCCTCTGCCTCCTGAGTGCTGGGATTAAAGGTGAATGCCGCCATGCCCAGCTGTCGCAATTCCTTCTTGAGAGATCCACATTTGCTCCTTTAGTGTATGTACTGGCCTTGTAATAAATTTCCACTCGACTCCTTACCCTGCTTCTGAATTCTTGCTTTGATGAAGACAAGAGCCTGGTCTCTATCTTTGACTTCCTCAGCCTTCAGCCACTGGTAACATTTTCTTATTAGTATCACTTTCTTTCTCTGTTTCCACGGCAACATGGCCTTAACTGTCTAGAAGGCAGCTAGAGCGATCTTTGTGAAATGGAACTATGTCACATCACCATCCCCACCTCCTGCTTAAAATCTACCAGTGGCCTCCCTGTACCCAAAGGATGTAGATGACTGCTTAGTTCACAAGACCCACCTAATCTGCCCATTTTTCATCCAAAGTTCCCAGATGTTAGTGCCAAGCTTGTCTTGCTTTCTTCAACCACCAAGCTTTGCACAGACCACCCCCCCTCCAGAAATGGTCCTTTCTTTTTCTTTGCCTAAACTTTTTTCTACTCATCCCAACTGCAAGCCAGTAACCCTTCCTTGACTTCCCTACTGCCACTGAATCTCCTCATAGACCCTCATAGTGGCTCCCATCCTTCTTCTTTATTGCACTCATCGCAGTTGAAATTTTATTTGTGAACTTATTTCATGAATTTTTACGCACGTCTACGCTGTAAACTTCAGGAGGTAGGGGGCTTATGTGATTATTGTGTATTCCCCCCACACACACCCAAAGCTGTCCATGAAGCCTACAGAGGTAGCTGTCCTCCACCTTTCTGTGTAAGAGATAACCACACCTACTCTATTTCACTGTAGGTCATAAAACCTCTTATTCCAGAATGGGGATTATATACCCAGAAGGAAGGAATGCTTCACAGAGGGGCCAAGAAGGATCTGAACGTGCAGACCTTGATGGGTGTCCTTCATGCCTCTGGCGTATTACCGTCTCATCGTAATCTTTTTGTCCTGTTCACAGTGCTATCCAATTGTTCGTGCTTCACTGAAGTTAAAGTATAATAGTTTGGGGTCTTTCATCTGAAAGCTCCCATGTCACATTAAACTATGGCCAAATAAATGTTACACTTTTCTCTTGTTAACCTGCCTTTTGTTAGAGGATTGATGTCCCCTTTTCTGGCCCTACAGAGTCTGAAATTGCTTTTACTAAGTTCCCGGAAACCTAGTCTAGTGCATCATGAGAAATCAAATGCGTAAATGGATAATATCTAGTCCATATTTAAAAAAATAGAATGCTGACCTGGCCTCCTGCCCAGGAAACCACCCTTATCAATATTAAATTGCCCAGGAAGCCAGCTTCTGCAGGAGACCAGACTGCTCTGTCTAGTGAGAAGCTAGGAAGCCAAACACTGATTTCAGTAACATTCATCCCCAAATGTCCACAACTTAATGACTAATTTGAATAACAACTGGAAGCATCTTTTTTGTTGTTGTACTTTTCTCACTGCTTTAACTCTCTCTGAGGCATCAATATTATACTATCATATAGGATATGTGTATTATTATATATATGTATATGGTTTTTTTGAGAAAGTAAAAAGCTTTATTCTCAATATACACATCCAGGTATATAGTTATAAATTAAAGGCCACAAACACTTCCCAGCAAAAAACATTAAAAGGAAAATCATTTAAAGCAGCTGGCTTTCAAAGTACGCTAAGAGAAAAGTGTCATCCGCGATGACAGGAAGATTGATCTCTCCCTCCTTGGGTGGTAGCTGTATTTCTATTGGCAGTTTAGTAAAATGTGTAATTTCTCATTTGTTCTAAGCCAGGCTTTTCTTCAGCTTTCTTTCAAATAATAACCTTTACTCTCCCAAGAGAATTGGAAGTCCTAGAGATTTTGAACAGCGAAGTTTTGGGTGGGACTCAGACAGTTTAAATCATGTGTTGGCTATGTAAAGAGAAAAAGACATGGGAGAATGGCAGGGAAGGAGGGTGAGAAAAATACAAGTTCAATGGGCACTAGACGACAGCAAGCCTTTCAAAGCTGTTTTCAGTATCTCATGGAGGTCCAGACTGCTACCACGGTGAGGGCCAACACCAGCAACAGCGCCATAGCTGCAGAAATAACCACCTGGCTGGCTCTCCTTTACCTTGATGTACTATAGGTCCATTCTGCACCTATAGCCTGTGCTGTACTCTCAGGGACATAGCATATCCTGCATTATGAAAGAGATCTACAGCATCCTGGTGAGGCAGGTTCTTCAGGTCTTGGTCATTTACCTGAGGATCCTCTAGGCAGGTTGATCTCTTCCTCCCTGACTAAATAATCCACCCTTTTGTTCATGTTTTACTGCTCTTCTAGCTTCCTCCTAGGGTCAGCAGGTGCTCTGCACAGGTGAAGGTAAATTGAGCTCTGCACTGTGTCCCGAGTATAGGTTTCTTTTTTTCCACATCTCTGATTTTTGTCCTTGTCTCTAACTTAGGACCCCCCCCCCCACCGGCTCCAGAGAAAGCCAAATATGCTGCCTAATCAATCTACAGGTTGCCCCACTTCTGGCTAGCCCATCTCCAGTCCTCCCCTGCCCTCATGCTGACAGCCTGCATCATGGTACACCTTTGCAATGGACTGGAAAAACCATTACAAAGCTGGTCACTTCTACCTGCCTTTGAGTCTCTGCCCAGTACAGTGCTGGTGGCTCACTCCCTGCTGTAGCGAGCTTAGTACATAGGTTTGATTTCCCTCCTGGTTAGCATTTATTTCTGTAATCCCTCACTTTCTACCTTATGAAACAACTCAGCTGCCTTTAACACGAATAGTCATGCCCTCAAAATGGCCTTTCCTGAGCCCCCAGGTTCTGCTTTGACTTGTAGTTCTTCATGTGCACGTCTTTTTTTCTTTCAGGGTCTTCTTCTGTGCTTGGGGCCTCAGGAGGCCTCTGCTCAGTCCTCTTTTCTATCCAAATGCATGCATATCTTTGGTGATAGTGCCCACTCTTTAAGATTTTCATGAGCACTGTTGGGTTCAATTCCAAAATCACCATGGCCAGTCTTGTTCTGACTGTGAGCCACAAGCACCCAAATCAGTCTATTCAAAAGCAAAAGCAACACTCACTGCCCAACCCCACATGCACACCTCTCTCTCTCTCTCTCTCTCTCTCTCTCTCTCTCTCTCTCTCTCTCTCTCCTCTCTTCCCCCACCCCATTCTTTTAGTCTGAGCACATTCACCAAATCACCTAAGCAATGTAACTAAACACTGGGGATTACTTTGTCGTCCCTCAAAGTTCCCTAGAGTGTTTCCTTCTCTCCATCCCTATCACCCCTGCTTACTTTAGGACTTCTGTTAGAGTTTGGATCGAAATGTACCTCATAACCTCATATTGGAAAAACTATTTTATTTATTATTTTTATTTTATGTGTATGAATATATTGCCTGCATGTATGTAAGTGCACCCTTATTGTGTAATGCCCACGGAGGTCAGGAGAGGACATCGGATTCCCTGGAACTGGAGTTATGGATGGATGTTAGCTGCCATGTGGGTTCTGGGACTCAAACCTGGGTCCTCTGCAAGAGCAGCCAGTACTCTTAACTGCTGAGCCATCACTCTAGTCCTGTAACCTCATATTTTGAACACTCGATCCCAGCTGATGGGACTGTTTGAAAAGCTATGGAACCTGTGGGAGGTGGGAGCTAACAGTAGAAGTAGGACTTTAGGTGTGGGATTTTGAAGGTTGTGCCTGGCCCCCTAGCTCCAGCAGCTCTGTTTTCTGAGCCACTGTGACATGAGGAGCATCTACCACACACTTCTGCAGCCTTGAACTCTTCCATGCCTTCCCCACCAAGATGAACTGAATCCTTCTGAAGCCATGAGCCAAAAGAAAAGTTTCCTTGCTTAAGTGTTATCAGATATTTTTGTTAGAGAAATAAGAAAATAACTAATATGACCTCCTGTCTCTTCCTAAATTATTTCAAGCATCTCCTAATTGGCTTTTCACCTGTGCCCCTTCTCAAACACTCTTCCTCTCTGTTGGTAGAGGTATCGTTCAAAAACACAGATCTGAATGTGTCACAACCTGCTTTTAAACTTTTGATATCTCTTCATTGTTTAATATTACAACATTCAAGGTCCCCCATGATATTCTAACCAGCCATGTATTTCCTGCCATGTCAGACTTTGAACTTGACGCTCTTAGCTTAGGCTCTTGAGAAAGTATGAAGCTTGAGCATGGCTTCAGGTTATGTCCAAGCTCAGATAATGTACTTTCTCTTTTACATCCTTGTTAGTGACCTGTGATCTTAGCTTGGAGTTCTCTGTGAAGAGATCTGTACTCAGGTGGCTAGCTAGTAGGAGGACCATGTCGGACAGAATTAAGATTGGTGAACCAAAGAATCCCCTCTGTTGGAAGCCTTTGTTCTGCTTGAATTTTAGGTGTGATTGAAAAGAAAGGGAAGGAAATACATGTCTGTCCAGAAGTGGAATTTCCAAGGCTTGGCTTGAGTTTTCATCTGCAGCACAGAGTGGGTCCCTGCTTGCAGTTCCACATGTGATCTTTTCCTTCCTAGGCCCCACTGATGTCCTCTGTCTCACAGATATGGGAAACAGCAACACCCCCCTTGCTCTTCAGAGCCGGGGGTGGGGTTTTCTAGCCGAGACTCTTCTGTCAACCAAACCAACAGGAAGAAAGAAAGTCAATACTAGAGCAACTGGCTGACTGCTAAAGTGGGCCTCATGTGGAAGGGAGATAATGGTCTGGTGATTCCACACGTAAACATTTTTAAGATGCCAATAGCCAGCAGGCAGCCTTTCACATCAGATATCTGTGAAGAGCATCAGCATTTGGAAGAAGGCTGGGAGACAAGGAGCCCCTCCCCAACCAATAACTCCCACAGCAACTTGTTCTGAAGAAAGGAGCAAGCGCCTTCCTCTATTTCCCAGTGCTAGACTGTGCCCTCCTGATTTACAGCAAGATTTTTGATGTTGACTAGTCAAATCTAAAGTTACTGCAGCTGCCTCTGCCCTGGTATGAATGATGGAGGAGGGAATACATAGAGCACTAAGACCCAGCTCTGTCCAGTAAGTCCATCTTAAATTACGGAAGCTTATTAAGACAGCACTGTGGGATAGGATGGTGATCTCGATGGGGCCCAAGGAGATGGCAGACACTGAGAGATGGAAATGCTGTGGCTAGCAGCAGGCGGGGACACTGCAGGATGCTGGTCCACATAGTTTATCATCACAATCTGCAACACACACGTACACACATTCGTACCCACACACCTGTATGCATCTGTACAAATACCTTCACACCTACTCACACTACACTTCCACATATTCACAAACACATATTGTGTACCTATACACACCTGTACACATATACATACCTACACAAATACACATAAATATCTACAAGACCTACCCATACTACACACAAATATATTTCATGCACAGACTCCACAAATACCTGACTATACACATATACATACACTTATGAACATATATGCAAACACACATACATACCGCACATACCTACATACTCTTTCTTACCTCCACACTTATACACACAAATACACATCTATATACCTATACATATACACATATCTGTATACATATACACATACCTGTACACATATACACGCCTACACAGATGCACACAAATACCTACATACTTAACCTCACCACACACAATTCCTCAAGCTCACAAATTCCTGCCTATACAATATATATAACTTATAAACATATATACAGACACACATAGCATTTCACATAGCTACATAACCCTTTCTTACCACTCATACACATATACAGATACAAATCTATATACCTAAACACATATACACAAATAAACACAACTATACACACTTCAATAACATTTACATCTGTATATACAAACATACATACCTGCACACATGCACACAAATACACACCTCTAACCTGAACACACACATACCCACAACACATACCTCCATATATTCAAATAACACATCTACACACATGCACATACATGCACACTTCCAGAATAAGCAGGGAGCAGTGCTCCCTGAGACCCTGAGGACATTCCAGGAAGCAACCTGCCGTGTCGGAGTAGTAGCCGTGATGCAGAGACACAGTGTTTCAAGCTCTTGTTTGCTTATTTTGGTGCTGCCTGGAGCCCAAAGGACTTCAAGTTCCCAGCCTTCCTGCCTCCGCTTCCCAAGCGCTGGCATTTCAGGGATGCTCCACGAGGCTCGGGACTGCAAAATAAAAAGGGCCCATTTCTTTGTGTTTGCGATGTGCTACTGTATTTAGGACATTTCTCAGCATACGTTCATGGTCTTCAGGAAAGGGCACAGCAAACGGCCCTCTGCTGACTATGATTCTGACTTTGTGACAATGGGATCTGGTACTCTACTGGGACTCATTTGTTTTGTAAAAACCTTCTTGGAGATTATTTCTAAATCCCCAGATACTAAGAGGCATGGTGGAAGCCAAGGTCGGATTATGTCCAGAGGCCAGTCTGGATTTAGGGCAACATGAGACAAAAACAAAAGCTGTGTTTACAGTGATAAAGCCATGTCGTTTTAAGGCAGTGGATGTGCCTTTGGGGTGAGGAGCAGGTGAGATACAGATAAGTGGAAGTAAGCCCAGAGAGGGTGTTTAGTGTAGGGTGCCTGACTTGATCCCATGATACCCTGGACTCTATCTCTCCTCTGGAAAGTTCCTATCCAGTACAGCTAGGCCTGCTGACAGACTCGGAGAGAGCTGGGAGTCATCACTCGAGTCCCAGGGTACCCACTGCCTGCTAGATGCTAGTTTCGGGGAGGGGAGCCACAGTAACTATGCTCAGCTGATACTGAAGATACCCAAGGCTCATCAGTGAATAGATACCGTTCTGGCAGCTTGCCTGCTGAGCCTGGGAGGCTTGGCTCTCCCTTCCCATCTGAATGCATTTCTGTGCGTTTAGGGAACTTGGAACACAAGTGATCATTGCTTCCCTGCCCTTGGTGGATTTTCATCAGACGTTTTCTGTGCAAACATGTTGAGAGAGGAAGGTTCTGTTGTCCTGTGCACTGAAGCCACACAGACCTGTCAGCAACATTCCTGCAGAAAAGCATGCCAAGGTGTGGGCATGCCAGGAAAATCCATAAAACCACCAGGCAAGAGAAGCACTTTGAGCAAATGCCTGCATTAGCACAAGGCCTCCTTCTCAAGCAGGGAATTTTCAGGCACTGATGTAAACTTCCTCTATAAAGCAGTGGAAACAATAGCGACTTTCTATGAAGCAAAGTTAGTTTGCTCAGCTAGACAGGAGCAGACCTAGAAAACGTTATTAAATGAGGGGCCATCCACAGCGGTGAGAGAGGAAATTGAAAATGTCTAGGTTCGTTTGGGCCTTGATTCACCTGTTGAAAATGAAAGGCTGTTCTGAATGATAAGCCCATGCTGACAAGCTCAGTGCTTAATCAGAAGAGCCCCGCAAATTAGTAGGTAATTCTGATGGAATAAGGGAACCTCTCTCAGGTGGAACATTAATTATCACCTGCTATAAAGGAAAGGTGACGATGTGGATTTGTCCAGAAGGCAGGAGGGAGCTATTTTCAGGGTCAGTGGATTTTATCCTCCTCTTTTTTTTTTTTTCAGAGCAAAAAGAAGCAACCCAAGAGAGCAGGCTGGTTTTCCCCAGTGAGCAGAGAGCCTGATCAGCTTCGTGAGCAGGAGCTTACAGGAAAAGATTAACATATGGTTGGTTCTTTTGTGTGCCTGGGCGGCTGCCTTCTGCTATTACTGAGAGCATTTCAGCTTAAGCCTGGGCTTGCTGATATTTCTTTAAAAGACATCACCCTGCCTCACTTCTTCCTTGGCCTGTTCTGGGACTAGGGTTATTAACCTTACTACACTTAGTGCACATGAGCACCTTCAGGTAGCTGGGAGATGGGCTGGCCCCACCCTTCCCTAAAACAACAGTGGTGGGTTGTTGAGGCCCAGTCCCTGGACTGTCCTCAGCCTCACTGGGACAGACCTGGAGCCTCAATCTCACACATAATGGGGTCCTTCAAGTTCTCTGTTTCTGCAAACTGTTCTCATGGCTGTGAATGCCTTCGTCCTATTTCTCTTGATTTCCTCTTGTCCTTTAGACCGACTGGGCTTCTGCCATGGTTTGAACAAGTCACTCAGTGCTTCACATGCTGAAATCTAATACCCATTGGAGGTACAAGGCAGTGGAAAGAGGTGAGAGCTCTCTAAGGTGACACAAATTAGATAAGGTCATTAGGGTGAAGCCTCCATGATTGAATCCTGATGACTTTATAAAGAGACCAGAAGATATATACGTCCTCTTCCGGTCTCTGGCCAAGTGATTCCCTGAGTAACCTCAGGATTCTACCAGTAACACAGTTACCACTGGATATGGCTCCTTGATCTTGTACCTCTGGGATGAAATAAAAACCTTTTTTTTGAGCAACCAAAACCAGATAAACTTCTGCCTTCTGTAAATGCCTCATCGCAATTTCCAAGTGTCTCATCTGTGCTTTTATTGTTACACTTGGAATCATGCTGGACAGCTGCTTTCTATGCACTTGGAGAGGGGGTAGTGAGGTATTACCTCAGGGACTAGCACGTGATGGGAACTTACTAGAGGTAAGAGTATATGGCTTACCCTGTATAGAAGTATAGGGTCCCGGGCCGAACTTCCCCTTGCAGTTGTATGTGGTGATAGGAAGAATGTGTCCTTCAATGGGATCCTGAAGGTCCATGAAGAATGGATAGGGAAGTATGGACATTAGAAACTTCTTGAGAAATGCCCCACTGTTGACCTCTGACAGGGGTGCACTAACAAAATCATTCATGGCATCTTGTTACTGTTCACCTGTCAGAAGGGGATGCCACTCCTAGATGAAGAACACGGAGGAGACCAACTATGTTAAATCCACACACCATGATTCCCACAGGGCATGCCCTGGAACTGGTTTTGAAGAGCACGTTGAGATGAATATGTCCTTCTAAACTCTGTAAATGATCTTAGGATTGTGGCAACTTTGGTCTCATCAGCTTTTAGCCTCATCACTTCTATCTTCTCTCATTGTTTCCCTCTTTCCCTCCTTCTAAGAATACAGTAGAGTGCATGGACCATGGATGTATTTACATGTGACTTATGGATAGACTGCAGGCAGCCTACACTATCTACACATGCTGGGGACAAGTCTCAGGTTGGTAGGGATATTGTGCCCCTGACAAACTGGTGTTTGGCCATCTGTGAGTAATAAATCAGTCTCCCCACTGCATGGACAAAGAGTAGATGGTTTCTTGCTATAATGGTGGTCTTATGGACAGGAATTGTGTGGCTTATCTTAGACTGAACTGTGCATCACTCATAGTAGGTCCTGGTTAAGCTTGTTCATCTGATAGAAATATTGCAGAATTAATGTAGGATAAGAGGTTAAAATATTATGCTAATTACAGATGGCAGAGAGAACTCTGGGATGCCTTCTACCTCCAGAGTCCAGGAGCCAAGCCAAGAGTACCATGGAGTGTGTGTACCATCAAAATGGGCAGATGGTAGACAGACATCTTCAAGCTCAAGAATCAAAGCTGCTATAGACACACGATTTCTTACTAGGTGAAGTGCACAGGTCATCTGTATGCTAAACCAAGAACATCAATACACGGCAGACCTGGCAGCTCACATTTTCTTGGCTTGAAATCTGACACATAGCAAAAATACAAATGGACAATAGAATTTCTGTTTTTTTTTCTAAACTCAAATAAAGTGCCTTCCATGGTGCTGGCACTCACTCAAGAAACAGTTGAATGAATGATTTGGAAGTGCAGGCAAGCTGGCTGGGACATCTGTCACAGTGCTGATGGCCAACGTGGATCTGGTGGGTCCAGCTGGCTGGGTGTGGCACCTTGTCTTTTCTTAATGTTCCTCTTGGAGGAGAGGGGAGTAGACTACCTCCCAAGTCAGAGAAAAGCCTTTATTTTGTTGTTGTTCAGGAGTTGTTTTAAGAAAATTCCCAGGATGCTTCTCTACTTGTTTCTCACAGCCCATTTACCTGTTTCCATAACAGGGATTGCTACCTTTCCAGCTCCGGGTCCAAGTAGCCCAGAGTCAGGGGAGATCGTTTCTTCCCAATTCCCATGTGTGTGTGTGTCAGTTTTATCATTTTCGACACCCGAGTTGTGATTGAGGTTTTCCCAACCAGCCCATGTTTTGGATGGCAGATTTTTGGCAAGGCTGCCAGCCTCATAAAACAAGGTAATGATCCTTAGGCAGCAATCATTTTGGCTGTTGTTTCACAGAAGTTGCCAGAAGAGTATAGAAAAGACCCAGTGATGTCAGTAGAATAGCAAGAGGAGAAGCAGCTGAAGCAGCCCTTGGATGGCCGGGACAGTGACTGCTAATTTTACAAGAGGTTGAAGACGTCCCGACACCTTTATAAGACACTAGAGGACCCACATTCACTCTTGCTGGCTGACTTCTCAATTCCTAGCACTGAAAATTTCAATAGGAAAGAATTTTATTCCATTGTACAGTTTTACAATTTTCTCTAAGGTCAATATTGCATGTGGAATGCCTAATGGGGAACTGCTATAAAAATGGCAGCTAATTATTACAGGTTAGCAGCTAAAACAACAGTCTTCTCTGGAGAGGTTGTGCATATAGGTTGAAAGATACAATAGGACTGAAGAGTATTTGATTTCTTTTTGTTTACCCGAGTCACTGGTCCAGCCAGGAAGGTAATATATAAAAAGGGACATTTTTGGAATAGTTGTTTTTGAATTATGCTCATGAAATACACACTGCACTACAGAGGACATGTGGGAAAGCCACACTCTGACCGCATGACTAATTTTTAAAGCCTTGCCTAGGGAGTACCCCCCCCCCCAAGAACACAGCTGGGTTATTCCTCCATGGACTGAATGTGTCAATTCTGAATTGAACTAAAATGAAATTGCACTCCATCATGGCAATGTGAGCTGAAGAGCAGACCCAGCAGCTAGGGCATGGTGAATAGTTCATACACCAAGAGCTATTATTTTATTAATTTTAAGAACATGTTTTACATAAAAACAGGCAACATCAAAAAAGCTCATTTGATAAATGAACATAGTATATCACAGATGATTTCATTCCACATTAACCTACAGTTTATTAGCTTAAGCTGAAGGATTAGGAAAAAATTGGATCTCATTCCATCTTTATTCAAGGGTACAAATAGTTTGAAAGTTATTTCATTAGGATCCCCCAAATCAAACACTAATCTATGCCATCTGATCCATGCTGCAAGTGATAAATTCAGTATCTTCAAAGGAAACATTGAATTTTTCCCCCTACCAAATTGAACCTTTTTGGAAGCATGTTTAAATAAGTCAAGCTCCCAGCCCACTTCTTTAGTAATGCCTGAACAAAATACTATTTAATTTCACACTCAACTAATCTTTTAATAATTTTCTTTCAGCCAGAATGAAAAAGGCTAATATTAATTTCCTAATAAATTTTTTAAAGTTGTTGAGGGTATGGCTGTAACCTTGGATCAGTTTCAATTTCTTTTATTCTGAGACTACACCAAAGATTAATGTCAATGAGAAGTGAGAAATTTTCCCAAGAGAACTATTCAAGGTTTTTCCCTTGTCACATCTGATTGACTTGGAATGAACTGACATTATTAGGATCTTTAACACCACTTTTAAAATTCTACTTTTAATACAGACAATGAAGGCTTTAGCACTAATTACTTTAAATTAACAAAGTATGTCACAGTCAAAAATATACAATTTTACATTAAAGCAACATTAAGGGTCTCAGTTTAGTTGACAAAAAGAAAAAAGTGTTGAGGAAATTTGCAGGTGTGATTTAGAGACTGCTTTTTCTTCAGGGATGCCTCATCTGTCTCCTTGGGCAAACCGCATGATCACAACACCTGCCAGTTAGATGCTCACTCACTGAGAAAAATGGCCACAGAAACTTCAGTGTTAGGCTCAACAACAACAACAAACAAACAAAAATGCCCCAATGTTTGAAGTTTCTGCCCTGGATTTCCTGTTTCCCACCAGTTTATGACCCTTAATGCTACTGGATGGATGGCTGCATATTTGAGATGATTAAGAAATAAAAGAGCAGCTTAAAAGCACCTCCTCCTTCCGTATGTAATTACATACAAGCTAAGGATTCCATGTGATGGTCCTGGGGACCCCATTTGTAACTGTTCCATGTATAAGCACCATAGAGCCCAATTTTAAAGCACTTTTGCAGTTATCAAATGTTTCATATGTCTTCAAGTTTCACTGATTTATTTGCCTTTGAACAGGAAAATATGAAGTGTGTTATTTTATGCTGGCCTTGAATCTGAATAGACAAGAGTGTTAATTTTGGAAGTGCTTTTAACCGCTGTTTTCCCAACAGACTTGCATGGCTTCACGAAATTTGATGATTAAATAAGGAAATTCATATTTCCAAAGAAACATATATCTGACCCTTTATACTGCATGCAAAATAAGGCTCTGTTTGAGGGAATTTTCTTCCAGACTCCTAATGGAAGTGGCAGGCAGCTCGTGGGAAAAGTGGACCTTTGAGCTGACTGACTTCAAGCTCTTAAAAATCTTTGGACAAAAAAAAGAAATCACATAATAATTTTTTAAAAATTAACAAATTACAGATTATAGAAACTATTTTACAATATATGCCAGATGACCCATTAAATCACACACACACCACACACACACACATCCAAATAAATGATTATGTTAAAACTACCATTGTGGACTTCTGTGTTTTCCAAAACTCTGGAATCACAGAGGGGATACAGCAGACATTTTGTTGTTGCATTTTTCTCTGAGGAGTTGGGAGGTTGAGAAGAGTGGGAGGCAAACCTTCACTCTTCAATACAAGCCCCAAATAACAAATTTGAGCCTGGGGCACATTTTTATGGTCAAATTAAAAACCTTTGAGAATAGGAGTTTATCATGGAAATGCTGACAGATCTTTACCCAGAGAAGGACTAGGGGTAACACAGTAATGTTAAGAACGATCTCCCTCAGCACACTCGCACTTCAGCATAGGGCACAGAGTTGTCTATAATGGACGCCGTGGGCCAGCAAACAACCGTGATTTAACGTGCTTGAGTCTTGGTCATTCGGTAGCTCTGTGACCCTCTAAGTCAATTTCTCTTTTCTTTTTTTTCAGCTGAAATATGCCTCAAAGGGTAAAGGATTGCAATTTTAGCTTTCATTCATGGATATACTGCTCTCTTTCGACAATATCTGACAAGCCTGTTAACCACCACTCCTGAGAGGGCTAAGCAGGAAAGTCTCATTGAATACAAAACACCAAGTGTTTTCAGTAGTTTATTCACATTTTTTTCTCTGCTTATTTTATTATGCACCACATGTAAGTTAGATGAGGGCTACGATAAAAACATTTTCAATGACTGAAATCTTACTTTTCCTTCTAACCGTCTGGAGCAAATCACATATTCATTCATCATGACAAATAAAAGGGTTTCTGCTACAATGTTGAGAAAAAAAAATGTGTTCGTTAGTATGAACTGTTCTCATCTACAGATTTACATGATACAGGTAATGAAGAATTGTTCCTCAACTAGTCTACTCTCAAACTGAAAAGATGAATCTTAAAATTCCCGTGAAAACACCTAGGTTGGTCACCGTGTTAGTAAGGAAGGACAGTTTCCATCACCAGACCACCAATAAAAGAGCTGTATTAAATACTCAGAAAAAAAGTGGAACACTAGTGGTGATGGTTAGGTTGATAATTACAGATATACATGGCCATAATAGTACATATTTGTTCTATGATAAGTGAAATAAAAAATAAGATCAATTTGGTCATAGAAATTCCTTAAGGAACACCACCACTTAATTATTTCAAACTGGAATTATCCCAAGAATGTTAAGAAACAAAAAATTTGAAAGCACTGCTAAAAGCAAAGCAATCCGGATACACCAACGTCATCAGCATGCCTTGTGCTTGTCTGTTAACCCTCCGAGTACATCTCTGACATTCAAGATCTTGGTAGCTTAATGCTGGAAAGATTACTGCATTATGCATTCCATCTGATTACTCAATATTTCTACTTGACAGGTCACATTCCACTGTTTATTCAGCATACATCACTGAAATTCTATAGTGATGTGCTGGGATCCTCATTCTGAATGGGTTCTGAATTCTTCTGAGCTGCCCTCTGCAGTGTGCTGAGAAACTTTCCCAAGTTCCTTGAAATGTTGACGGAAAAAGGCCAGCGCCCTACCTTGTGGTCCTATACCCTGGATGCTGTCGCAGTATGTTAATGCCCAGGGGAAAAACAGTAATTCAGAGAAAGAGAAGTGACACTCTACTGCAAGTAGGTCTCTGCCCATAGGAATTTTTTATTCGCATATGTAGAGTTGAGGCTCAGCTATGTAGCTACTTGTTAACCTTAGAATAGTGCTTTGCTTTATAGTTCCAAAGAAAGCAATAATTTCCGACCAGTTCAGCGTTCTTTGCTAAAAGGGCCTCTACCTATATATCAACACCCTTCTTGGTGGTCTGTGCCCTGCACCCACTCCCAACACCCAACTGACTGACTTACTGACTTATGCTACTTTGTGATTTTATGTGTTATCATTTCTGGGCTGTCTAAAAGGATTTAAAAAAAAAACCTCAATAAATGTTATATTTAAACGTAGAAGAGCAGAAATGTGGACTGAAATGTGGACAAGCAGAAAATGTAGGTCTCGGCTGTTATTTAAAAGTCTCTGTGCCTAGAATGTTGTTTAGGGACTATGAATAAAAAGCAGCAGTTGAAGATTAATGTAGATTCTGAAAATAAAGAACTGACTATAGAAAGGTTGTTTATAAATGCCAAGATATTAAAATACATTCAAAGTTGAGAAAATAAGTACTGCTCAGCCATTCCTGACACCATCACTGTCGACATTGTGGCAACATTTGCGCTGGCCCCTGCCTCTGAAATACCCCTGTATCTTTGTTGAGTATGCTATAATGAACAGGAAGCGGCAAGGAGCATTCTGAAATGTGATACACTCCCAAAGAAACTCGGGTCTGGAGACACAGGCCTGGAGAGACTGATTCCGTAACAGGAATGAAAATACCAGTTCCAGTCAGGTCTTGCTTGGCCCCAAACCAGAAAAAACAAGTCCCTCCTGGACAATCAGAGACAGTGCTATAAAAGAATATCATATTATGGCAGTTTTATCCTCAGAAGTATCTTCTAGGTAATACATTTTGCTCTTCTTGGGAGATGTGTAGGTAACCTAAAGGTGCTCATGGAATTGGTTTATTTCCTTAAGACCCATTTTTAGAACACTCTGGATTGTGTTCCCCACCTTGCTCTCCCTTCCGCCACTTTGCAGAGCACTTGCCCCTAGCTCCCTTGTGCTCCAGCTCTCCGACATAATACTTTTCACACTGTCTGTGGCTCCCCCACTGACAGTCAGGAAGAGCGGCTGAGAAAAAGCACAGGACCTTGGTTCCCCTTCCTGTTGGAAATTCCAGCCCTACAGAGCACCTGGCAATTTATTGCTCTTTATCACAGGTTGTTTCTTTCTTGTAGATCTTTTCTGATCCTGAGTGAACAGAACCCCCTGACTCACCAAGCACAAGCCAAGTCAAGGTGATTCCTCGAGGGTCTGTCTGGCACTAGCAGCAACTGATGAGGAAACAGCGTTTCTGAGGTGTCTTCAGCACATCTTTGTTAGGGAGACAATTTGTGGGGAGAGACACTGTCTACTTCTTGGGTCAGGCTGCCAATAACCCAATTCCCCCCACTACAGGGGGACTCCCTGCAGCAAACTGGCTTCTTAGAAAAGGGGTCTCTTTCTTCATGAGATTGTGAAGAAGGAGGGGTGCATAGGGCAAAGTTAACAACCTGTCAGTTCTAAATCACAGAAAAGGATAAGCAAGATACTGCTTTCTACACTCTTCTTAGATGTACATTTCAACATCTTGATGACACCCCTTGATCTGCAGCAAAATAAAGAAATGTGTGAATATATCTAAGGGCCTGAAAAATTCCCCAGAAAAGAGTCTTAAGAAAGTTCTATGCACTCAGAGGGCTAACATGTGCTATGTTACATTTGTAGATCCTAGCTTGACTGATGAAAACATTCATTGCTCTATGTTTAAAAAAAATTGCAAATTAGCCTTAACCCTTTAAGGACCCTATTAGCAGCAAATTACCATCTTCACAAACACCACATGCCATCTCATTCAGTAAAGGGAAATCTCTACAAAGGACCTGAAAACACACTTTCTGTTCTGTCATTCAAGCATTGAGTGCTAGATAGATCAGATGAAACTGTTTTACAGAAATTTGGGGGGGGGTAATCTCAGAGTCTCAAAGGGTTAAGCTAGGACTTTGAGTAAAAGGGTCTTATTAAAAGGGCGAGTTAGGGGAGCGAACAGTCTCGGAGGAGCTGGGGGAGTAGTCTTCCGATTCTGAGTTGAGTTCCGGCGGAGCTGGCTGTGCCTTGTACAGGCTCCTCACATCCTGGTTGCGTCTTCGTCGGAAAACCTGCCTCTCCTTATCAAGAGCGGTGGTCTAGCAGGGGCATAAAATGAGAAAGAGGACAATTAGGCCGGAGGAAATGGTAGGAGAAACTCTCTCTAGAAGTTCTGAGGTTGGAAAACAGTTGGTCAAGTTAACTTGTCTATTATGACTTGCTTCTGTCAACAGTCACCACTCTTGGGAAGCTTATTAGAAGACCTGGTCATGACACCAGCAGGCACAGGCAGGATGGATGATGTTGCAGTTTGGAACTGTCCCAGTGCTACCCAGACTTCTGCCAGCTCCACATCTATTACCCTTGATGGCTCCCAGACTGGCTAGAATCATTCCCACACCAAATGGGATCCTTGGTCCTTTGTGTACGACATTAGAAAGGCCCCACAGCCCACACTGAACAGCACAGCTTAGGGTGCAGGAATGCTAAAGTTGAATGATGATACAGATGTCAGGTATGGAAACAGAGCCACAAGCTCCCTCGGCTCTGCTGGCATCCCTCACTCTAAATGACCTTAGTCCTTTGATGATGGAGCATGGCAGAAGCTCTGGGGAGGACTGGTTGAATCTTAATAAAGCCAATGCTGAAACTGAACATGGCTCTGAATGCAGTTAAAACCCAATGGAGACTTTTCTATAGGTTTCACTTTATAAAGTTCATTTTCAAGAATCTGAGATTTTTGTTTCTATGAGAATTCATTCCAACCACTGGTCTCTAGGCCTAATTTTTGGGAGGAAACCTCAGGTGATCCCCAGGCTATACTATCTGCTTGTAGTCCTGGAACTTATCACAACATCAGAATGGGGAAGAGTGTTACTTCATCACAGACTTCATGGGTGTGAGGAGGCACGGGCCTATTATGGCAAACCCTTACACAGGAAGCAGAAGAGCAGGTACAAAGCCTGGAGAAAAACACTGAACAAATATATAAGCTGAAGACGTCTTGTCTGAAAGTCCCTCTTTAAAAGGGTAGCCAGGAGGTTATTCTGCTTTTAAGAGATTACTTTTCCTCTACAAGGATATATGCCACCTTTTTTCCTCTTGAAAATTTACTATTAGCTGCTTCAAAGAACTGAGATAAATTTATAGCCAGTCTGGTTCTGAGAACAAAGTGAAAACTAAGCCCTTCATAGGATTGTAGTATAGCATTAGAACAAGCTTAGATCTAAAATAGAGCAATCAAAGTTCCAAAATGAAGTAATAAAGAGCAAAATAGACACAATGTGTAGAACTAGGGCAGTAAATGGCTTGCTTAGGCTGAGCTTTAAAAAATGATCCACACACTGAATAACTGTTTCAAACCAATGAGGATGATAAACTTTAATAACTTACTTCTTGCCTCCTTGGATGGCTAATACAATGATTCAATGGCTGGTCTGTTGAAATGGCTACCTTTAATTCTACTCCTGGTTGAATTTTTAAGGGTCCTCATATGTCTAGTTTTTGGTTTTATACCCATAGATTTCATGAAATTTTCAGCATTATAAACCTAAATTCCTAACTTTATTTAAAACATTGTAAAATTACAACACATGGTATTTTGCTTTCAAAGCAAACTGAAAACGTTCCGTTTGTGTGGAGTTGAATGTTTGTAGAAAACAGATGTCTATTTAGTCTGCCTTACATAAAAAGCATTCTGTAGTTAATCCAAGGGTAATATAAACTCGTCTCCTGGTCATAAAAAATAGTTGTATTTCTACCTTTCTAATGTTGAAAAAAGTCATTGGTATTGAACTGGATCCAGATGAGGGAACACAGGCGGTCAGACCTGGATAGGGCATATAGGACTTTGCACTGTTCCTGTGGCCAACTCTGTGGACATTTACTCAGTTCTCTCATTGTTAAATTATGGAGCAGGAATAATTCCTTTCCACACTTATGGAGCTGCTTTAGGTAAAAATGAATGTGTAGGGCTGGAGAGCTGGCTCAGCGGTTAAGAGCACTGACTGCTCTTGCAGAGGACCCGGGTTCAAATCCCAGCACCCACATGGTGGCTACAAATGGTCCTTAACTCCAGTTCCAGGGGAATCCAAAGCCCTCTTCTGACCTCCGGGGCATTGCATGACATGGGTACACTCATATACGTGTAAGCAATACACTCATACACATAAAATAATAAAATATTTTTAAAAATGAATGTGTAAATGATTTTAAACAGCCAAGGCTTCCAGACTGTGAGGTATTCTTTTTCCCTTTGCATTTTGATGTAAGATGTTTT
Organism: Nannospalax galili; assembly: GCF_000622305.1. NCBI lineage: Eukaryota > Metazoa > Chordata > Mammalia > Rodentia > Spalacidae > Nannospalax > Nannospalax galili. Next base: position 1,081,154 of record NW_008335784.1, on the reverse strand, counting down.
AAAATGAAGCAACTGAAGCAAAAGAAAGCCCCATCACAACACAGAGCACATCCCTTCCCTCCACTGCACTGATGCCCTCTCTGTATCTAGCACACCTCCCCATGCAGTGATTCAATAACTGACTTGTTGAAATTGACATCTAATTCTGATTCCTCTTGTTGAATTTCCAAGGACCTCCAATTATAGAGTTCTTCGTCTACTTTAGGTATTTATGATCAAGCTGGGAGTGGTGGCACACACCTTTAATCCCAGCACTCAGGAGGCAGAGGCAGGTGGATCTCTGTGAGATAGAGGCCAGCCTGGTCTACATAGTGAGTTCCAGGCCAGCTGGGGCTATGGGGTGACCCTGTCTCAGAAAGAGCCCCCCAAAATAGATATTTATGATCACCTATCCAGTTACTTCTTAGTTGTAGTCATGAATATAGGGCATTTCTCCACAAAATATATAATCCAGCTGATACAGAAGCTGGTGGCATTAATGTTGATCTTGGATGGTCCCTCATTTTCTTCCATTCTGATGAAGGCAATCATATTCTCTCCCTTACCTATCCTTTTGCCTAGAGAATCCTTGCTCTATCCCTGTTTAAGAGGTCAGCTCTACCCCTCCTGCCAGTCTCCCTAGTCATCAGCTTTCCCGATGTTCACTTTTCTAGAGGAACCCTTATGTTCAAATGCTCTTGGGTTTCTAGTTGCCCGATTCTCCAGTGAGTGCCCACATGACACTGATACTTGGAAAGATGTGTTACTCATTATCATATGTTCTGTAATAAGGGTTTGGTAGCAGTTTCTATTGGATTTACAGATGCTTAAGAGTCAAAGAGGCTATAGAAAGCATCTACGTCCAATGCTCTGTCTTTACATGAGTGTAACTGAGGTCCAGCATGTGGAGAGATTTCCCTAGTACAGCAATCAGAAAACTCACTACTCCTGTATGAGGCCCAAGCAACAAGCAACTCCTTCACATTTTCTCTGTAATCGATTCTAACAGGATAAAATGGGTCCCTGTGCTCGAGCAGCTCACTCCTCTGTTCCTATCTAACATGGTGGTGAAAAGACCCTGACCACAGGCAGTATCCAAGACCAAATGATGAGAGGATAACTCTCATTTAGGAGTGGGGGGGGGGAGTCATTTACCCCTCCCACTCAATCAGTCGACCTTAGCTGCATGGGGGGGGG
>NW_008335784.1:1037542-1079810 GCF_000622305.1 Nannospalax galili | reverse complement strand
GTGGGGCACCCACTCTTCTGTAAATAAACCCCTACCCTATGCTCTGTTAAAAGAAAATTTTAAAAATGATGAGGGTATTCCCACACTGCTAATCAGACAAAATGTTTTCAGGAATAGTAAATCAGGATCCACCTAGTCCAACCTACTTTGAATTTTGGAGCCTGGAATCTCCTGGGGAGACCCAGAGCTCACTGAAGAGATGTGATTTCCTACCCTTTCGGTTCACTGTGGTAATCTCAATGGCTCTAAGCAACATTGAGGGCTCCTGGGTCACTTGCTCTCAAAGATCATCCAGATTGCCACAAACCTCTGCTCCCCGAACCACATTTTATTTCTAGCTCTGTACTGTGTTCTTTTTAGGAGCGGTGTTCATTCCTGTTCCCACAGCAGTGTGGTACGTCCTGTTTTGACCTTGTCCTGCATACCCCATAACTGATAGTTTTCTTTCTCACCTTATAGACTCTTCGATGGGCCAAGATCAAGTCTTAGGCGTCATCTCTGTATGTTCTCCACACTTCAAAGCACACAACAGATACATTATGAACTTTGTGGCTTTTGAAATATAAGGAAGTCCAATAGAGGTTGCCTATTTCTCTCTGGGGTATCCAACCTCCAGTACATCCTGCAAGCGCCTGACAGGTCAATTTTCAAAAGGTCCAGTTTATTTACAGCTCCTCATAAAGTGTGATTCCTTGTTCTAGCCTTGGCAATGTGCTGACAGTAAAAGTTTCCAGTCTTTAGTTCCTGTTAGCACTCAAAATGACCCCTGACAGTAGGTCCGTTGTCTCCTTTTAGTGGACAATGGCTCTTCTAGAATGGCAACCCTTTACTTTGCCTACCTTAGTTAATCCTGCCTTACTGACTCCAGTGAAGGTGACCTTATCATCTCTCAGGGTAGGGCAGGGGTGGGCTTGCCACCCAGGAGCAAGCCTGAGCCAGTATTCATGATTAGTTCAGGATGGACACCTACCTAATCAAAAGGATACAGTGAAAGTACAGCTGGGTAGTCACCTTGACAGTGAATTCCAGTTTGGAGAGGATGGCTAGCTTAGAGCTGCTTCTCAAATCCTGTACCATATGATATCAAAATCAAAGACAACTCAGCGAAGCAAGTCCAAAGGACAGGAAGAAACCCGGCTTTGCCTGAGTGCTGAATTTGCCTATGCCACTCCAGCCATACCCCATCCACAGGTCTGTCTGGTTATGCAAAATAATACGTGTCACTTGTGCTTAAACAAGTTTGGTTTGGGTTTTCTTGCAAAACCCATCAAAGCAGTCTGATAGATTTCTGAATGCACTTGATCATTCTCAACTGTACATCCTGGCTCAAGCTGTCAACACCTGAAATGACCTCCCCTCCTCTGCCCAGTCCAATTTACTAATTCTTCAAGACTGAATCACAGTTTACCTACTGTAGCATAATCCCTTCCCTGCAAACTCCTTTGGCAAGAATCACCTTGACCCGTTTTGTTCTTAATTGCCACTGACCTCTTACAGTTTTGTTGCGCAGATTTCTCAAAGTCCATGTAAATTCCTCTATGCTACAATCTGAAACTTCCAGAATGGCTATCAGATTGTGGCTTATATACTGGGTATGTATTACATAATTCTCAATTAATACAGAATTATGTTAGATGATTATGTACTTTCTGAGTAATATTTTAAAATAGAACATCAAACAATTCTATGACACTATAGAGCAAGAAGTTTAAAAGTACGGAGTCAACATTTGAGAACCTAATTTATATTTCAAATATCATCAAAATTCTTATGTCAGATAAAATGGAATTTTCTCTTGCTAGTCACACATTGACCATTCCAATTTATTATTGTAGTAAGCACTGCAATATATGATATCTTCAGGATTTTAATTAGGGCTCTTAAAATTAAGTTGCCACTCAAATGCACATGGTTCATCATTTACAATTGGATTCTGTAGTCCTGTATGCAATTCAGAACTCATGAATTCAGCGAGAAAATAGAACTACATGTAGTTATGTGCTCTTGAGAGATAGTGTCATACAAATGTCAACAAACTGAAAACCCTCCCCAAAGCATTTGAAGCATAATTTGTCCTCTGAAGTATTGCATCACACATTTAAATTCTAGATCGGTTCTGAATGGCCAAGAGGTAGCTTTTCTTTTTATCAGTCACAAAAGATGCCCAGACATCAAAGTTTCTCAGTTCTTCCTTCTCACTGCCTCCCTTTGCAAGGTGAGCATATGCCCAGGTACACACTAGATGTTCTAGGAACACAGCTTCCTAGTAGATGTATTTTGCAATTTATTTTGTTCACTGTTTGTGTCTTTGTTGGAACCAGCATGTGTGGACTTTCTATAGAAATTCCAAGTGTCTTCTCACCGAGTTACCACTTCATTAAGAGCCCCTAAGAGAATTTCAAGACTATAGTATTGGGTTTTGGTACTAATTCCCATAGGTTAGAGGTGAGTGAGAATCCCTTGCGATTCTGAAGCTGACCAGTGGTAACCAAGTATGAAGCCGTGAGTTACTTCAAATCCATATACAGTGATCACCATGCAGTGTACTGGGTACGGCCATAAAGTAGCCTTGGGGAACTTGGGTGAAAGAGCAGATAATTGTAAAATGAAATGGCATAGAGAAACGGACTAATATAAAACTGTCCTACACAGAGGAAACACTGGGTGTACCCACCTCAAACTGTAGGCCTCTGTCACAGAGCCCCTGGGGGCTCCTGTGTTACTGTAGCAATGAAAGTGAGGAACAATGCTAGTTACCTTGGCAACAGCACAGCTGGAGGTCTTAGAGGAATCAACTATCCATCCTGGTTCTGGGCCTGACCTAACACTAGGCACACACAAATAAAAGGTAACTCTTGCCTAACCAGGAGATTTATTCCAGCAATGACTACATCTCATGAATTTGGCCAGTGGCCTCTTCTGTTGATAATAAAGTGACACGGGGCTCCACATTCTCAGATATTTTAAATCCTTGTTCCTGACATAAAATTTGAAAATCAGCATAAATACATTTGAGTTATATCTATCCAGGATATGTATACAATGTTAAAAGAAAAAATATTGCAATGGAGGAGGAAGGTCAGAAATGAGTCAAGAGTCTGAACTAAAGTATTAGCTTTGTTTTGCTACTTGGAGCCACCACATAGCACATCTCTGATGCTGGTCTCTCTGCCAGCTCTAGTCTGATCCTCTTGGCAGCAGCAATGGGTAGAAGTTAGGAGAATTCACTTTTTGTCCTAGCTTAGATAATGATGTGAGCTTGGACATGTTTCCTAACCACACGGAGTTCTAGTTTCCATATGTACAGACTGAAGGAGGGGCTATGGTACATGATCCCTAGAGGAATGTTCACCTATGAAATTCTATGAATATGCTTAATATCATCATCAATCTACTGCAATGGGATGTGTTTTCTCTTAGCAAATAATAGACCTTACAGTCTATGGATCAAAACTATTTCTTTTCTGCAATACAGGCGGCATTTGCAAGGGATGCACCTCATTTTAGTTGTGAAGCAATGTTTCCTGTCATGGCAATAATTACTGGATTTAAGAAACTGCATTTTCAGAGGCAAATGTTGACTACTTTCCCCCCCGTTTTTTGCCTCTCCTTATTTATTGCCAGCCTTCACAAATAGTCTTCATTTCATTAATAAAAGAACATTATTGTGCATTTTGCCTTTTAGCCCATCCATTATTCATACTACCTAGGAGGCTGGGGCATTAATCTCAGGAACCCTGCCCTTCACTTACCCTCATGCTGTAGGGACTAACTTACAATTTGCTTGCCATTTTGGAAATATTTGCTTTGTATTAAAATTAAACTGGCAAATCGATGGAAATATCTGCCCTGTTTCTTTGTGCTTACCCTCATGCCTATTATGGTTCCATTTTTTGTTGTTGTTGTATCCTTGGGAGGCCTAGCCAGGAACTGCAGAGTTCTTGGAGATGTGGTATGGACTTTCCCTAGAGTAAAGGTGACTATTAAAATGGCAAAAGAAGACTTGTATGGGATAAGACTTTATGGTATGGGTGACTTTCTTAAACCTTATTTCCTGTTTTCCTGGAAGAGTTGATCAGCTTCTACTCCAGGATCTTGAATGCAGGATTCCATAGACTAGGTTCTTAAAGGAATGCTAATTGCCAAGCCTTGCTATTCTCACAGCCTCCCATCAGAGGGTTAAAATTGTGGCCATTTGGAGGGAGTTGAGCTCAAGCTTTCAGAGGACATAATTCTCTTGCTTCCTCTGTCTCATGCCCCTGGTTTCCTCAGAGAAGCTACACTGAGCTGCCATGCTGTCTGCTCTTACGACACTAAAGAGCTAAAGAATGAGTATAGGCGGGATTTGTCCGAGAAACCTCTGTAGAACTTTAGAGCATAAGGTAAGTCTAGAGGTACAACAGGGGCTAATTCATTTTATGGCAAAACCAATTTACACTTGCCCAAAAGGCTTCCCCCTAGGCAGCTAAAAATATTATCCCTACAATATCTCAAATACAGTTGCATTACCAAAACTTTAACAAATCCCATCCTCTTCGAAAACACACCGAACCTGAAAATTAAGGAATAAATAGGAACAAATTATGCCTTCTTTGGAAGGTTTTTTTGGTCTTTTTGAGACAGGGTCTCCCTGTAGCTCCAGCTGGCCTGGAACTCACTATGTAGACCAGGCTGGCCTCAAACTCACAGAGATCCACTTATCTCTACCTCCCAAGTACTGGGACTAAAGGTGTGCGCCACCATGCCCAGATTCTTCTTTGGAGTTTAACCATTCATTCATTAATTTAGCAAATATTTTCTGAAGGTCTACTTGTGTCAGGCATTCTATGAGGTGGTAGAGATGCAGTTTCAAAAATTTTTTATTTGTTATTTTTATTTTATGCATATGAGTATATTATTTGCATGTATGTAAGTGTACCTGTGTCATGCAATGCCCATGGAAGTCAGAAGAGGGCATCTGATCCCTTGGAACTGGAATTACAGACAGTTGTTAGCTGCCATGTGGGTGGTGGGAACCAAACCCCAGTCCTCTGCAAGAACAGCCAGTGCTCTTACCCACTGAGCCATTTCTCCAGCCCCAGAGATGCAGTTTTTAACAAGCCTCTTTCTAATTCTCATGGAATTTGCATTCTTAATAGGTGGTGCTTTTTAATTTAGAAACAACTCTTCCCACCCTTAAACAGGGGCTGGGAGACTTTATGCAAAGGTAATATTTTAGGCTTTCAGGCCATATGATTTTCAAATACAACTATTCAAATCTTCCATGGTAGAGAATAAACAGGCACAGTCAATTTGTGAATGAATGTATGTACCCATGTCCAACAAACTTTATTTATGAAAGCAGGAAGTTTTTGCCCATTGGTTATAGTATGCCAATCTTGTCCTAGAGATAGCATTTAACATTTTTATTTATTCATTATATTTTATGTGTATGAGTGTTTTGCCCACATGTATATAAATGCACCTGTGCATGCAATGCCCATGGAGGCCAGAAAGGGGAGTTGGATTTCATGGAACTGGAGTTATGGATAGTTGTTAGTCACCAGGTAGGTGCTGGGAACTGAACCCAGGTTTTCTACAAGAGCAGCCAGTGCTCTTAACCACTGAGCCCTAAGGACAGCATTTTAAACTTGCTCCTCAATGAAACTTTTAGCTCTAGCTGTCTTAAGTGAAAGTTGATGTTGCAAATGTTCATTAAAAATATAACAGTGAAGTCACTCAGGAACTCACCCTGATGAAAATGTTAAAGTTCATGATTCCATCTTAATAATTGTAAAGGAGATCAGTTTTCTCAGGAGACTCTGCTGTGAAGTGGTTTTCTCTTGGAAGTGAGGGAAACACATTGCAATACTTTCTGTGTTCTGTTTTTGGCTGAGTCTGGGAAGGCTCTTGAGCACACACAGCTCATGTGACCTTCACCACCAATTTGGAGGGTAGATATTCTTCTTCTTTTTTTTTAATAGGGGAAAATTGAAAATCAGAGAAAGAATATAACTTTTCCAAGGTTCATCTGTAGGACAAATTGTGGGAGAAGTTGGATTCAAACTCAAGGAACTGGAGTGACAGATGGTTGTGAGCTGCCATGTGGGTGTGGAGAACGCAACCCAGGTCCTCTGTAAGAGCAGCAAATGCTAACTGCTGAGCCATCGCTCCAGCCCCTACAAGCTTCCCTGATAGAACGTGTGCCTGTATTTATGATTAGGTTCTTCACTTTCTTTCCTACTCACATCTGAAGTCTGAATCTCATCTGTGACTATTACTAAAGAGCTCTTGCAAAATGCGGCAGGAGTAGGTATGTGGCAAAGAGTGTAGTTGCTTACTTTTAATCAGGAAGAGGAGCAGCGAAGTAAAAATAAATATCATACAATATTTAGTTAATATGGAATCCCAAGGATAGGGATACAATTTCACTTCAATTTACACCCAACGAGGAAGACTTAGGATGCTATAGTAATCTCTCATTGCTAGTTAAAAATATTGTGGATTTATAGAAGGACATATATGTTGTTGAAATTCTCCCTTAAGGAGCCTTTGAAAACAAACCAAATGAAAGCAAGCAAAGCCTAAAGTGGCCACCTGCTTGGCTTGGTGAAACAACCCAGATGGTGCTCTCCCTCTGCAGTTCTTCTACTTTGTATGTGAAACTGGGTCTCACAAGGTAGCCTTGTCTAACCTGAACTCACTGTGTTGACCAGGCTGGCCTCGAAGAACTGGAATGAAAGGCCTGTGCCACCACGCCTAACTGTTTCTGCATTTCTTGCAGTGAACATCTGTGACACAGCAATAGACATGGAGCTCACTCATCTTTTGAAACTGGCCCCCAAACTCACTCTCAGGTGTCAAGGTACAACTGCAGGACCTGTCCTCAATGTTTTATGGAAGCTTCTCTATCACTGTAGCTTGAATGATTTTTTAAGTTGAAGTCCATGCCTCTTTTGATGTGTTAAACTTACCCACTCACTCAGCTGGAAGGGGTGGTGAGCGCTTTGCTTTAAGAGATATCTGCCCTCCTGGCAGCCTCTGACACTGGACAGGGGACACAGTCTCACTCAGAACTGCAAGGCCAAGTCAACTTGCTATCAAGCAGTTCTCATGACTGGGCCTCACAGCTTACTCTTGTGTGCTTGGCTGCTGCTGCTGGCAGAGGTCCATAGGCGGCCCCAAGCCCAGCTCACACAATGCAGAGGCTCCTGTCTACCTTCAAACCTACACCAGGTTTAGATACATTTAACTGACCCCATTCCTTCTAACAATGCATGACAACATTTAATAGCCTTACTGTGTCTCGTTATTGTTTCATTCTGTACCATTTAGTCAAGTCATACCTGGGAAGCCAACCACCCTTTTGTCCTAGCTCATCCCGCCTTTCTGCTTAGTTAGCGGTTTTAGCTTATGTTTTGTTTTGATGTTTAGTTAATCAAGTTACTTTGTTTGGGTTGTGGCCCTGTTCTATCTACTGAAGATACAAAATTCTTTTCTTTGTTCTTGGACACAGAACTTGCCCATGGGGACAATTGCCCTTGAAAAAGGTAGGAATGTATGTGGCCACTTCCCCTTTGGATACTGGGGGATGGGGGAGGAGGATTAGAACAGGATGCAAATGTTTTCCAGTCACTTGAAGCAAGGAAAAGAAATGCTTCAGGGGCTCTTGGTGGGTGTGGAATAGCTCAGTGAGATGGGTCCTGAGATAGTTTCCCTTGGACTTGGGGTGACAGGGGTAAGTTCTCCTGGATAAATGGGCCAATTGGAGAACTCTTCCCCAGCTATAGGTGGAGAGAAATCAGAAAATGGACCCCTACCATGTCACCATGTCTCCATGATCTCACTGACTAAAATGCCAATTTTGGGCACCTCAAGGAGATGTTTTTTTTTTTTTTTTTCCAGCCGACGCCCTCGTGTGAGCTCCTCTGTAACGCACTCCTGAGTGCTCTGCTTAGAATAGTGAGAACAGCCATGAGCTTCTAAAATACAACTGGGAGTGAGGACATTCGCCTGCAATGATTGTTTATGTTGGGAAGTTGGCTGCCACCGTGGCTAGATAAATGCTCTTACTTCTATGGAGATAAAAGGAAAGCATTTGCAATCAGTGAGGAGAGCATGTTCGTTCTGGGGCTAAATGGCATTATAAAACTTCCTAATTAAGCATAGATGGCGATGAGATTTTAGTATCATTTTTCCAATTTAGCTTTACATACTGGGTACGCTGTTTAGTATGGCAGTAACTATAAACATTGTTGTTACTGCCCCCAGCTGGAAAACAGAGCAGTTTATATGTGGAAGAAAAAAGAGATTATCTCCCATCTGCTCCTTCCCATTACTCAGGGATGTGTCGTTTTGTCAACTGATGGGAACCATCATTGGGATTTTAGTTAAATAGTCTTTTTAGACTTGGTCCCATGTATTAATTATTATGTGTACTTGATATTTGGCTCCTACCATTAGCCCTGTGAATTTTGTAATTTAATTCTTAGAGGTTTTCCTTTTCTTCTGATACTGGGTGAATCTAGGTGTATAATTTTTATCAAAAAAACATGTACAGCTGTAATTAGACATACTTGCTGCGTATTTTTCATTGTCTATAAATTCTACATATACAAGTCTGGTTAATATGCCTGAAGATAGGAGACGTATGTTGAGAAAGGCTGAGGCAGGGTATGATTCAATCTAGTATGAAACCAAGCAAAGCTAATTAATGTAGGTAGACCCTAGGGTAAGTGTTTACCCCTGGGGCAAAAATCACCCTCTGGGAAGGGCCAGGAGGCATGCTTCTAGGGTGCTGGGAATGCTCTGTGCCCAATCTGGAAGCTGCATGCTCGGTGTGAAAATCTACTGGGAAGATGAGCATTTGTGGGGTGTGCACTCTTCTGGATGTATACTGTGTTTCACGTTAAAAAGTAAAAGCAGGGTCTGTGCTAAGGAACATCATGATGAATTCACCTTTGCCCCCTAAAAGCTAATTTGCTTAGGTAAATGAAAACATGGTATGTAACTTCTCCCTGGTATCAATCCTGAAGGCACAAAGAGCCTTCTCTGGAGAAATCACCTAGAAATTTTCCTGAGGCTGGGCATTTTCTTGTTCTAAGCAGATTTGGAAATGATCATGACCTTACTACACTTTGTCAAAATATGCCCTTTTTGACTTTTTCTGAGTCCTTTGCTTTAAGCATCTAATTATAAAAAAGTTAATTAGGAGCAATAATTGGAGAGTAAATCGTACATATTACATAAAAAGAATATGTGTGTATACACACATACATTTTGTGTGTGTAAAACTTAGCTGTCTAATTTTGACAGCTCCATCATTTGAGAAGAACAAATGGCAGAGCTGGGAGATTCTTTTTGGCAAGAGCGAAGTCATGGAGCTTTACCTGAAGGTCATTTTGGAGACATTAAGATAAGAAGTTCCCTAGACCTTCATTTCTCAAAACCATCACAAACCATCCTGCTTGTGGATGACTTTCGAGAGAGACATGCAATGCCCCTTGCAGGAGATGCCAGGGCCATTGACTGGAATAGGAAACGATGGGACAAAATTCATAACCCAGTTAAACAAATCAAAACTTCCCATAAACCCCCTTGCTTGAGCAGATAAGCCAACTAAATAATCTGACAATTACAAATATCAAAAAATAAATTCATGCAATAGCTAGTACATAGAGGGATTTTTCAGGGTGGGGGGAGAGGAAACAGTAAAACAAAAACAAAGCAAGAAGGTGGAGAATTTGAAAACACAAGCTTACCAACACACACAATGCATTCTGTAGCCCACTGTACTCTGAGGCACTTCTAATGCTAACGTGTAAATGCATTGTTTCATCATCTAAGAAGGTCAGGGTTGGGCTGGATGACTTTAAAATGACAGTATATACTTCTATAGAACATATACTAAGGTGCTATTGTTCTTCCATTTATTACAGGACAGAAGAGCACTGAAAAAATCATTGTTTTAATTAGCAACATCAGGCAAATGCTTCGGCAGTAGCACTAAATATACTGTCCTTTTAACCGTAAGGAAAATTGATACTGAGCATGTGCAATGGAAGAAAGCTGGCAAATGTCAGTGTGAATAATGGGTGAAAAAGAATGAGGGGGTGTGGCATCCCAATCAAGAGTAAAATAAAACTGATAAAGCAGCATATGGACTGGATAACAAATCAAAAGCATGTTTATCCACTGAAGGAACTGGTTAATGGAGACTGCCAGCACGTTGCCATGGAAACACTGACTGTTGAGCTGCACCATCTCATACCTTATCCAATACATTCCTGGTTGTTGGTAGTAGTCCAAAGACCCTGATCTCTTGATGGTAAACCCGTGGTCCAGCTGAGCAGAAAGAAATGGGGCAACTCAGTGGATCAACATTGTGCTGAAGAATTAAGACTCCAGACCAAGCTGTTCTTCATTAACTACGCAAGTATATACAGTGACGATGCCTTTTCTGCAGAACAACTAGCTAATATTTGTCAATCTGCACATTGAAAATAGAAAACAGCAAGGAAAGACACTACTCCCTTGGCAATATCTTAGACGCCAATTTCTTTGAATAGATCTAGTCTGGCAAACAGACTCTGGAATGCACATTTAACAATGTCCTCAATTTCAAAAGATATAAACCTCTTCTTGTGATATAGAATAGAGAACAGTTTACAATTAAATAAAATTCTGAAATCAGTGTTAGCCACCTATGAGCAAGCAGATTGGATTCCCTCCCCAATAATATCCCAAGTCGCTTAAATCTGACAGCTTTATAACTATGAAATAAAAGAGGAAAAAAGTCAGGTTTAGAAAGTGCACAAATCATAAAAATTTTGATTTAAGAGTTGATCTTCAAAAGTAGAGCTACTCTTAATTGTATTTCTGAACTAAAACCAATACATTTTCTCTATGAAAATAGGGAAAATAAAAGAAAATGAAAATTAGCTTCCCTGAATATCAAAAATACTTATGTACAGTTAAGAGCTTATAATTAACAAAAGGCAAAGTAAACAATAGACGGGGCATGTTCTTAGAGTTGTCTCTTCTGAAATAAGATGTTAGCTATGGCTACCCTGGAATAAAAGACTCAGTCCCCAAAGCTGGAGAACAATAGTCCTGATGCTTTGCGTGCTCCCAGGCTCTGCCTACCAGAGGATGCAACTTGCGCACCTTGCTTTAGCGACAGGCTCAGGAGTTCTTTCAAGTGTCTCACTGATTTGATGCTTGTGACAGTTTCTACTTCTAAATTCACAAAGCCATTTCAAAAACATGCCTGGGCACTAGGCATTTAAACTAAAAACTGCTCAGATTTGGTGTCCTTATTGGAAACTAGGCTGTAACAATGTTCAGAGAAAGCAACATGAGGTTTTAATCCTCAAAAATTGTTTTTTTCTTTGTATTTAGGAAAAACATTGAAGTACAGTTGCTCTTAGGAAGCTGGTGTGCAGCCTCTGTTCTAGGCCACAAAGACGACTACACAGTTGCTGGCTCTCTATTGCCATCTACAGTTAGAACGTGATAGAGCACGTGGGCTTTAGAGCTGAGCTTCCCAATATCGCAATTGCACACTGATTAGTATGGATTTGTTCAATTAGACTGAAATGTTCTATTTGCATGAACAAAATGCAAAAGTAGAACTTTAAAGCATTAGGAAAATTATCAGTTAAAATAATAAACAGCATTAAATGGGGAAAAATAAATTGGAAGTGGCATCTTAGTCTTCGGTTCTTCATCAAGCTGAGCAAATCTAATAATGCCTCCCTCTCCTCCCTCCGCGCTCAGAAAGTCCACCGTTAAAATGTCATCTCTAATTCCATTTTATGTCTATAAATTGCATTTTAATAACCTTTTGTTTCCTTTCTCTATTCTTTTTTTTTTCCCCCTCTCCCCAAATCTCCCAACTGCTTCGAAAGGCAGCGAAGGGACAATGGAGTGGGTCTCAGAGGCCGACTGTGGCAATTTTATGGCAGCAGTGGGTCCTCACCTGATCACATGGCCTGACCCAATGTTAGAACACCCTTCTTTTCAGAAGGGCCCCCGTGATCCCTGGGACTTCTAGCTGGTAATTACTCTCCTAGTCAGCTCGGGGCCCTCCTGCAACCTTCATATGAAGTTATCATTTATCCTTTCTTTGGTCTTAATAATGTAGGGGATGAGAAACGGGGGAGAAAAAATGACAACATGAGCAAATCCAGTACAGCTAAGAACCACGCGTGGGTGTTAAACTATACTCGTGTCAGTAGCGAATAGAGGATGCTTGTTGTGACAGTACACCCTTCTTTTCCTTTGTCCCTCAAGAAATAAAGTGTGCCATGAATTCCTTCATCAACACTATTGCTTTGCACCAAGTAGATTTCTAACTAAAGAAAGACAACTACCAGGTAAAGACTAACTATGCGACTGTTCATTTCCAGAAAAAGAAAAGAAAGGAAAAAAAACCCCTCACAAACTGATACTATAATCCAATTTTTAAAAAATTTCAAGAGTGCATGCAATTAGAAAAACCCAATCAAACTAGTATTATGATAAAGGAAATCTAAATAAAATTAACTTATTTCATAACCTCCAGGGAGAGCATATGTGCTCAGGAAAAAATTCTGTTTGAAGGAAATTTATTCAAATCTATTTTTACTTCATTTATCAAACAGAAATTATCATTGTGTTATATTAATTAAAGAAGTTCTTATGGTGAATGAATAAAATGAATTATTGAATTTTCAGGTAGTCTTATAGACTGTGCCATTTATAAAGGACGTTTACTATATCTCTCACTAGTGTTCTGTCTCATAAAAGATTATTGCTATTTAGCAGTTATGCTTGGAGTTTGGAATGGGATATTATTTAATACCAATGATCCTTTTTTCTTGTGACAGACTCCAAATACTTAGTCTTTGTACTTAAGACTAGAAACAATTTTATGCACTTCACCAATGCTGTTCTTAAAGTGAATAACAAGGGAACAAAACTGGCTAGTTTCTAATTATCAGCTCTGCTCTGGGACTCATGACTTCCTGAGGTTTCTTGTGGAAGGTGGGGATGCTGATGAGGGAAAGGCATCCTAGAGAGGGTATATAAATGCAGGTCACTTTCTTCTGCAACAGACTCTGAAACTGATATTTTTTCATACTTGGAGTATTAATGATAGCAGTTAAAAATGTGGATTTGTGCCAAAGTGCTGATGAGACACTATAAAAGATCTACTTCTTCCCCCAAACTAGCCAATTAATTGCATTCTAAGTTGATAATTACCTTAAAAAAAACTCTGTAGTGGCTAAAGCACATTACATATGCATACAACTAATGTGTAACTAAACATTACACGGGCTTCTCTGCAACATATATTATTGGTTTGTTTGCTGTGGAAAATATGTTAGTGATAACTTTCTGCATTCAAAAGGCCATTCAAGCTGGGTGTGGTGAGTCACACTTTCAAGCCAAACACTCAGGAGACTGAAATAGGAGGACTGGTTTGAGTTTGAAGTCAGCCTGGGCTACACGGTTAGTTTTAGGCCACCCTGGGGTACAGGATGAGACCTTGTCTCAAAAAGCCAAAAAACAAAAACAACAAATAAAAGCAAAAAAAATTTTTTTCATTCAAAGTGGACCAATCATGATACTTAGGAAAAAAATAAAATCAGTGGACCATTGCTATCTTTTGAGGTACATTTAGATAAAGTCTTAGTAAACTCATAAGGATTGGGTTTCAGAATTTATCCATGTTTGATTAAAATAGGATTTCCCCTCAAAAATGTGTGTCAACTGGAAAATCACCCTGAAGTTTCTGCCTGCAGTCATTACTGTGAACAAACCATTACTAAAAAGTCAAGGCAAACTTAACCAAAGACAGATTAAAATGAAAGATGATAAAAAAGAATGAAACCGAAATGACCAAGGTGGAAAAGACACTCTGTTTAGTAGTAAGTAGTAAGCCCCAAGCTTTTCGTGACAAGAACGCTGGCAGCCCATTCCAAAACTGCGCCTCTGGAGCCAAACCTTTTGGAATGGACTCATATCTTGATCTTGAATGAACAATGAAGACAAGGTATAGCGGGTTTGGTTTAGTTGAGCATCACCAAGAGATTGCAACTTACAAAATTACTGAATGAATGTTAGCTGATAAAGAACACTGAGCCTATATGGAAAATATGGGGAACACCTGAACTTTTACATTAAGTTTTCTCAGAACTAGAGAGGGGGTGAAAAGAACAGCTTGCGACTGTAAAACCTCAGAAGTACTGAGGAACATCTGAAAGGATGCGTTCTACTGAGCCCCTTCCGTTCACTCATGTGTCAGGTTACCCATACTTGTGACTCACTATTGGAAAGGATCACTGGAGACCCATGAGGTACAAATCATACCACAGCATGCAAGCATGCCTTTGTACCACTTGCGAAGTCTGGAAGTCCTCATCGGATATTTACTAACCAAGATCTGGGACTGGTTCTCTCAACTCAGTCATTTATATTAGTAAGTAGCTTTATTTGGAACTATAGCAAGACCGAAAACGAAAAGAAAAATAGAAAATAGAAGCAGCCATAGAAAGAGTTAACCATTCAGTCCTCCTCATGAGCAGCGGGGACATTGACAGCATAAATACTTTTTGAAGATTCATTATCACAGTGTCATAAGTTCTTTGTTCAGAAAAGAAAAACAGCTCAAGTGATTTTTCACATTGAGTATGCTGTTAAAATTTACATGCCCTGGATAAAGAGGAAATTATTAAAAACTCGAGCAATCTGAGACTTGAATATATTTACTCTAGAAAATGACACCAGGAAGTGTGAGGTTTCATTATTTCTCAGACCAATTTAATCTTTGCCTGGAGCAGCTATCAAATTGCATGTAGTGTATGCCTGCATATATAGAACAGGCAAAAAGAAAAAAAAAAAAAAAGAATCCTGTGCAACCTCATCAATAAAATGGTAAATAAGAAAAGACTTCCAACTTCAAGAACAGAAATTTCTAAGGAGCAAGACATTGTGCCTTGATTGGGTGTTCACAGCAGTTTAGTCTCACTGAAAATCACACAGTGTAAGCTTTCTGCTGTTTTGGCTTTCATCTGGATCTAGTATAAAGATCCGTATTGCTCCAACCTCTCTCTACTATGCTGTCTCTTTCCCAGTTTCCCTTCCCTTCTAGGTCCTAACAAAAGGATGCAAAATTCTTTTCCTGAGAGTCAAAAAGTTTGCATTGGCAGAGAGTCCAGTGTAGGAGAGTTTTTTCCTTTAAAAACATAAACCATGAAATTAATATGTGTTGCAAGATACCCTAGAGGGGTTGGATAATGATGAGGTAGGTGCCCAGGGAAATAATGTGCACCACCTTGCCTGCTGTCTAAAGAAATGACCCATTCCGCTGTCTCTCTAGGACGAATCTCCTGAGTAACGCCTGTCTCTTAGGTGGGCTGCTTTTTAAAGTTAGAGGTGGATATTTCAGATGCTTACTGCTATGACAGAAACTCCAGCTGCTGTGCTGTTCGGCTTGGGGCCCGTGTTGAAATGCTTCTTTATCTTTCCAGCTACTGACAGCTGATGCTCATTTTCTGGGAGGCCATCATCCTAGAGGAAAAAGAACGAGAAATAAAAGAGAAAAGGGCAAAAATGAGATACATGGAAGTGAGGCTAAAACCTTTGAATCTCAGGCCATAGTCTTAGAACTGGGAAGAGGTCAGAAACCAGCCAACCAAGGTCTTCTCAGGAAACTCTGTCACTGAAAGCACTCCTTCAAAGTCTTCATTTCCCATCTGTCCTATAATCAGTTGGCTCTGTGGCATCTGACTCTCATAGGTTTGACTCTAAATAAGAAAATAGTCTGAGTTTGGTTTCTAATAGAATCTATGTTCAACCTTAGCTCTCTATATATACTCAAGAAAAAATTAATCTGGCCAATAAAAAACCCAAACAAAAACAAAAAGGTCAGTGTATCTATCCTTTTCTCCCTCCTAGCCTATGTTTAAATTCAAAGCTAAGGAAACTGGTAGACCTGATCCCATGCATGACCATAAAGAAGCTCAGATATTTTCAACAGCTGTTCAATTGGCTATTCTAAAATCCCAGACAACCCTCTAGGCAGAAAGTTTTTCCTTAAATTTTAAATCCTCCTTACTGCCTTCAAACCATCTATTGTTATGACATATTCCAAACTAGAGTTCATTTTAACTAAGACTTCTGTTTACTGGAACCATTTATGACTGAGGCTGGACAAATTGTTCTCCTGTACTAAATACTGTTGGACTAACAACGACCAGGGTCAGAGTATGTGCCACCACTCACTAGTTCACAATCAAAGGTAGATCCTTAAATGCAGAGACTATATTTTGCTCATCGTTGGATCCCCAGGTCTTAGCACAGTGCCTAGGTACATACCAGATGCTTAATAAATCATTATTGAATAGATGGAAGAATGGACAATAGAATCTGTGTTATCTGTTAAAATCCAAACCCGGGCAAGAACTTCCTACCATCCCTTCCATTCCTTCACCTCTATCACTTTACATATCATTTCTTGCTCCATCCAGAAAAATCGATCTGCTGTTTTCCAAGCATGATATGCTTGCTCTTTCTGCAGAAACAGCTGTCTTCACATGGGGTACAACTGCTCCTTCTCCCAGCACTGGTCATTCATTTATCCAGTGGATATCAACTACACGTCTACACAGGACCAAGACTTTGCCACTTCATGTAGTAAATAATGGTAAGCAAAAATATGTATGGGTTATCTGCTCTTTGGGATTCTGTGGTCCCTCTTTTTCCTTGAAAACTTGAGTCCAAATGACCCATTCTAAGACATTTTTCCTCATTTTAGCATAATTCATTCTAAAAGCTCTTCTGTAAGTTCCCAATACCTTTTTTTTGTTCATTCACGCATATGTATGTATGCATATATGTATGAATGTATCATCTATCTATCATCTATCTTCCATCATCCATCCATTATCTATCAATCTATCTATGTATCTGTGGATCTATCTATGTATGTATCTATCTATCAACATGCATATCATGCATGCATGCATCCATCCATCTATCAATTCTTACCCTTTTGTGCCATATCGTCCAAGTTTTCTGCCATCTTTAACACAGGCACTGTGCACAGCAGGTATTCATGTTACTTCAAACTTAGGGGTTAGTGGGACATGTAGGATACCCTTCTTCTACTCAAATGTTTTTACAGTACACTATCTAGTTTCTGATTCTGCAAGTGAAGGGGAAGTTTGATGATAATCACAAAGAGCTGGGATTATGTGGCCAAGAGTTTTAAACATATGGCAAATTTAATGACGTATATGAATGATTTTTTTTTGAATGGTGGATGAAAAACAGGTGCCTGGAATTTAAACGAGTCAACCACCCTTAGAATCTAAGTTACAGTTTTTGAGAGAGTATTTAAACATTTCTCAAGGCATAGAATGAAACTGAAAGTCTTACAATTATTAGGGTCATGCCTCTGGCCTAACTGGAGGTTCTCCCTGAATGAAAGGGACCACCCTCATACAGTGACGCCCTATGGCACCTCACAGCTAATGCTATACATGTATGTTAACCATGGTTTACTAGAGTTCTAGGCCACCTCAGGCAAAATGATTTAAATGAACTTTCCATTATGAAATGGTTGAAAAGTATGACTGGGAAACAGATTCAGGACAAATAAACTTGAGCCCATTTGTGTTAGGATAAGCTAGAAGAAAGGAGCATTAGGAGATGACAGGAAGAGCAGGAGTGGAAAGTGGAAGTGAACAGTTCTTCCCAGGGAGGACTACCTCTTTTTTCTGATGTAAGCCTAAACAAGGACAGAACAGGTGATATGTGTGTTGAGATGTAGAGGAGGATAGGGACAGGCAGGCAGAGGAGGGTGATGGACCATGACCTTGTGCTAACAACACATGCACCCCCTTCATCCTCAGACTGGTGCCTACTGTATGCATTATCAGTCCTATTTGAAGTCAAGCAAACTGAGGCTCAGTGTGGTGAAATCATTTGCTCAAGGTCACACAGCTACAAAGTAATCAAGTCAAAGCTGAACCATGGCTGAAACGGTTCTTTCTCCCACACCACATGCATTGCTAAGTGAAAATATTCAATGAGCCATTTTTTTCCATGATGAAAATCACACAGCAATGGGGCAGAATGGGAATTGAATTAGAGGCTAAAGAAACCAGAGACTCCTTGGACAGGGCTTAATGGAGCCGGAGGAGCATCTGAAGGTCAATAAAATGGTTGTTGAGCACATCAGAGTCAGGGGAATGCTCCTGAAGGATGTTGTTATAAACTTCAATGTCAAGTGAGGACTGGGCATCCATTTGTCTGGGAGGTGGCAACTTCACCTAATAAGGCCAAGGCTTCAGGGTCCTGTGTGCACTAGGCAGTGCCAGAAGGCTTGGCTGACACTGGATAAAATGAAGTTATGCTTTGCCAATAGCATGAACCTGTGATTGGCACGGGCTATGTTTAATAGCCTATGTGCAAAGAAAGAGACAAACTGTAAAGATTCCATCTGACTCTCAGGCAGAGTCAGATGCTGAATAACCTACCTTTCTCATTCTTCCACCATTAGTACCTTTGTCAGATATTCCCCTTCACCACGCCACCCACTCAAGTTCTTGAGTGAATGGATTTCCTTTTCATCCCCTAGCCCCATTCTAGTCCTCATCCCCTGTAAAGGCAGATGAGGACGCTTTTAGACACCGGGGCTTCTAGCTTTATACTGTAGCGAAGGTTTGAGCTTCACTGGGCTATTAGTTTACATGAGGCAATAAAAACACTGAAATGACTTGCACAAGTTGTCAGTGATACTTTGGACTTCATAAATCTTAGAACGTTTCAGGACCTTTTTTTTTTTTTTTTCCTCAATGAAAGAATGTGTTTCAGCTAGAGGAGGTAACCACACACACACACACACACACACACACACACACACACACACACACACACACACACACACATGCACACAGTGCAACACACTTCATTGCAACCAACAGGTCTGCAGCATTTCTTCATAAATTTTGAAGGGTTGAACATAACTGGATTAAAAGACATAAACAACTGGATTTTCAGGATCTGATATGCACCTGAGCTGTGTGGATTGACGGTGAAAGTTAGCTAACTTACTGTCTTACGTCAATGAAATAAATAGGACCACTAAAACCCGTGCATTTTAATATATACATCTTCATTACCATTACCTGGACTAGATTATGTGCCAAAAATGTGCTATGAATTTTCTAGACGTGACAAACCTGGCTGTATTTTACAAATAGCTGTAGTATTATTACCAGACGCTCTGATTTGGGAGTAGTTTCTGAAGTTTGACACGGGCTGGTTGTGGTTTGAGGTTAGTGGTTTTTGATTTAGAAATTCCCATCCACCATTTGGCAGAGCATTGCAACTGACAAGAACAAAATTAGTTTGCAAAATGGAAAATGAACTCTCCCAGCTGTCTGCAGGAGAGCTAACCTCCTGGTCTCTGTTCTCTGGGGGTTGCTGAGGAAGAGCTGTGGGGAGGGTGGTGGCGGGTCGGATGTGAAGTCACTCAGCAGAGTGAATTCCCTCTTTCCTTAGGGAAACCATCTCAGGGTCATGCATTAGAACAGTCCTCCTCCCCCAACAGCTTTTTGGTTTTGAATCAGAGATCTGGTTTCCAGTCTATTTATTGCCATTCTCTATTATTACAAATATCTGTAGATTTATGAGAAGCAGGGCAGTCTTGAGTAGTTTACTAGCAGGATATTCTGATTTGGTTTAAAACAGTCCCAAGTTCATTAGCGTGCTCTTGAGTGGAGCTGCGTTTCACCTCCCAGTCTGTTGCCCCCTTGGTTCTTGTTAACCATCCCCAGCTGCACAGTACCCAGTACTTCTAACCATAAACATGGTTCTGTGATTCCATGTGTCTCCAAGTCATACTGCACTTGGGAGAAAATGTGAAAGAAGTTAAGCTGTATCCAGTTGGAAGGAAAGGAGAAGATGCCCACCTGGAAGTAAAATTTCATGTCATGATTTGTCATTTATAAATGTAGGTAAGTTGTTTTATATTTAATTACAGTGCCATTGGAGTTTACTTGATTTTTAACCCTTCTGATTAGCATAATTAGCTGGCTGTATCTATATTCATGTGTGCCTATGGCTGATTTTTATTAGTAAGCCTAGGTTATCCTAGGATATGACCTAGGCTCCTGTTTTTATTTCTTTCTGTTGTTCTTTTCGCTTCTGGAGTATCTTGGCTCAGCAGTATCTTTCTAAAGGAGGAATTAGTAGGATAAAAGAAGCAAAATTAAAATTAAAGACCAAGAAAGAAATGAGACCAACTTAGTTACATAACTAGACTTGACTTATTTAAACCAGTCCTTTCCACTAGAATAAAGAGTCTGAAACTTGGTCTTGCCTTAATCACCTGAAGCATTGAAAAGTCCTGATGCCCCTTAAATCAGAATGTCTGTGGGCAAAGCCAGTCATCAGACCTTGCATGAGTCACCCCACTGAGCTTTACCCTTTGATGCCCTTGAGTCAACAGTGAAATCAGGAAAATAACAAGGTAAAATATAAATTAATAAAGCTATAGCAACCTAGACTATTAGGAGAATAATACAGGTCAAGATGGGGTGGTATTTGGGGAACAAAAACAAAATGAAGCCAATGCAACTGAAATATAATAAGGACAATTCAAACCTAATTACCAATGAGAGGTTTTTTTGTTTTTTGTTTTTTGTTTTTGTTTTTTTTTTTGAGATGTCCAGTCTGTGAACTTTTCACCAACCTATACTACTTATCAGTGAAGCTTCCTTTAGAGGAAAGTGACTCATGTCTCCCCTGTTAGTCATACAGTATACATACCTGGTTCTCCATGAGACAGGTAATAAGGCAATAAACTTAGCTGGGACAGTTCCTGTGGGTATTTTGTGACCATATTAAAGCAAGCATTTGGAAAGAGCAACAGGACTGATAATGTACATGGTATCTACATGAAGCTGGGGGCACACGGCCAGGATCATAAATAGGGGGTGATGGGTTTTCTCCTTTAATCAAGCTACTCGCATTCAGACATGCACCACAATTTGCATTTTGTCAGCCAACGACAACAGACGACAGATTTACCTAGACTTAAATTCAGAAATATTTACTAAGTATCTTCTAGAGGCTAAGGCTTGAGATTGTCCTCTCTGTCCCTTTAAGTATGTGATCCTCTTTGCATTCTCATAGCAGGTGGAGAAGTTGGTCCTGTTTCCTCCAGATAAAGAGATAAGGTAAGAGAAATGACTTGCCTAAAGTCACACAGGTGGGTGAGCCTCTATCCCCGCTCACTGAAGAGGCTACATCTTGAGGATGCCTTTGTTTATGTGGCTCACTAACCCCACCTGAAAAGCCATCCATCATTCACTGACCCTTCCAGGCCGAAGACACTGAGGAGCAGGATAGGATTTGCACCCAGAGTGTATCAAAAATCAACGTGAGCTTGCTTAGAGGAAACTCTGGAATAGACAAAACAAGTGACTTTTGCCAACTCCATTTTCTTATTCTATTGCCCTTCTCTTCTGTTTTCTGTTTCATGAGAGACCACCTTTTCAGTTCTACAGGTACCAGGTAGAAAGGTCATCATATAAGCAAAACAGAAAATTGGAACTAATAAGAACACAGGAAGAGCTTCCTGCCAGTTTCCTCAGGGTCACATAATTATTATTACTTTTCTCCTCCTTAGGGAAAGGCCTTTTGTGGTAATCAGATGTAATCCAATTGCCAAATGCAAAATGTTTTGTTAAATGCATATCCTTTTAAATTCCTAATTCATTCCTTTTGATGGCTTGGTCTTTTGTGTGTTAAACTCAGAGACCTTAACAAATAGTAAGCACTAGCTATGAAAGTTTACTGTTAAAATTTATTATTTGGAGACAAAGAAAATAAGCACTTTCTGATTTAGTTGCTATATCAAAATAATTTCAGAGCTGGGCATGATGTAGCATGCCTTTAGTCCCAGCACTCGGGAGGCTGAGGCAGGCAGAGCTCTGTGAGATTGAGGCCAGCTTGGTCTACATAATGAGTTTCAGGCCAGCTGGGACTACAGGGAGACCCTGTCTCAAAAAATCAAAACAAACAAACAAAAAAAAAATCAAAGTAAAACAAATACTTTCTATACCAAATTCTAAAATATTATATATATGTCATATATATATATATATATATATATCATATATACCCTCCGAATGTAAGGTTTGTTTGAATTATGTAATGGGATATTTTATAAATCTAGTTTTAGAGAAGATTTTCCAAGGATCTTAGGGAAAAATTAAAATGACAGCAGAAACTCCAAATCCCAGAAGTTCTAGAATTATGGAAAGGATGGTCAGAAAGGGGCTCAGGTGTGAAAATGTGTGCATGGCAGCCAAGGGGGCCAGAACTTAGTGCTGAGGTATGTGGCCTGCCTCCTATGAAAAGGAACAACTTAGTTATATGAGGGTAACATCCAGAAGACTTATTTTTTGTCTCTACCCCTGTTGGGCTGGGACTCTTCTTGGTAGAGTGTCCTTGGCTTTGGAATCAGAGTGGGGATTCTGTTGCTTCCAGCAGTGTCTAGAACCCCTCATGTATACAGCAGCATTAGCTCATACTCACAAAATTATCTTGCAGCAAATACCCACATCCTGCTGCAGCTGACCCATCTAGACTCTCCCCAGACCTTCGAAGAACTGAGCTCTCCCCATGGAGGCCTCTGGCTCAGACTTGCTCAATGTCCACACCTGTTTGCTAGGATCAGACAAGGCTGCTGGAGGGCAGGTTTGGCAGGCGGGGGAAAGGAAATATGTTTAGGCATCTAAAATGGCTCCTTGTAGCTATGAACCTAGATCCTTTAGAAGGCCACATTTCAAATTCAGATTTTCCTGTTGGTTCTGTGTGGTCACCTGTCTCAGTCTTTCGAGATCTCATATGCAATTTGATAAACTGTGGGTCATGGCTAAATGATCATTCTGGATTGCTGTCACCAAGACGACCTGAGCTGGTTTGTAGAATGCCTGCATCTGGCTTGTGGCTCATCCCTCCCAGACACCTGAGAGAAAGGTGCCCGAGTTAGAACAGCTAGTTTGGAAAGGTTGCTGACTTGTAATCATGAGGCCAGTGTCCACAAGGCACTCCAGCCATATTCATAGTGTTTTCATTTACTAAAAAGGGAGGGCAGACGTAGTGTGGTACACAGGACTTTACAAACCTTGAGCTTGAAGTGCTGGTATTTGGCTACTAATTCTGGCTCAATTCCAAGTGTGACTACTTTGGGACAATCATGCCCTACAGCCTCAGTCTTCTTATCTGTAAAGTAGATACAATCACTCTCACACAATCTTGTTAGCTTGTTACTAGGCTCAAGTAAGGTGCGTCCTACTTTAGAGAAAAGGATAACTTTGGCTTAACATCCTGATGTAAGTGCAAAGATTGGTGAGGTTTAGGGAGAGCACTCATGAGTGGGAACTACTTTGCTCCATTATCTCAGAGCAAAGGGGATTAGTAACTTTGCACATCTGCATACCATTTGCGAGTCTCTGTTATACGAAAAGACCTAAAAGAAACCTTGGTTGCACATCACCCCAGGTTTATATTCATTTATATTCTCCTGACATATAATGATATCCTTGCTGTGGTATGTGGACAATGACATCAGACATGGGGAGTACTGAAGCATAGGCCATGACCATCACATGATCTAGCATGAGAAAGATCCCAAGAACTGGCCACCTTGCATGTCACCTCACCTGTTGATTATGCTTCTCATCACACCTTGGTCTCCAGAATTATTTTAGAAGGAAACCATATGACCACTCACCAAGGTGACACTTCAGAGAGTTGCCTCAATTTAGAGCCAGATCATTTGATGCAGTGGGGAGCTTGGAGAGTCTGTATTAATGAGCACATGATTTCATGATTGTCCACATCTGTTTCTATATGCAAATCCACCTGCGTTCTGTTCTGACAGGAAGAGACATTCAACCTAGCTATGGAGCTTTCCCATCTGACAGCAGGGATTACAGCAGTGACTAGGTTATAATTATTATCAAGTGGTGGAGAAGGACACAATCAGTTCATATATACGAGGTGCTTAAAACAGTGTTACAGATCCTTGGACTTGAGCCTTCTATGAGTATTAATTACTATTATTACTTATGAAAACAAATCTTACCAATCATTTTGAGAGATACAGGATTAAAAATTAATGACTCTGTTGTACAGCACTGTTTCATCGGCAAAGAACTATGATTAAACCTTGGACCTAAAGGGCTGCTATGGAGCCCTCCAGCAGGAGCTGAGAATGAAGAGCCTCAAACCCACCACATTAGAATCTGCTTTGTAAGGATGTCAGTAGATACTGTGAGCACACTCAAGTTTGAGGAGTGCCGTATTGAGTACTCCAGGGTACAGGAGAAAACCTTGGGTCACTCATATTCTGACAGCAAGACTGACTGAGAATATCTGCTCTATTTTATGGGTGGTTATTCAGCCCCATTCTCAGTACAGAAAGCAGGCTTTGAGCTGGAGGCTGGGGACCACATCTACCTTCCAGTTGGAAGGCAATTTCATGGGAAGCAAATGAGATGAACATATCAGAAGGCTTCATGGGATGCATGCAGGATCTTGGAACTGGCCTGGCACATTTAGAGTGGGAAAGCAAGTCAAACACAACATTTGAAGAAATAGGTGTATCATTAGAAAATCTGAAAATGTATTTTAAAAGGAATGCTAGTAGTGACTACAGGGAAAGAGAGTAAGTCACTTACATTAACCCAGGGATGCTCAAGGACTTGAACAGCTGAAAATCGCTGATCCACATTGACCAACAGCATCATGGTGATGAGCTCCTGTGAAGAATATTAGACTCCATTTATCCAACTTGGGAGGTGAAAAGCTGGAGGTCTACACATGCAGGCTTGCTCTCTCAGTTTGCAAAAGCATTTGGAAAAGCTCAAAACCTAAATTACATCAATTCCACTTACCTTGACTACCTGCATGGCACCTTCAAGATCTAAAGGAACTGTGAACTTTTGGAATACAAATATACAGCTTGCAGTTGACAGAAAAATAAAATGAAATTAATATTTAAGTAAATTTCATAAAGTATTTTTAGAAGCAAAGAAAGTATCCATGTTAACAGAATCATTGTAGGTAGATGATTTGATGGTTCTGAAATGAATGCAACTTTCCCATGAGCTCTGAGTAGATAGGGCCAGGGGTGGGGTAGTTTTTCATGTATCTGTCTAATTTGTATTAGAAATGGTTAGATATGCGTTATCTAGTTCCTCATGTACCACATGGGATGGGGATGACTGATTCCCATTGATGTAAAGAGTCTGTCTTGGCTTTCTTCATTCATTTTCTAACTTGCACCAGAATTTGCTAAAGCCATGGCTATGTATGATGCCTTTTTCCAGGTGCTGTGTGAATAAGGAATGCAGAACATATGGGCAGTGTCTGTCAGTGATTACAAGCCTCAGGTCAGAGGCTCGAATTAAGAGTTGGGCAAGGTCTGGGTGAGCTTTGTTGGGGTAGGTGGTGCTACATACTTGAAATCCCTGCACTCAGGAGGCTGAGTCAGGAGCATTCCAGACTCCTGTCTGGATTGAGGCCAGCCCGGACTACACAGTGAGCCTATCAAAAGTAAAAAAGCGCCTGCTTACAGGTGAGAATACTTTTCCTATCCCTGAAGTTCTTGGGCCTTCCCTTTGATACTTCTCTCATCTCCTTATATTTTCCCAAGTCCAAAGGTGGACTCCTGTACAGTGGAAGAAAATGGGAGGCTTTGTCCAGTAGGCTTCATCTCTGAACACAGTGGTCAAGTCTAAGGAGCCTATTTTTAAACTGAACTCAAATTCAGGACAGCAGAAGGAAAGTCCTACACACCGAATGACCCAAACATGACTGAAGTGGTTTTGTTTTTGTTCTTCTGGAATATTTGCATACACAATGATATCTTGAGGTGGAACGAAAATCAAAACACAAATTTGTTTCATATGCATTTTATACAAATGGCCTAAAGATAACTTTACACAGTATTTTTAGCATGCCTGTATTTTGACTGAAATCCATCAGAGGTATAGAACTGATGTATTTTGATGGTATGTCAGCAAGAAATTTCAGATATTGGGCCATTTTGGATTTTTAGGTTTTCAAATTAGGGACGTTCAATCTACAGAAAATTTGAAGAATTTAACCTGTTTCCCTTTTTTCCTCCAAAGTCCACTAATATCTCAGGATAAGATTATTGGTTTTCTTAGATGTAGATATATAATTATTTTATTGATATGTATAAAGTTACCACTTTGCTCACTTTTCAGTGTGCAGTTCGGTGCCATTTAGTATGTTCACACTGTTGTGCAGCTACCCCCACCGTCCATCATGGAGGTAGACCCTTTAGTGGGATGAAAAATCGTCGTCTCTGTCTCTGAACCAGTTATTTTTTAAGGTTGGACTACAGTGATGGTTTCTCCAGGAGTCATCTTTGACCTATGTTGAGGGTGAGCTTTCTTCCCTTTGATTAATTAGCTACCTGATTCACTCATTTATACAATGGTTCATGTATTGAATACATATGATCACCAGTCATGGACTGGTCATAATTCAGGCACTGATGATATGGCAATGAACTAAAGGGACAGAAGTCCTAACCTTCACAGAGTGTGCATTCTAGTGGGAGGCTTGGAAATCAACTGCATAAATAGGACCCTGCCTCCTACATAGACATGTCTTTGTAGGTCAACAGACTTAGACAGGCAGTTATATGACCTAGCAGGTGGACATAAAAGTCATTTTTTTAATGTTAAGGGTGTATATTCTATGGAGAATAGTTAAGTAGACAAGGAAGATAAAGCAGGCCAGATAAAAGAGCTGCAGTAGAAACAGTGGTGTGAAAGGCTTCCCTTGAGATGGCATCGAGTCAAGACCTGTGGCGAGAAATGCCACGCGGAAATCTGAGGTGGGGTCATGCTCAGCAAGGGTGGGCACATCAGGAAGCCACTGAGATGCGCCTGGACTGACAACAAGGTGGTGGCCCTAGACACGTACTGGCTGGGATGACTGTGCCCTGATGTCTGTGAAATCTTGGAATTATATAGAAAGTATGTACCAAAGTCACATTTCTGTCATGAATGTCTTTGCACACACTGATTTAGAGTCAATTCCGTTAAGGCACTCTGGCTCGGTGGCAGAAGCCAGCACAGGAAACCTACCTTTGCAGAATCAGACACATTGTCCCAGTACGGAGAAGGAAAGTCCACCTGCCCCATCAAGATCTGATCGAAAAGCACCTCCTGATCATCACCACTTCTGTGTACATGAACAACAAGGAGAGAACAGCTCTGAATGTCCGCTCAGGGCATGCCCTGTCATTTTTGTCACTGGAGCACTGGAGCCCTTCTTTTTTTATTAAATGTACAAAAGACATTTTTTTTTTTGTTAAAGACATTGAAAATATCAGTATGCAACTGTTTTGGTAAATTAAGAAAGAATGAGCTTTACAGAAGGCATGTGAATTAGCATACACAACGGAAGAAAGAACAGGCGTTGTGAGTGGGGTTCTTATTATGTCTTTTTCTGCTGTAGGCTCCTTTGTGTGCGAAGGGTGAGTGGATCATTCAGAGACTAGAGAAATGCTTTGTTGGTACTGAATAAAAGATTGCTGCCCATACCCACGAAATGGAGGGAAACCACACAACAGGATGTAAGTGATTACACCAGCTGCCCAGATGTCCACCTTGAGGCCATATCTGGAAAAAGAAATGATGTTGGAGTTAGCAAAGTCAGCCAGGACAAATTATACAGCATGCTCAAATAGATGAGTTTTCTACTGCAAGCCCAAAAGGAGAGTGAACAAAATTAAAAAATCTGACAACAAACACTAAACTAAAACTCACTCACTAAATGAGTTCAAGGCAAGTATTTTTTTAAAAAAGGAACACATGGGACTGGAGAGATGGGTCAGTGGTTAAGAGCACTTGCTGTTCTTACAGAAGACCCACGTTTGGTTCCCAGAAACTACATGGTGGTTCACAATGGTCTGTAACTCCAGTAAAAATTTAAAAAGTGCCCAAACCCTCCTTTCTCACCCTGTGGGTTTCCCTCTGAGGGTCATTTTCTTGTGTGTTCTGTTTTTCTACCCTTTTGGGTAAATGGTACAAACAGAAAAATCAACTCTACCTCCATGTGGGATCTACATGTAGGTTGAAATCACTAATACAAGTATTTGAGGCTGGGGTGCATCGCAGTGATAGAGTGACTGTCTGGTGTGCCGAGGCTCTTGAGTCAATCCTCAGTACCACAAAACAAACAACAAAAAAGAAAGAAAATGGGCTGCCTCCCCCCTTCTTCACCACACCATCCTTCCCATTCCTCCTGCTGAAGGATAGCACTTCAGAGCTCTGGCTATGGCTCTTGGTAACAGACTTTTTAATGATAAAGCTTTTGTCTCAGGCCATCCTGAGTTCAAATACTGATTCAGCCACTAACTCATCATGAGACTATAAGATACTTAACTGGTCAGATGAAAAGTCACTACATAGTCATACATGTCACTACATAGTCATGCATGAAATGAGAGTCACACTATGTACTGGCAGAGTGAGAATCAAGGAGTATTTAAGAATTGGCATATAGGTTCATAAGTCATGGGTTACCCTTCCCCCATCCATTTGCCCAATTGAGGGTAGCGATGACCATCTCATTCTGCACGCACAGACCAGCAAACATCCAATGGCTCGCTGATTGCTAAGGGTGTTTTCCTTCCATAGGAGCTAAGGAATCTCCAAGAGGACCAAAATGGGACCAGGACATGTTAAGGGTGACTGAGAAATAACCATAAGAGACTGGAATAACAGGACACAGCTGTACCTTCTGTTATCTTCAAAAGTGAGTTAATTACTACTGACATGTTTTTCTGTCATCTGGACCTTTTCTTATTCAGTGGTTAATGACTATTTTACAGGGGACTGGAGAAATGGCTCAGCGGTTAAGAGCAGTGGCCCCTCTTCCAAAGGACTCAAGTTCAGTTCCCAGCACCTACAAAGCAGCTAACAACTGCTGGTAACTCCAGTCCAGGGGGGCATTGCATGCACGTTGTACACCTACATAGAGCAGGCAAAACACTCATACACTTAACAAAGAAATTAAAAAGGAAACTGCTTTACCTTTAACAAAGACCAAATACAAGCCTTAAACAAGATGGCAGTCACTAGCAACTTGATTAAAGAAACAAAGAAAATGGCTTGCTGTAAAAGTAGGTGTGTGTGTGTGTGTGTGTGTGTGTGTGAGAGAGAGAGAGAGAGAGAGAGAGAGAGAGGATGGAAGAAAGCAGACAGTTCTGTCTGGCGAGACAGCTCAGTAATATGTTTCTTATGTTCCCTGTTGTTCTGCGGGCATAGCACTGAAATGCAGGAGAAGCATTACCCGGTCTCTGCAATGATTTCTGGAGCCACATATGTTGGGGTGCCACAGACTGTGTACAGGGGGCCATCGACAATGGTGGCCAGTCCAAAGTCACCCAACTTCAAGGATTTGCTGCCATCCTGGTGCTCATACACCTAAAATAAAAGTAAAACACATAAATGCCTTAAAAAAAGCAAGATCTCAAAGCTTTTCCTTGAAGCAATATGGGACACTGTAGATTAAGTCTAACATAAGTGAAGTAACAAGGAAGAAACAAAAAGCCAAAGAACAACAAAACCAGGCAACTGCGCAAGGATAGCCACACAAGAATATATTTCCTTAGATCACTGCAACATTAGAAACACAGTAAACAATTGGCAAATGGAATTCATTAAGCAAATGGTGGGACATTCATACAACGGGATGTAGATGCTCATCAAAATGCTGATGTGGGAGCTGGGGAGACGGCTCAGCGGTACGGCACTTGTAGCCCAGCCAGATGACCTGTGATTTCCGACAATGCATGATGAAAAGAGAGAACAATTCCTGCAAGTTGTCCTCTGAACCTCCATGCGTGCACCGTGGCAATGTGCTTACACACACACAGACACACACACACACACACACACACACACACACAAAATACATGCAAAAAGTTTTTAAATGGTGATATATGGTTCTATTTTCTGAAGTGAGTTATATTTGGGAAGTGAGGCTAGCTGCTGCAGATTGGTTTGTATAACATACCCACTAATGAAAAGGAAAAAAACCCTACAAGGGCCAAAGTCTGAAATAACACTGGGCTGGTATATCTGTTTCTGGGTGGCAAGATTATGGAGACTTTTCCCTCTGGCTTATTTGTATTTGATATTTTCCATAAAATGAAGCACAGAAAGTCTCTAGTGCAGAATCTACTATTTATGAAAATAATTACATCACTTCAGTAAAGGAGAAGCTTTAAACATGCCATTCTTCAGTAAATGTAACAAAACATCTATGCATATATTAAAATACTTTATTTTCAATGTCCCACATTTCCGACAAGATCTATTTACATTTTTTTATTAATAATTGAAAAGAATGTTAACAATTCATTTCACCTGTGGCAATTTGGAAAGATTTATCAGGTGTAGAGCTAGCATTCAGTCCAGGTTTCTTTATTAAGGCAGTAAGTTTTCAGTCTTTCACCTCACAAATCAAAATAAGGATGCCCAGGACTCTAGGCATGCATTTAAACTCCTTTAATTCTAGCCCAAGATCAAACTGACTGGATATGTTTTAAAAAGTAGCCCAAACAACTTTACTGATTTCAAAGAAAGAATAAAAAGGCATTCAGAATTCTAATTCAGTGTCGTGACCTGGAATTAATATGATAAAGAAAAGAAAACTACATTAAAATCCTACCATTTCCAAGCCCTCAAAGAAATGGCAAAGTTTTCCACATTCATCAAAATAATTTATCCAGCAAGTTGAGGCTTGCATGTCGTTCTGTTATCACTCCGTGATCATCTGTTACTTCCTGAATTCGACTGAACCTCTATCACAGCAAGACACATCTCCACACATGAGGGGTACCACTACTGTGCACATGCGGTATCTTCCTGTCTTTGGAGAAAGTAGATTAACTTTGCATTCCGCTGCAGCACAAAGTGCAGATGTTTGGCCAGCTAATCTGTAACATCAGCAATGACCATTTGAATCCAACTGTTTTGGCAGGCGGATCCACCTCTCTGGAGAGACTGTCATTTCTGATGGAAATTACTCTACTACATCTTCTCCACACTCATATTATGGAGTCTTTGTCCCTAGGGCTCTGGATACTGACCAAGTTTGGGCTGTCCTTGGGCAGGCATCCAAAGACTTCTGAGATTGCCTGCAGTTGGGTTGCTAGGGCAAAGACAGCCCCTGTCCTGTTGTCCTCTGGGGTAGATACTGTCCCCATTGTTTAATAAAGCAGCTGTATAGCCCTGATTACCAGGAACAGGTTTAAGTTAGTGCTTTGAGACATCGGAGCTACAAAATACAATATTGTCCCCAACCTAAATGTTCCCAAGCAAAAGAAATCACTAAATTATGGTGTTATCATGGCATTCTGGTCATCTAAACAACAAGCAAATGTTTTTCATGAAAAGAAACGTGAGATGGAAACGTCTAGATTGTCTGTCTAGTTCATTTCCCGTACAGAACTGTTTACGTCCGGAATTCCATTTTGGTATCAATAACTTTCTAAATGCAAAATACCCTCTTGCTTTGATGTTCTGTGGGGTCCGAACATTCATGATGTGTGCTTTGTGAGGTTGAACAGATTTTGATCTATTCAATCCCATTTATTCAGGAATTTTGTAGACCCCCCCTTTTTTTCTAAACACAGTATCTGTATCACCTAACTTTATTCAAAAGTTTGACAAAACCAGATGTTGGAGAATCCAGTCATTAAAACCCACTTATGGCTCTGGATATGACTATGCAATTCACAAGAGGCAACTGTTTTATTTATAAGCGTCTACTTTTTAATGGGAATTCTTACTAAATAGCTGCATAGCAATTACATGTAATATGGATGAACAATATAGTTCAAAGAAAGGAAAATATGAGGACCAGGCTTCAGGTCCCAGCACTTCAAGGCAAGCAAGCAAAAGAAAAAGAAAGCACTAAAAATGCTACAAAGCTACAAAAAATAAAGGACCCTCTTACAATGATCAATACTTCTAAAAATCCCAAGCCACTTAAATATGCTGAAGATATAATTCTGGCATTTAAAAAAATCTCTTTAGTCACATACACAATATGCTTTTGAGCTTTGAAAATTGTGTGGTAGAATTTTCATCAGTATAAAGAGGCTCGATATACTCAGAGCTTAAAGACAAAGGCCAATTCCATGTAATTGAAAACATTTCAAGACATGAGTCCTCTACAAATACTTCAACAAAATGTTTTTGCAGGTGAATGAATGTGCAGGGCTCTAGTTTGGAATTCTGTTTAACTTATTGTCAGGCAGGGCAGGAAACAAGGTTATTGTGGGGTTTTTCTCTGTCAACACTTTGGGAGAAAGTTGCAGAATATATTCCAGTGTTTCTTCTCATCCAAGGGAAGCACCCTTTTCTTAAGTGGCATAGTGAACTCTCTAAGAACTGGGACTCATCAGGACTGCTGTCTGCACCCTGAGGGCGTGCACCCTTGTCTCCTATTGACCCCTGTCCAAGGAGTATGAGAGCCAGTAAGGCCATTTGCAAATGTGGTCAAAACTTTATTTAAAAAAAAATCACAGCTTGATTCATGTATTTGCATCACATACACACACACACACACACACACACAGAGTCCTCAAATGATCTCTACAAAGTATTTTTCTAAATGGCAGCTATAAATTCACTCTGAGTTGTTTTTTTCTTTAATTTTATTTTTAAATACTAT
This sequence comes from Nannospalax galili, assembly GCF_000622305.1. Classification (NCBI taxonomy): domain Eukaryota; kingdom Metazoa; phylum Chordata; class Mammalia; order Rodentia; family Spalacidae; genus Nannospalax; species Nannospalax galili. Next base: position 1,047,035 of record NW_008335784.1, on the reverse strand, counting down.
TTTTATTTTATGTGTGAGTGTATTGCCTGCATGTACATAAGTGAGCCCATGTCATGCAAAGCCCACTGAGGTCAGATGAAGGAATGGGATCAACTGCAACTAAGGTTACATCGGTTGTTAGTCTCCGTGTGGATACTGGGAATCGAACCTGGGTCCTCTGCAAGAGCAGCTAGTGTTCTTAACCGCCGAGTCATCTCTCCAGCTTCATGAACTAAACTTTAAATAAAAGTTAGAAAGCATGAAGGTCACTCTCAAATTCCCATTTAAAATGGTGAGTCTCAGCGCTGGAAAGATGGCTCAGCTGTTAAGAGCACTGACTGCTCTTGCAGAGGACCTAGGTTCAATTACCAGCACCCACATGGTGGCTAACAACCACCCGTAACTACAGTTCCAGGAGGATCCAACACCCTCTTCTGACCTCCTTCGGCATTGCATAACATGGGTGCAATCACACACATGCAGGCAATATACTCATTCACATAAAATAAAAAATAATAAAATATTTTTAAAAAGGTGAGTCTCGGGGCTGGAGAAATGGCGCAGTGCTCACCTTTCTTTCAAAGAACCAGAATTCAGTTCCCAGCACCCATATTGGACAGCCATAACTGCCTGTAACTCCAGCTCTAGAGGATCCAAAACTCCCTCTTTTGGCCTCTGAGGGCATTGCACTCATATTCACAAACCTACCCACACATATACATGTAATTTAAAATATTTTAAATATTTCGAGCTTCAAAATTTATTTAAGAAATGATGATGCTCAGAATGGATTCTGACTTTGCTCCTCAAGAACTTTCCATACCCCAACTGTTTTCTGAAAAGGATGTTAGCAGACTACAAGTGGAGACCTGGACAATTTAGTCCACCCAAGGGGTCTGGTAGAACGGGAACTTCTTGCTACAACTGTATTTTAAAGGCAATATAAAACATGACCCACACGCTTAGTGGGAGTACATTAATTGTCAGTCAAGGAGTTCACAATATGAGATATAGTTTAACGTTCATCCCAGGCCCTTTAAATACTATAGATGTTCCCCCACATTTTAAACACCAAGGGGCTATTAAAGAGACGGGGATTAGTGCAAATTACCCAGCATGTAGTGCTTTCACTGTTTTAACTAAGCAATAAAACTGTGTAATTGTACAACACTAATTGAATGCAGCCACACATAATTGTGGGCTGCCATATGTATCCTATTACCATAAAGACTGTCAGTATTTTGTAAGCTACTTTTGTGATCATTACAGATGGTTACAGTCAGAGAAGTTGTTCTCTTGGGTTTATTATATGGCCATAAAGACATCCCATGATTTGACAGACTAAATGTGTTAAATGACAACAATTATGAAAAAGGCTCCAATTAAAAGCCGAAGGAATGCCCTACCGGGAAGAGATACAGTGGAAGGTCGGGTGTGTAGATTTGGGGGATTTTTTGTTAATCTTAAGTTTTGTATTAGTTATAACTTGTTGAACAGTAGATATGTGGGCATATGCCTGTTATCCCTTGGATGGGAAGCTGAGACCATTTGGAAAAAGTATTTGAAAAAAAATAAAACATTTAATATACAGTCATAAAATGCAGCCAGCGATCATAAAATATTATGAAAATTCACAGATAACTTGAGCCCAGTCAAGTGATTTCTGAGATTCTCATTCTGGGGGAGGCAAAGCTGACCAATATAACAGATGTGTTGGAACAAACGTAATTCTCAATGTTGCTACAAATTCAAGGCTAGCCCTGCTGAAATGTTGGCCAATGAATCATTAGTAGCCACAGAAATAGTTTTCACAGAGGAACTCAATAGGTACTAAAGATAATTTCACCAAATAGACTAGACCCAAAGTGATGTGAAATGGACAATGCCATGAAAAGAGGTTCAATTTACTTTTCATCATATATGGAATCCCCTTAAAAAGATATTGATTTTCCTCCAGCCATGGTATATGGCGTCTTATGGCTTCATAAGAAATGGATTAAATTTAATCATTTAAGAAGGAAAGGGATGCCAACAGTTAAGCAGGGAATTATTTTACAAAATGTACATGATGGCTCCATATTCTTGAATTAAACCTCTTGGAAAAAATAAACTCTAATAAAAAAGATTTTATTTGCACATGTCAGTTATTTCAGAAATCACAAGTTATATGAAATAAAAAAGGTCATAAAAACGTCATAGAAGTCAGAAAGGAGTAAGCCAGGGGAGAGGTTTCGATAGTAAAAGAAGAAATAAAATCTCTCCTCCAAGTAACACCCTGGTGATATCTGGGAAGACAGGGAAGTGAATGGGGACTCCAGAATCTGAGTCTCACTCCCAATTTAAAATTGTCATGAAGCTCTCTAAAAAGGGGCCTATGCAGCTGCAGGGGCACATGGAGCATGCACATTCCAGATCCTGTTAGGAATTGGATCCTAGGATTTTGACAAAACTGTGGAATTTCAATATCGTAGCAATTCTAAAAAATTTCATTACATTTTTGTTACACAATTAATAGTCCATATATCATTGTAGAAAAAAAATGTAGAAAAATCAGATCATTATATAGGAAAAAGAACTAAATCAATCCCCACACTCAAAAATAACCATTGTTAACATTATAGGTTAGGAACTTCCAGAACTTTCTGTCTTGCTCTTCTTTTCCCACTGTATATTACATTCTGAATGTTTTCCCGAGTGAGCATAAATATGCATAATCATTTACGGTCTGCTGGAAACTCCATTATAAATAGCAGACATAATAATAATCTCTAGAACACACAAGATGAATCGGGCACTGTAAGAGGACTTTGTGTGAATTGCCTGGGGACTGAGTACAAATCTGTCCAGGTGTCATTTTGTCTGTGACCTCTAGACTGGATCTATCTGTGGGACTCACATTCTCTACCAATATTAGCAGTTCTACAATTAAATGGATTTATCTTCGAATTAAGAGCCTTGGATTTAAGGCAGAAGGAAATTCATCATCTTGTGAGTCTAGTGTTGTCTTGGGTGGTAATTAAGAGGTCATAGGATACAAAGCCATCATTCCCTAGGGTGAACCATCATCCACTGAGCATGAGGTTGGAGGACCACACACGCATGGCATTCCAGGTGCAGCTTGTAGCCACACAAGCACAAGGGCAGAGAGTTTTTAAATGAAAATTTCTTTAAAAAATTTTTTATTTATTATTTTCTAGTTTATGTGTATGTGTTTATTGCCTGCAATTTCTTACCAAGAGAGAGTCAGATTCTTGGGGAAACAGCTTTTTCTGGCACAGTATTAGGGAGTTTGGGGAAAAATGGCTTTAAACATACATGTTTATATTTGAAGACATTGTGTTTACTTCTATAGTGTTTTAAGTTATATTTTTGCCAGTAAGGACTAAATTTTGTAAGGAGGTGACATCTGTATATAGTTTTTCAAAGACTCACCCAGTTTCCTAAAGAAACAAGGTGCTAATGATTTTTGTTGCCATGGGATTTTTTGCCATCTAGTGGTTACTTCTGAAAATTTCATGCATTACATTTTAGATTTTTTTTTGTTTTATTTTTTAAATTGTCTGAGAATTCTATACACGAATATAATATGTTTTGCTCAAATCCCTTCCCATTTCCAACCCTCCATTTCTCCCCTAATCCTACCCACTTTTTCTTCCCAAATTAAAAAAATTTTTCATTATTTTATGTGTATGAGTGTATTAGTCACTTTTCTGTTGCTGTGATAGAAACACTGACCCAAGCAATTTATAGAAGGAAGGGTTTATTTGAGCTTACGTTTCCAGGGGAGTTACAGTCCATCATGGCAGGGAGGCAAGGTGGCTGGAGGTGGCTGGAGCAGGAGCAGCAGAAGCTAAGCTCTCACATCATCACACAGGCACAGGAAGCAAGAGGGTGACTGGAGATCTGGCAAGGCTTAAGAACTCTCTAAGCCCACTCCCAGTGACGTGCTTTCTCCAGAATAACCACACCTTCTAAGACCTCCCAAAACAGCGCCATCATCTGGGGACAGAATGTCCAAACACTTGGAGCCAATAGGGGACATTTTCATTCAAACCACCACAATGAGTGTATTGTCTGCATATGTGTAAGTGCACCAGTGTCATGCAGTGCCTATGGAGGACAGAAGAAGGCACTGTATCCCCGGAGCTGGAGTTACAGGCAGTTGTTAGCTACCATGTGGATACTGGGAATCAAACCCAGGTCTTCTGCAAGAGCAGCCGGTGCTCTGAACTGCTGAGTCATCTCTCCAGCCCCTCTCTCCCACTTCATGTGTTCTTTTTAAAAAACCCAGAGTCCGCTTAGTGCCACCTGTGTGTTCTCAGGTGTAGAACATCTACTGGAGCACATCCCCAAAGAAAACCGGCTTTGCCTCCCACAGCACCTATCAATTACCAATAGCTCCTCAGCTAGCAGGGGGAACTTCATGAGGTCCTCCTTATTCCCTGCTGGAATTTGGCTGGCTTGATCTTGTGTAGGTCTTGTGTTTGAAGCCCCAGCCACTGTGGATTCAGGTGTGCAATGGCCTGTAATCTCCAGAAAATACTGTTTCATAGTTTTTCTTGTTTTTAAAATAATGTGTTTAGTCATAATCTGTCTTGGCGCACGCACACACAGTGGCTTCAGTGCAGAAGTTCAGCTAGGGAACTACTGCACTTTCTTTCCCCTCAGTGAGATTTACGCTGGCACAAGGTGACTCCTCTGTGTAATGGATAAGCTGAGAAATGGCTTGAGCTCCTCATGTATGCTCTGTCCACTGCTCTGTGAAGAAGTATTCCTCATTCTCAATGTCTGTCTCATTACTCACTCACCCGTCATTCATCCATGATTATTATGCACTAGGTTTGATAGCAAGTAAAGCAAACAGAAGTACATAATGCACTGGCATGATTAGCTTGAAGGAAGAATGTTAAGGTTGTGGCAAAAATAAATTTATAAGCAAGGCTTTTACTGGGTCAGTTGCTGGTTTTCACCTTCAGATAGTAACTGGGCACATTACTATCTGGCAGATCATGTAGTCTTATTAAAATACTTTGACTTTAAGGGGCTGGAGGGATGGCTCAGCAGTTAAGAGCACTGGCTGCTCTTCCAGAGGACCCAGGTTCCATTCCCAGCACCCACACAGCAACTAATAACTATCTATAACTCCAGTTCCAGGGGGAATCTGATGCTCTCTTCTGACCTCTGCAGGCATTGCATGACACAAGTGCACCTACATACATGCAGGAAATACACTTATACACATAAAATAAAAATAATAAAATATTAAAAAATACACTGATTTTACCAAATATAGATGTCATTCATATGCTCAATATAGATCTTTAAAGCTAAGCTACATTTTAATATTGTGCTATAGGAGTTAAAAGTAAAACATGCCAAATAGTCTGTTTACTCTATTACACTACATAAGATAAAGTTTATATTAATCATTGTGCTAGTTACAGCAAATATTAATCAACACTTAACTAATAAAAGTGTTGTTAGCAGTAAACAATCTATTTTTTAAAATTATTTTATTTTTATTTTTTAATGTGTATTAGTGTATTTCCTGCATATGTGCAAGTGCACCTGTGTCATGCAGTGCCCAAGGAGGTCAGAAGGAGGCATCAGATACCCTGGAGCTGAAGTTACAGAGAGTTGTTAGCTGCTATGTGGGTGCTGGGAATCGAACCCAGGTCCTCTGCAAGAGAAGTCAGTGCTCTTAACTACTGAGCCATCTTCCCAGCCCCAGCAGTACAACAATTTAAAAGGAAGTCTCTTAATGAAAGAATAAAGCAAAATGTGGAGTGAGGAATCTGTGTTTATTTAGTAAGTTTCCCCATTGAAAGCAAATAGATTCAAAATTTTTACCTTAATTTTACCACAATATTTTTCAAGAATAGTCTGTAGCCCAACACTTTGCCACAAAGTGAAAACATTTATGTACGGGTAAACAGTGAAATTTTAGAGTATTGCCAATAAGATAAGAAAAATGACTTTTCTTTGCACAATGATTTTGTGAAGCAGTTTTAATTTTTTGTTGTAAGTAAAAGGGAAATAAAAAGAAAAGGATTAATAGTTATGAATCTCTTTGTCTTCATAAAATCTCCATAAAGGAAGCTCAAAGGAATTAAAGAGCTTGTTCAAGGTCATGAGACCACACAGTGTAAGAGCAAAGCCCTTGAGTTTGAACTTTTGTCCATTTGACTGTAAAGTCCAAGTGTGTGAAGATGTGCCTCCTATAATGGTTCTTTCATATTTCCACAGAAAGTTAAACAGAATTTGAAACTGAGCAAGATCTCATGTGTAATTAGAAACGTCATCCTCATTCAGCTAAATGCACTCTATTCTTCTATCTATCCCATAATAGATTTATCCCAGAGAAATGCATCAACCCTGTCCCCTAACATCAAGAAGTCACTATAATGGAGAATTGAATCTCTTTTTTTTTTTTGACGTAGAAGTTTAAAAATAATATTATGAATGACTTCAATAGTTTCTCTATATATTTCAACTTCTTAAATTAGAAAAGGAAGGAGAGAAGAGAGAATATATATTTTTCTTTCTGGTTCATTTAAATTAAAATGTGTTCCAATGAGCACAGTACCTAAAAATATCCTGCAAACTGTAATTTTAGAAAAAGTACATGACTGTGTAATCATATAAGACATTTACAGAAATAGACAATGGTCTGCTGAGAAGCCAGTAAGTAACAGGCGCCCAAATTGCACTGAGGAGGAAAAAAGGGGAGGGGGGTAAAAAAATCACTTTTCAATCACTGAAGTTTGGGAGCTTGGAAAAGTCACTGAACAAAGGACCGCTTGTAAGTCAGTTCCCACAGGGCAATCCTACATGATTCAGGATACAGGAATAATGAATGTGGACTAGAGAAAATTGCTGCAGTTCATGGAGGCAGCTATACAGAAGAGAATGTTTAGGCTACGTGGTATTTCAGGCGCAAGCAACTCAGAGTTCTGCCATTTGACCTCGGCTATCTGTATTACCCAGGTGCTAAATGATTACCAGTGTAATTCCAGCGAACTCACTGCATGTTTATTTCTTGTAGGTATATCTTTTCTACTTTAATGTCAGTTGCATGAAGGAATGCATCTAGTTCCCTGGCACAGTACCTGGCCCAGAGTGGTACTCAGATAGCCTCTTCCTAACTCAGAGCAACATTGCAATCTTGTGACTTTGCAGATCAAAATCCAGTTGAGATCTTGACTTTTCTACTTACAAGCTGTTATAACCTTGGGCAGGTCATTTAACTTCTAGACACCCAGTTTCTTTGCCTGTGAAATGGAACAGTAATAGAATTTGCTCCAGTAGGAGCTGTAAAAAGTCCTTCCCACAAGGCTGAACACATGAGTGATTCTCCAGGCGCAGACCCACCCACTTTTATTTACATAGAGGGAGTGAAGACACTCCTGTAGTTTTCAACTGAGTATGCATTCTCATCTCCTGGAGGTGTGAATTTCTGCATCCTATCACCAGACACTAATTTCAGAGTTGGTAGAGCTGCATTAAGGCCCAGGGATTTGCATTTTAACAGTAATCTAGTACTAAACCTAAGAGTTCAGGAAGTCTTTGAACCATCCTTTGAGAAACACTGTTTTAAAAGGAGAACCCTCAACTCCCAGGATTCTGCAGTTGGGCAAACTAACAGGGTCACATATTGCACATCCACTTCTTTTTAAAAAGATTTAGTATGTGTGTGTGTCTGTGTGTATGTATGTGCACTTGTGTGCAGAAGCCTGTGGAGCTCAGAAGAGAGTGCTGGATTCCCTGGAGCTACAGTTAGAGGTGGTTATGAGAAGCCAAGTGTGGGTTCTGGGACTCTAACTCAGTCCTCTGCAAGAGCAGTAAGTATTCTTAGCTGCTGAGCCATCTTTCCAGTCCCCAAATCCTTAAACAGTGGGTTACAACCCCATCTGGGCTCATATAATGATGTGAGGATCATGAAAATTTGGCGACAGTTAAAGGATTTTGAATAGTGCAACAACCAAAAATCAATTCAAAATCAAAGCATAATAGATCCACTGTTTTGAGCAGTGCTCACTAGGCTGTATCACATGACTTCATTAGAGCCTTGGCTCTGAACATGTGGCTACATGTGCCATCATGCCTGTGTAGTGCAGAAACACTGCCTGAAACATCTCAGCTCGAATTTAATAGCACTGATACGTTACAAATGGCAGTATTTTTCCTGTACATACAGAGTTTTCTGAGATTACTGACATGACAAGAGTTGAGTTACAGGAAACAAAGGAATGCTATCATCATTCCTCAGCATGGCAATATTAAAATATTATACTTTTGGATTGTATTGTGTTTGGGATGTTTGGTTTGAAATATTTTGCTTGTTATTTATTTATGTGTTATTTTATGTGTATGAGTATATTGCCTTCATGTATGTAAGTGTACTCATGTCCTGCAGTGTCCACAGGGTCAGAAGAGGGTGTTGGATCCCCTGGAACTGGAGTTATGGATGGTTGTTAGCTGCCATGTGGGTGCTGGGAATTGAACCTGGGTCCTCTGCAAGAGCAGCCAGTGCTCTTAACCGCTGAGCCATCTCTCTCCAGCCTTGAATGTTTGATTTTTAAAAATTTACTGTTTGATTTGCTGACATGAGTTTCATAAATAAATCACTAAATGAATTTTGTCTTGAATAAAGGTAGGACAGAATTTCCAACAACTTTTGAAATGACCTAAACACACTTCTGCCATTTTATATTATGTATTCATGTCAGCATTGACAAAAATAAAATAAAAATATTAATCATCTCTGAAAAACTTTGAAGATCTATGTCCTGTGCTGTTAAATACTCAGTGAAGATTTAATTCTTTATGTACAAATAAAAATGCACAGATATTTCATTAGTATGCAATTTACCTTTGTCTTTATTAATGATAAAATTATATGTATGCCAAATAATTATTCTTTTGATATTTTATTATTTTTATTTTATATGTATGAGTGTATTGCCTGCATGTATGCAAGTGTACCTGTGTCTTGTAATGCCCAAGGAAGCATTGGATCCCCTGAAACTGGAATTATACATGGTTGTTAGCTGCCATGTGGGTGCTGGGATTTGAACCCGGATATTCTGCAAGAACAGCCAGTGCTCTTAACCACTTATAGAATTATCATTATTATTTTGAGACAAGATCTTGCTATTTTTCCAAGGCTAGCCTGGAACTTTCTATGTAGACCAGGCTTGCCTTGAATTCACAGAGATTCACCTGTCTCTGCCTTCTAAATGCTGGGATTAAAGGCGTGTGCACCATGCCTGGCTCAAAGAATTGTTTAAAAAATAAACATCTTCATGATTTATTATCAGTAAGTGTTGATTTGTATACCTATTTTGTGCACCTACATACCCTGGTTTTCATAAAATTTCTCTGGCAAAAAAGGGTCAAGAGTGGGGAAAGATAAAGGATCTGTCATCCTTGATGCTCAGGGACGGACAATGACAGTGAAAAGGATCCAGGTAGCATCTTTGGGTGGTGAAAGGAAAAGCACTTTTTTTTTTTT
>NW_008335784.1:932017-1037511 GCF_000622305.1 Nannospalax galili | reverse complement strand
GTTTTTTTGAGATAGGGTCTCCCTGTAGCCCCAGCTGTCCTGGAACTCACTATGTAGACCAGGCAGGCCTTGAACTCACAGAGATCCGCCTGCCTCTGCCTCCTGAGCACTGGGATTAAAGGTGTGCGCCACCATGCTGGCCCAGCAGTTTTTATATATAATTAAACTTCTAGCCTGAAGAGCCATTAAAATTTATGCTACTCAGTATTTCCAAGTGACAGTCTCTGCCCCTAGCTTCCATCTAGACTACCTGCACCATTAGTAACTAGGCTAGGGAAGGAACCTCGTTTGCTGGCGTGAATAAATTAGACAGGGGAATCATGAAGTGCAAACCAAATAACTATAAAAAGGAAAAAGGTATCTGGCTTTTTTGTTTCATTTTCCTTTCTTTTGAGACAGGATCTCAAGTAGCCCTGGCTGACCTTGAACTCCCATAGTAGCCAAGGGTGACCTTGAACTTCTGGTCCTCCTGCCTCTCTACCCACCAAGTGCTGAGATTACAGGCTTGTGTCACCACACCCAGTTTTATGCTGTGCTGAAGATCTGAGCCTAGGGCTTTGAGAATGCTAGGCAAGCACTTTATCAACTGAGCTACATCCCCAGACACTATTTTTAAAAGTCAGTGTTTTCCATGATTATTTTTATGCTCTTAGGATATTATCTAAAACTTCTTATGATTAGTTTCTCTTTAGTTTTTAGACCTCATCAAGATATAAAGTTACGATACTAAGGGAAGTAGTAAGAGCATCATTCTGGTGGCTGGAGAGAAGGCTTGGTCAGTAAAGTCCTAGCCATACAAGCATGAGGACCTGAGTTTGGATCCCAAGCACCATCAAAAGCCAGGCATGATGGCAAGTGCCTGTAATCCCAGTGCTGGGGAGGTGAAGACAGGTCAATCCCTCGGGCTTGTTGCTGCTCAGCTAGATTTGCTGAATTAGTGAGGGTAAACTCCAGGTTCAGTGACAGGCCTTGTCTCGAAAAATAAGGCAGAAACTAGAAAAGAAGACACTAGATGGACCACTGCACATTGACCTCTGGTCTTCACATGCTCACACCCACATGAGCACACATAACCATGCAAGCACGTGGAAACATACGAACATATTACATGCATATACCCTTCCCCGTCAAGGGCTTCCCTTTTTTTTGTTCTAGGCAAAGCTTAGAGGGTTTTATGTTAGAAACATAGCAGTCCTATAGATAAATAACAGATGTGTAAATGTTCCTATTCATTATTTGGTCCTATCACAAGATACTATCTGCAGTCAGCCTTCGACTCAGTACTCTGCTCCTACCCATTATGTTGGTATTTTGATGTCACACTAAGTATAATAGCTCAAAGAGTAGTTTACAATGGAAAACCAAGTGCAGCTGGAAATAAGCTTTAAAAGTAAAAATTTAATAGGAAAGAAAAGATAAAAGACAAAAATGTTCATTCACCAGTGAGGGCTTGAACTCAAGATGCCCGAAATCGCTTTCCTCTTACCAGCAGGTTCTCCGGCTTGATGTCACGGTGGACGATGTTCAGGCTGTGCAGGTATTTGATGGCACTGGCCAGGTTGTACAGCATCCCACTGGCATCTCGCTCCGTGTATTTGTTAGTGGAAGTGATGGCATCAAAAAGGTCTCCACCCTGGAAGAGAGCAGCAGGCTGAGCAAGGTATTAACAGATGGGCCAACAGGCTGCCCATGGAGGGACCTGACAAACCATAAAGGACATGAAGAGTGGACCAGGATTTTGGCATCCCAAGGGCTTTTTGTGCCACAGCCTTTCAAAGAACCAATGACTCTATGGTGATTTCTCAACTCAGTCCAAAAGATAGTGACATTGTGTCCTGAGTTCAAGGAAAGGAAGAGGGTGGTGAGACTGACAGTAGGCATGTGGCTGTCCCTCTCTAGGAAAGAGGAGGCAGAACTGGGTTCCCAGTTGAGAAACCTCATGACATGTGGGGGACCCTGGTGGCATGTGTTGCCCGCCACACGCCATCTGGCAGCTGAAGGGCAAATTCATAATTCTAAAACTCCCCCACTGAGAAACAGGCAATTCTGCAAGCTACACCGGTCACAGAATGTTCTTATACCTTTGAAATGATTAAGACAGACACGTGCAACACACACACACACACACACACACACACACACACACACACACTCCTTTTGACTTGCTACATTTAGCTCTGTTGGCGTGGGCGTAGCGTTTTCTTTTTCAATAATGTGCTTCTTTGTAAGGAATAGAAAAAGGACCAGCAACCATCATTCTAAAGCCGAGGAAGAAAGGGAAGGGAAGAGGGTTGGAAATTCCAAAGAAAGTTTTCTAGGAATAGTATTCATCTCAACTTTTGTTTCCTAATCCCCTTTATGATTTATTGATGACCTGATGAAACAAGATTTTAAGCTCTAATTTAAGTTCCACTTACTTGAAGACTTTATTTCAGAGACTTTGGATCTGATTTACCAAGAATGTTTGAATCATTTTCATATACAATATACCAAAGAGCTAAGGCCAGAAACCAAATATATTCATATGTCCCTATGTAGTAAACAACTTAATTTCCCTTTTAAAAATAGGAAAAAGAAAATATAGCTCTGTAACCTGACGACTTTCAAGTTTCAGCAAGTGCTCTGGGATCCTCTGTCTCCTTGTATGATTTCTACCCTGGAAACTTCTCTGTCTTGATGCTGTCTCTCCTAGTTGGGACATCTTGGTTATACAGAGAGATTTCACAGAGCCTCTTGAGTGCAGTGAAGAACCTGATGTAATCTAATCTAATGATGAGCAATCAGACTGAACTCTATCACCAAACATGTTCTCAGCACTTGAGCCTCACCCCCAAATTTAATTTGGTCTCAGCTCACCAAAAAAAAAAAAAAAAAAAAAAAAAAAAAAAAATCAGCCTACAGGAAGGCGATAAATAAAAACAGGGGCTCATCAATTTTTAACAGCACTCAGAGGGTCAACAGGAATATAGGCTTGAAGCTATTGGCCTAAGAACCATGTTGTGGTGAAAATACTGCCTGTTGGTGCTGGAGACAACAGACTTTACGAGGTTAGTAGCAAGATGATTTGATAATGAAATGCAAACATAAAGATTTGAACAAATAAAATGAACCTCTTTTGGTAAATGACTTCAAAAATACCATCATGTTCTTGTTCTCAGCCTCAAACACAGCAACAGAAGTTTATTTCTTCTTACAAATACACACCTTAACTAATTCCATGACAAGATACAGTTCAGTTGGCACATCCATCTCCTCGATCAGAAGAACAATGTTGGGATGCTTCACTCTTCTTAAAATAGACACCTCATTCTGTATCATGTGCTCCTGTCCAAGGGAGAAATCATCGTAATAACCATGGGGCATGAGAGGTAACTCAGAAGAGAACAGCTACACCATTTGATGGTTGAAGAGATGTATTTTGGTAAATATATGATATTTTGATTAGGCTAAAATTGCTAGATATTGAAGGTCCTAAGATGATTAAACTCAGAACCGTCAGCACAACTATAATTTCATATAAAAGGGTGAAACTTAGATATCAAGTGCAAGGCAAGAAAATAAATAAGTGAAGACAAGGACCAGAAACAAAATCCAAGCATTCCAACGACTTTTATCCCAGGAATATTTATAAAGTTGTAGTCTCAAGTGTTTATAACATCATGTTCCACCAAAATACATTTGTCAGGCTGAGCTTGTGTCTATTCGGAAGCCCATCTTTGTTTTTCTTCTACTCTCAGAACACAATACTTCGTAAGAATAAACTTTATACATACTTTGCCTCGACATTTACTTTTCTTGATAATTTTCAGAGCATACTCCCGAGCAGTCGACCTGCAAAGAGAAAGTTTTATTTACTGATCTTTCTATTATTTTATTTTTTATGTGTATGAATGTATTGCCTGCATGTGGTAAGTGCACCTGTGTTGCGCAGTGTCTGTGGAGGTCAGAAGAAGGCATCAAACTGGTGATCAGGCATCCGCTACCTGAGTGTTTCAATTATGAGCATGAGCTATTGTACTCAGTGCCTTCATCTCTCTTGGGGGTCATCTCCCCACAAGAGTGGCTGTGAGAGTTGTTTGAATATTTCTCAGGGTCACACAGAAGACTCCCCAAGAAGTGGATCACACTCTTTAGACTTTGGTTCAGTCTGAAAGCCTGAGTGGGGGAGTTCTGCTGGAGAACCCACGAATGATACGCTCGAAGAAGAAAAAGACAAAACCATTTCTTGGGACCCACTGAGTCTTCCATGGCTGTCCTTCATATAAAGAAAATGGAAGTGACAGTTAAAATCAACTCACTTTCTCATAGTCACGTGACAAAGTCAGGATTCTCAGATCCTGGGTTCCCTGCTTCCCATGTAGCCCAACTGACATGGCCTCTCCTGTTTAATGGATGTGAGAGAGAGGGTTCAGTCATGTTTGCCTTCAACAGGTTCCTAATGTGGGCCAACGTTTTAAAGATACTCTGGTGGCAAACCTGAGGACAGGGCTATTACCAGAGGACCCAACACAGACTTTATCATGATAAGCTACAGCTCAGGCATCGAGCTCTCATTACTGATGCAAGACAAAGAAAGCTTAGCTTTTTGCTTACAGGTATAGGTCAATTATATGGATCTAGATGGCTGTGGTTGGAATGAAACTGATTAAAGACAAATTTAGAAAATGGGATTTAAAAATATTCAGTATGGTGAACTTAATGGGATTCTTACTTTCATGGTTAGAGCAAAGAAATGATTTGCCTACAGACAAATTAAGATGCCAAGTATTAAAAAAGTTCATTTCAGGGCATTTTTAGAAACTAGTTGTGAAGCCAGGCATGGTGGTGTATGCCTTTAATCCCAGCACTTGAGAGGCAGAGGCAGGCAGATTTCTGTGTGTTCTAGGCCTGCTGGAGCTACAAGGGGACCAACAAACCAAACAAAAAATTAAATACAAATAACAAAATAAGGCCAGCCTGGTCTACATAGTGAGTTCCAGGCCAGCTGGGGCTACAGGGAGACCCTGTCTCAAAAAGACAAAATAATAAATAAATAAATAAATAAATAAATAAATAAATAAATAAATAAATATATGTTTTGTTAAAAAAAGAAACTAGTTGTGCATATTATTTCTAAAGTGTTCTCTTACTACACTTTCAGGCCCCTGTATGACACTTGTTTGCAGAAAACACCCAATAAACTGTTATAATCAAGTTTGGGGAGTAAAATCAGAAGGTGATGACTTGGAAGCCCTCTTTCTCCATTAGAAGGCCTTGGGGTTCAGATGGGAGGAAACAGGGCAGGGGTTTGCTGTCCTGTTGAGACGTGAGTGTTCAGGGGACTCTACACTTCCCTCAGCCCATGAGGATAAGGACTCAGAAGCCTAAAGATACCCTTACTTCCCACACTGCCTTGTTGATTCTTAGACAGAATCTTCTAGAATGGAGAAGAAAGTGAGTTAGGCCTCTGCTGAGTACAAGACTTGGATGTTCTTACATGTTCCCACATGTACCCTGGACCATCATCAGTGAGGCAGTGTGGTGGAGATGGAGAGGAAGCACATCAGAAAGAGGTCAAACACAATACTTGGCGAAGAGATGCCAGAGAACACTGATGAGGAAGTAACACTGTCACCTACATAGATAGGATCCTTAGGAGCTTTTGGTTAAGACTGCAAGGTCTTTCAGCAGACTCTTCTAAGAAGCTTCTGAAGATTTTGAAAACTTGAAAACAGATCATCAGGAGGAAAACTAAAAGCTGAAGTGTATCTAGTGAAAGTAAATCTCAGACTAGAACCTGGGAGCAATTTCCTCTGTGATTTAAAATGTGTCTCTCGGGACTGGAGAGATGGCTCAGCGGTTAAGAACACTAGTTGTTTTTGCAGAAGACCTGGGTTCGAATCCCAGCACCCACATGGCAGCTAACAACTAGTCTCGGGGGATCCGACAGCCTCTTCTGATCTCTGCAGGCATTACACAACATGGGTGCACTTACCTACATGCAGGCATAACACTCATACACATAAAATAAAAATAATAATTCTTTTTAAAAAAATGTGTCTTTCAATTGTAGTGATCTAGTCTTAGATCAATGGCTTCCATCCCTGAAGCAATCCCAGGCGGGGCCAGACAGCAAGGATGTCGTTGTACAAGACTCAAAGGTCAAAACTGACTTTTCCTACCACCAGTTCCACAAAAGAATGGATAGGAAGCCATGTTGGTGGGAAGAATGGATTCCCAAGTCTGACATTTGATCTTTATTTCCCTTGAAGGAGTAATATTAAAAGTACTCCACCAGTACTTTGAGCTGGTGGGGGAGCTGGAAAAGTTAGAAATTAAGAATTAGAAATTTGAAAGTTAGAAAGTAGAATTCTTCTCCACAGGCAGACAGACAGGGAGCAAAATTCCTAGTGAGTTAGTAGGTGACTCCCAGAGGCCAGGCTAGTAGGCTAGGTCCCAAGCTTACCACTGAGGGAGGAGGAGAGCAAGTATGGGGTAAGTGGCCTCAGGACTTAGAGAACATTAATGAGAAAGTGACGCTATCACCTACATACACAGGTTCCTTAGAAGATTTAGGTTGAATAAGACCACAAGGAACTGTGTCTTCTCTGCCTAGAACTTTTCATAACCCAACTAAACATTCCAATAAATTTATCCATATTTTATACCAGATAATGCACCCCATAGAGGACCAACAAATTTAATATTGAAAGTATTCTTTCTTGATTTCTTAAAGGTGGAACTATAAAGTTATATAATAACATCCTTAATTACTAGAAGCACATGTTTATAGGTAAGTAGCTGGTCTTCAAAAACAGCCTGAAAATGGTTGTCAGTGCCAAATATAAACTACAAGAGCAGAAATGTCAAGGCACACTGCAACTCCCAAAACTCGGTGAGACATTAAACCTTAAATAATGTCGTGGTTTCCCTACATACCCAGAACTCTGAGGTCTGCTGTGCCAGAGTCATTATTCAGCAAGCAGTGGACAACATGGATCTCCAAAGCATTCAGGGATGAGACCTGTCTTTTGTCCTCAGGAGCCAGTTTAGTGCTTGGAAAATAATGCTGGATGTTTGGGTTGCTAATGGCGGTACAGGCATTTGGCTGCCTGTTCCTAAAGGTATATTCTTGACCTTTTATGGGAATCCCCAGGCCATAACAGAAGCAACAGCAAGCTCTCTCTTCCTCCTTGTCTAGGGCAAATCAATTGGCTAGGTCACTTTCTCATTAAGTGGGACTCAAGGGTGCAGTTCGAGTTCCCAAGAAAAATTTCAAATATTACAAAAACACTAATTCTCATGTATTTTCTCAAAATAGTTTAGAGAAAATCATCTTGTTTAGCTTAGTCATCCTCACTTGGGGCCAGGCTTCCTCCCATGGAGTGGAATGCTACCAAAGAGAAATGGCTATCAAAGACCGGGGTGCTCTGAGCTAAGATGGCGTCCTTGTTTGCTGTGTTTTGGAAGGTTTTAAAAGATCGTTCGGCAAAGATGACATAGCTACCAACAGCTCTTTATGCAGCATTTGCTGAATTTTACAGCAACTCTTGTGTGTGGCTAAGGTTCTAAGTACCTGGCTGTGCTCTGTCTCTCTGTAGCACCTGAAAGGCCCAGTGGGGCAAGAAGTCCCTGAACTTCAACACTTAGTTGAGTTGATGGTGACAGTTAGTAGTGATCACCCCCATTCTTCATCCTCCAAGTCATCGTCACAAAACCTAACCTCTTCTCTAAGGGGGGAAGATGCCCGCTGCAGCCAGTCAGCGAATTGAGGCATCCTAGAAGGGCTTGCCAAACATCTTCCAGGAGAATTTGCTTTCAAATCTGAGTAAGGGCCTCACAGTTCTCCAGTGTCAGAGCATCCTCAGGTGGGAAGGAAGAGTAGCAGTCAGCTAGCCCAGAGATGGCTAAGCTTCTTTGCCTGGCTCATATCTCATCAATTGTTTTCTAGGGGTACAGTTGACAAATTCTGGAGACTGTCTAGGTGGATGCAACCTATTCTGGTGAAACAAAAGTTTGGTGAGAGCCTACCCTTATCACTAGAGTCAATGGTTTTATTTTATTTATTTAATTCTTTAAGCTTATAGTTGGAGGCAAGTGAGAAGGGTATGTGGTCCTCTAGGATTTTTATGTGGTGACTCTGGGCCATAATCTCTAAAAACACAAGCAGTGAAGGTGGGAGGAGGGCCAAGAGCCACCTGGGACATGACATGGCTTTACTCATGACCACATCACTCACCCTCAGTATGTTCGATCAGGAGTTCACACAAAGCCACCTCTAGGGCACCTCTAGCAAGCCCTCTGCTGGTTCTCTGACCGCCCACATGTGCTTTAAAGCGCTGTGAGCTTTCCCTGATGGACTCAAAATAGATGTCTCCCATAACATAAGTCAAAGTGTACTACCTACCATCAGCAAGTCCTCAGATCCAAGAGCCACTTGAAAAATTACTCCTGGGGTGCAGACAAAAATCTCACAGCAGTGTGCTAGCAAAGACTATGCTGTTAAGGACCACTGCAGGAAGACCTATGTAGCCTATTACTGTGCCCTTTATAGAAAAATCTTGCCTGTGACAGCATATTATTAACAGAGGAGGAGCATTTCTGCCCTTGTTACTACATATTCATTCCTCAACATGCAGCAGATGCGCCCAAAACCAGTGTGCTAGTCACAATATTCATAGCTCAGTTTTATTTTCTTGGACCTCTGGAAGATATTAAAAGAATGTTTCATGATACCTCTGGGGAGAGAGGGCACCAGCCATATGTCCTTGTTCAGCAGGAGCTGAATACTAACACTTCTGGAGAAATCTGGCATTTAGACTCTGAAGTTTCATGCAGTGAGACCCAAGATGTGAACTCATGCATATGGACGTAAGCCAAGTAGGAAAATAAATGAATTCTGGATGGAGACATAGGAGCTCTGTAGTGTGAAAAGGTTGGGACCGTAGGTCTGAGATGCTATCCCAGTGCAGGACCAGCTATGAAGGACAGTAAGCACCCACAGGCTCAGCTTAACAGATGATAAGCCCTGGCAAATGACCAAACAGCCCACAGAGAAAGGTCACACAAATCCGCTGAAATAGAGATTTTTATACTTAGTGGAAATAATGCTAAAAGCACTGGCTATATATTAATAAAATATAAATATGTATACATGTACTTATACCCCTCCACCCATCACCTTAGGGATGGTTTGCCTAATTGAATTTCTGTCTCACTTGTACATTGGGAGGCATGACTTCAGTGCATCTAAGTTCCTTTATTAGAATCTTATGGAGAGTCCTTATTAGATGCAGTGAAGCAAACGGGCCGAAAGTTTGTTTTGAGGACCAAAGCTCTGATCTAAGCATTTAGCAGCAGAGTGATCTTGGACATTTAATTTCTTTAGTATATCTTTTTATAAAATGGGGACAGAACTACTGACATGATTCCTTCATTATAATTCAATGGGCTACTGTAACTTAAGGACCTTGCATTAATAGATAGGCACTCAATAAACAGTAACTGCTCTTGTTTCAGGATGTGTGGAGCCCACTGCAGTATTGGAACATTTTCTGTATTTGGCAGTGAGGCAATCAAAGGCCAAGTCCCATGGGTACAGGCTTGGGACTAAGGTGACAGAGGAGAAAGGTGAACTGACAGCGTGCACAAGGGAAATTTTCAAGCCAGCGATTACTCACGCCACTACCTTGCACAGAGTGGATGCTCTGTATGGGCTGTTTGTGTTGTGAACATCCTGGTTCGGCTGGAATGCAGAAGCGGAGTGAAATCTGAGAGCTACTGTTTGAGGGTAAATTAGCGAGGGCTTTGCGGCCTTGGTCAAAGAAGGGATGCATCCTTCAAAGGGTGGAAAGGGATGCAGGGAGCTCTTATCGGATACTGGTCCAACTAAGAATCCTAGTGATACCTGATGTCCTAGTCATGCTTCCAGCTATAAGTAGCATGGATCTGTGCTTCCTGTGAAGATGTGAAGAACCAGCTCTAGCTTTTTCACACTAAAGCTTCCTAATCTGTCTTCCAGCCTGAGGTGTCCTCTTTGAGTGACGGTGTGGTGTGACACAGGACAGGGATCCTTAAACAAGGTCCAGGAACTGCAGGAGTGTCCAGCTTGGAGTGGAGAAGGGAAGCACTGAACTATAAATACCTCAGGTCAGTCCCCAGAAAGCCAGAGGGATCCCCTCAAGGGACGAGGTAGGTACCTCTATCCCAGCTCTGAGAAGCTGTCAGGTGTCCAGGTCCCTGAATGCTCACAACAGCCACGGAAGAGAGCTCTGATTATGCCACTGAGGGTCTGAGGTCACCTCAGGTTGGGCTGTCACTGTATTAGCTGCCACTTCTTTACCTGGTAACCACCAGCTACTGTTCTTGATCAGTCATCAAGAACCTAGGGATAAACCAGACATGGGAGCATGCCTGTAATCCTAACACTCAGAAGACAGAGGTAAGGAGACGGTGAGCTGGAGGACAGTTTGAACGCATAGTCAGACCCTATATAAAAAAGCTGAGGAGTGGCTTGGTGGTAGCTCACTGTCCAGCATGCACAAAGTCCTGGATTCAATCCCCAGGGATGGGAGAAAAAAACATGATTCCAAACCCTTTCTTTTGACCAAAATGTACCTGGATTATCTGTCTGAATACACATTCAAGTATCAAATACTGTTTTTGTAGGGTCAATAAATATGAGTTCTAAAGCTTTTCAAGGTTATTGTTCTATATAATTTTTTGATAGTGCATATTACAGATTAAGCTCTCTAAAGACAGAGAGAGAAAGAGAAAAACTAACCTGACAGAACTAAAAAAATTTTGGTAAGTACATTAAAAAAATCAGTGTCCTTGTTTTATAGATCATCCCAAAGAATCACTGCATTTTTAAGTGTGTTTTTAGATGTCTTTTCTGTTCTTTTTCTTTTAGCATCTGAGCTTGAAACATTAACTTATTCCATATGTGTTTCAGACTGCAAATAGAGACACAATCTTGGGAAACACAATGCCACGTGTTCCCTTTAATACTCTATACAAACAATCTCATGCTCACCTTTCTACACATTCCTTGACAACAGCAAAATTTCCATCTCCTATTGTCCTCCCGACTTTATATCGCTCCGTTATTGTGGCTGGAATCTGGAAGCCTTCCTCAGACACTTCTGAAAGAGTCATTAGTATGTTTTTATTGGTAGAGAAGGAGACGCAGATGTTGCACAAAGGACACATTTCTTAGCACCATCTTATAGACTGGAACTGATTCAGGACCATTACGTCACTTTTCTTTATGTGATGTATGTGAGGCAACAACCTCTTCCCTTGCAGGTTTGTACAGACACAACAGTTTTTACTAAGACAAATGACAGACTAAAAGGAAACCTACAGGATCCACCTGCATCCAAATTAGTGCCACTTACGTTTTCTGCTGCAAGTGGGTATTCAGAAGAGGAGATCTTGCTGTTTGAACTTCACGCCAATTTGATCAATCGCATTGTCTGAATACCCACTGTGTTCAGAAATGACATTCTGATATACAGTACATAGGAAAATGCAGTTCTTAAGGGACACTGGGCTGTTTGGCACTGTACAAGCATGAAAAATTCCTGCTGTTTGGACACTTAGCTTCACTACATCCTGAAATGGAGATCTCCGTAAAATTCTTTACAAGCTAAGCATTGATCGCCACCCCTCCCTAAGTATCAATGAGCAGATTTTAGACAAATGTTCTCACCGGCAACCTGCATAGCAGATGTCGAGGGTAAGTCTCCAAATCTATTATGTCTGTGAACAGAACAGTTTTGTACTTGCATAACACATTTTACCCCTGAAAATGCATTTTGAAATATTTTACAAATTCCTAATAATGCTTTAAATATCCAAGGCTATAAAACTAAATAAGCCAGGACGGGTCACATAGATACGCTGGATAACCTTTAACGTGTTAGGGGTATAAAAAGCCTTTTATAGCTTGGCTCTAAAATGTACATGTTTTGAAATTAAGCATCCTAGCTCTTCCCAGGCAATCTGTATGTAAAGATGTGATGGAAGTCTAGTGGGTTTTCTAGCTGTGCGCTTCTTTTTGCCTAGCCTCATAAACGGAGACTGAATATCTTCTTAAAATCAAACAAGAGTCTTGGGTATGAAGGGGATTTCTGGTAAGTTTTGTATCTCACATTTCATATGTGTTACTGGGGGAGAAAGAATGGAAAGTCATACTCATCAGACACCTGCTGCAGGACCTCTGTGCTAACTTCATGGTGCTCAGGATGGAGTTTCTGGAAAGTGTAGTCTGAACACAGGACAAATGCTACTGCAATCTTTCACTGCGCATCTGCAGTTTCCTCATCACTGTGGGTGACACTTTACTCCAGGATGGCTGGAAGCTAACTGGGCAGTTCCCAGAATAAAGTGAGGGCTAGAGCCAAGGCCCCCTCCCTTATCCCACTCAGGAAAGAGCCTTGCTTATGTTTGAAAAACTCAGCCTGGAGATTTCCATCTTCTCCCCAAAGAGTAGTAGATGGTTGTGGAGCATCTGAATTTACAAAATATCTACCAGATGGCACAGTCTAAGACTGTGTACATGGGCAATAAAGTGGTTGTCCTTTGGGATAAGTTAGATCCTCAGATAGAAAAGAGAAGTAGGTCATTCATCCTTTCTTCCAGTGGAGACATTCACCAGGACGCCCATGCAAAACATAGCACTTGGGATTTTTCCACCAACTATTGATAAAGCATCCCTCTTAGACTCAGTTTAGGCTTAGTCAAGGACCATTTCCTTTCATTAGGTGAATATGGCACATTGGAACAAAGGAGACTTCCAGATGGTTGAGCTACAAACTCCTGGAAATGCAAAAAGGTCTGAAATTACATGGCTGGAAGCTTAATAAAAGAGATTCCCTCGGAGGGTGCTTGGGGAAAGTGTCAAGTCTTATCATTTGAAAGAGTAAGAGGCGCTGACTTCTAACAGTGGCTTAATCTTAATACACACTCTTCCAAATGGTTTCCTCTCATTGACTAGCACCTGATTACAACCCCAGGGGGACAGAAATAGTGACATTTGATAATCTGCCTTTTTTATAAAAGAGGAAATATAGAGAACTGAAGAGGCTTGCTCCAAACCGTCCAGGCAGTTAGTAGGAAAGTCAGCTCTGGAATTCAGGTCATGTGATTGCATAGAAATTCTAATGCGAATGACCTTAAGTAAAGGGAAAGCACTTGCTAACCATGAATTCTTTCTGTAAAGTCATATTTTCATATATTGAATTCCCTTGAGTTGGAGCACATACACAGGTCTTTCCATTCAAGAGCCAATTTTCTTTAACATGAAAAGTGAACAGTTAGGGAAAACAAAGGCAGGCAATAGCTGGTCTTCCTAAGAAACATACACCCTCAGCGAATGTGAAAGGACTCCAAATTAGGCCAACTCCTTCCCATTCTCAGAGGTGGATACCATTCCCTGTAGGAGTCACACTCACTCCTGTACCCTGTGATTGATCCCCGTGAACTGCTGGGGTTTGCCTACTCACTGTGCTTCAGACGGTATAGCTTTTCAGAGTAAATTTACCCAACCCCTCCTCCCTTCTCCATCCCCTAGGCAAGCGATGCCTTCTCCCAAGGTCATCACCTTCCCCAGGTCCATCATTCTCGTCCATTGAGCTGCAGACTTTGGTGGATGCAAGTGAAGTGGAGGAGCCACCATGTTGAGAGCTCTGTAAAGGAACAGACAACAATAAAAAACCTGAGTCAGAGTGACCTAGCCTCCACAAGCCACACCCAGCCCCAAGTCTCCGGAGCTAGCTTTGGCCCCTCCCAGGGAGGACTGAGTCTTCTAACTTGGAAAAGGAGGTCTTCACTATCCAATAAGGGCCATATGTCCCACCCTCCTCATTAGTGAGTGAGAGGTTATGTTGATGAAGAGAAGATAATCATTGGACACCTGGGTGTCCATGACTTCTTATGCCTCTTCCTCAAAATTGGCGTCTTTGAACTTGGGCATGGTAGATTTTAGGTATCTCACTTCAATCTTCTAGTCTACTGTCAGTCTCAAATGTGGAGCTGTTCCGATCTTATCTACTATCTTTCTGTTTTCACAATAGAAAAAATATCTCTTAAGTTTGTTGGGAACTGTTCTTAAAAAAAAAAACAAAACTACTCAGCTTTAGCAAAACTGTAGGAGAGGGTGGGTTTGCTAATCTTACATTGAGATAAATACATATACAGTTACAGTAAACAGGAGACCAGTTTGTTAAATGTTATATAGTATGTCTGAGGTAAAGGCAAGAATTAAAGCCTAGGCCAAGGAGTCCCCTGTAATTTACATGGTTTAGACAGATTTTGAATGAAGACTCATGAGAGCAAACAGGGTAATGACTCTATGAGAGAGCAAATATTCAATATTATGATTGGCTGGGGGTGGTACTTTAACAATGAATGTTTCCATCTCTGCATCTATTTCTTGGGGAAACAATTTGCACACAGCAATTCTATTTCTAAATAGTTAACACAGCTTGTCCTAAAAGATCTTCCTTCTGTTTCCCTGGGTTTATCCACTTGGTTGGCCTGATGGGAGCAGGAGGCGGTGAGGGGGCGGCATTGGCTCATGGTGCCGGCTGTCTGTGGAGCAGAGAGAAGGGAAAGAGCAGCTGTAGTTGCATTGATAAGAGGTGATGAGAAGCAAACTTGACCTACATTTCCTCTTCTTACCTGTCTCCCCTCCAGCTTCCTCCCCATTCCATCCAGCCTGAACTGTGCACAAGGTAAGGGGGAAGAACAGTTTTATGTGGGACATATCAAACAGCTCCCTGCACAGAAAATTCAAAGACCTTAGCCTTCATAAACAGATTCAGGTAGCTGGGGGCGGGGTACATCACCTAATCACTCCAGGGCCATTTGAAGCAAGCACCATAGAACATTTTCCTGAGTGACAAAGATGAATAGACCCCATTTGGATGAATTCATTAATGCTGACAGTTGGCATGATTGGATGGAAGTTAATTTAGTAATGATAACCTCTGATTCTCTACTGGACATTCTAGAAGTTTGGGTATTGTACTAGTATACTCCCAAAAGGCATCCAGTTTGTATGATGTGCTCATATTTGCTCAGGTCACAAAAATCTCCCTTCAATAAGCTTGGTGATTTGAGTCGTTCTCCCTGCTTCTCTCATTCAGTTTTACTTTGTGACTTGTGGCATCCATTTGTCACATCATACTAGAAAGAGGGATTTCAGATTCTTTTTTTCCAAACAGTGTATTTTTTTAGCGTGACACTACAGATTCATAACCTACTGTGTTGAAGGAACTGTAAACATATCAGCTTGGAAGCCATGCTCTACTGACTTTTATGAATGTCTGTTTGTGAAAACCTTGTACTTATCCTGTCGGGATGGGTGGCAGAAACAAGGCAGATTTACTATGTTGATGACTGGAGAAAATAAACATTAACATGACCACAGTTGAGGGGAAGGTGTGTACTTTCCAGAACAGTGAGATCCTTTATCATCCAAGTCACTCCAAGTGCAATAGTGCCCCAGGCAGTAAAGCACTAAGTAAATGGCTAAGATGTAGCACTTCTCTTTCTGGGTTTTCTGACCCCTGGATTTCTTCTAAGCAGCATCACAAATGGTGTTTCATGATGCAGACACATTGTGGTTTGGGGTGGCAGGTACTGCCTTGTCATGTGGTGTTCCATATTTTACAATTCAAAGACATTCTTTCATCAAGCACCCAAGTTAATAGACCAGTCATATGTTTGCCAGCAAAGATGCCCACAGTTTATATACTCAGTTCCAAAAGTTCCTTCTCTCAATAAGAACATCAGGCACTCAACATAGAACTCTGACCCAAAATACACAAAAACATCTTTGAAACTGCAGCATTCTATAAGCTTGCTGTGTATTACTCAATAAATTGCCTTATCAACTAATGAATTACATTTTCAACAGAACACCAAATGTCTGATGCCCTGAACACTTGCCACAGTGCCGGCTGTGTTTTCTCTACCATATGAATAAAAAAAAAAAAAAAAAATCCCTCAGGGTTTTACAGCTCTGTTTTTTTGTGTTCTTTTAAGCAGGGTTAACACAAGTGAGCTTGAGTCTATAGTTGGTTTTGCTTTCCTTCAACTCGGTAAGTTTGTGTTTTTGAAATGTAACCTATGCTATTTCAAACTTCCTGCTGTTTAAGAGTAAGTAGTTGATGACTGACAGTTTTAAGAGAAAAATTCGTTAGTTATGAACAGGGATCACTGAAAATGGAACGTTCTGGTCTTCCTTATTATGTTCAGGTACAGTAAAAGAAATCTAATGACATTCTCGTGTAATCTCTTTGGCCCAAAAAAGTAAGATTGTGAACATTACAGTTTTCTAATGCAATGACCATTCATGGACTCAGAGAACTCCAGCGGCTGGAACAGACCTTAAACATCACCTCTTCTACCCCATTTCCAGAGGCCGAACTCCCCATAGATGGCCCCAAAAGGTGGTCAGGTGACCTGTGTCCAAATGCAGCTAGTACTGAGCACATTATTTCTTGAGGCAGCTCTTTAATTGTTAATGAGGCAAAGTAGCAGAAGTGCTTTGATTTGTACTGAAGTGATATCCTGGACATTTTCCATTTACAGTTCTTATGGCACACCCACAGAGTTAACCAGTACAGGTGTAATCCCTTTCCATAAGACAGAATTTCCGGTTTTTGGAAACAGGTAGGGTTCCTGGGTCTACTCCCTCCATTTTCATATTCTTAGTTCCTTTTCCTGGTTCATCATATGACAGAGCTCCCTGACCCCCTCCACATTCTCCTGGGGACATGGTCCTGCTTATAATACCACTGTTTAAACCTGGTGTTCAAAACTATAAGCAATTAGCTAAGTGTGCTCTTTTTGGCTTATCAGTAGGCCAAGTTTTAACCTTTCACTGATCTTATAGCTGAATTCACATTTCCCTTTTGAGAGGTAGGCACTATGAAGATTTCACATTTATTCATGCTAAATATCATCGTCATTATATTAATTTTCTTCTAGCCTGTTAATTGTTGGTCTCTGGATTCTGATTTTTCCACCCCACCCATTTCTCTCTTTCCTTCCTCTCTCCTCATCCTCCCTCTTCAACCCATTCCCTCTCTCTAGTAATCTACATGGACCTTTGAAGCAGTTGCTACTAACATGCCTAAGTATATTTAGATCCTTAGTCTCTCCTGGAACATTTTGCTCCTTATTTGTGAGTCTTATTTAAAAATAGTAAAGAGAACATGTATAAGCTCTCATTCTTTAGAACTGACCTAATGAAGACCAACTATCCCTTGATTCTGACTGACAGAATCTGCAAGGTCCACCTGTATTTCTGATCTTTCCTAAATGCTTTAAAATGTTTTACCTGTGTTTTGTGTTTTGAAGCAGATAAACTACCTTAGAAGGTATACACTGGTAAGATTTTATGTTTACTTCAGTAACTTTGCTAATGCTAAGGCATCTGGGCCTGCAGTTATTTTAGAATTTAATGCAATTAGCTGCTCTGAGAGGCGTCGTGACATTTGAAATATCATCACTTCCCAGCAGCTTTAATGGGAACCATTTGGGCAGGTTGCTGACACCTGGAGGCTTTTATAGCACACCTTCATAAAAGCCTCTCCCTAAGTAAGAACATATCCTAAGTACAATGATTTAGCTTTGGATCACATAACAGATGGGGAACATATCACACTTTTTGAACTAAGTGAGAAAGCCAACATAACAGCTCTAACCACATTTTACCAAGATGTATCTGATGACTACGTAGTAAAAGAAACAGTTCATTTTTAAATGTTCCGAGTTACTCATGCCATTTGTATTAATGTTGTCACTCAGCTGGGGTCCACATTGCACCAAGATTTGGAAAATATCCAATCGATACAATTGATTCAATCAATGCAGGCAAGCTTAGGCATATCGCCCAAGCTCTGGCTGGTTAATGGTACTATTCCCACTTCACATCTTGCCTTGGCATGCAGTTATTACTTTTTTGAGTTAATATTGATGTGAAAAGTAGTTAAAAAGGATTTATAAATCCAGTGCTCATTTCATATGATTTCTGAACCAACTTTATAAAGGAAACATAAGTAATAAATGTTTAAGAAACCAACAGCGATCTTGGTAATCTTGACCTTAGATCTATAGAAAATTTTAAGACCTGATACAACAACATTAAAAAATAATCTTTGTGTAGAGCACTGGCCACTAATAAAAGTTCATATAATATAGAAAAGCCATACATTTCATCACTTTCCAAATGATTACAGAGCACCAAGTTGATGGCATCAATGCACAATGACTAACAAATCCCAGTGCTTGAAATGAGATACTCATCTATGTTCTTCATATTATGTTTATCCTAAATAAACCTTATGGAATACACAATCAGTAATGAAGGATACATATATGAACATTTAAATGTCATAAAGATTTGGCTAAATTGTTTGAAAACTGAATAACTATTATTCAAGAAATTAGTTTGTTGTGAGGAGGACTCAATAAAAATAGAGATCTCGGCATTGTGTCTATGGTGAAGCCATGGATACTAAGGTTTCAAAAGTAAATGCATTTATTTACAATTCAATCTCTGTTCTGTCAGTTTCCTTTCCCTCTACTCCACAGTCACTAGACTCCGGTAAAGATCTCCACACTTGCAATCTGAGCTGTTTGTCTTGAAGAGCCTGTTAAGCTAAATGCCTCCACTCATGGATTATTCTTGATAAGCTCATAGTTTGGAAGGGGGCTAGGAAGTCATCTTGCATGTACCCCTGGATAGAATCACTCCCTGAGCAATTTAATCCCCAAGTAGAAAGCTCAGTCTGTCATGAGGAGAGCTTACTACTCTTCCAGGCACCTACTACATTTAAATTTAAACACTCGCAATGCTGAAAAAGTATGAATGCACTTTGGAATTTTATAAATTTGGAAACATCCCCTCCAGCTGTATCATTATAACTGTGGACACTGGTTAAATCTATCATGGAAACAAAAAAGGAGCAGACTGCAGTCAACTGATAGTAAGATAAAAATCCTAGTAAAAAATGTTAGACTGAAAACCAGGATGTTGATCTTTTCCAATTTTAATGAAATATTTCTTCTAATTTGATGAGCAAAATTTGTAACTCTCTTCTGTATTGTACTATGAATAAACATTATTGTTCTAACTTAAAGTTGAGGAATCAAATATTTTGTTATCATTAATTGTAATTTATTTAATATATTTACCTGGTACATAAGAAATAAGTAGCCTCCATATATACAAACACATATACACATACATTTTCCTACTGTAAATTCCATGAACTTGGGAAAAAATGCCATTAATCCCAGGAGAGAACAACTATTTTTTTTTCTTTAAAAAATGCATTGTAATTCTTGATTTTCCAGTCAGTTACCAATTTGTCTGAAGAATTCACCCTGACAGGAAGAAAAATTGCTAACTGTAGTGCAACCATCGGAAACAGAATTTCTCATCAGATACTCTTCTTACTTAATTTCAATTGTCAGTATAACTGTAGTGTGTGCTGTTGTGTTATCACTCACTGATGCCATTCAGCACAAGAAGACAGGGCACATGGTGATGGTAACCCTTGCCCCACACCATCATTTCAGCTCCAATGTCTAGTCAAAGAAACTCACTGAACAACATAGGCAGTTTTTCCTGTTTATTACATAGTTATGCTAAGCTGGTAAGTGTCACAAAGATAAGTTCAGGAGGAGTAACATGGTCAAGTGTGAAACACAAGATACAACATTTTACAATAAAACTACAGCACAAAGGCATGAAAACTTTCCAAACTGGGTAGTTCAGTAAAACATTTTGCTGATTTTCAGCTCTATAAAACTCTGCCGATGATGGTCTTGAATGATGTATTTTCCAATATACTGCTGTTTAAACCATTTTAATACCAAATGCTCTTCTAAAAGAAGAGACTATACATCCAAGTAGCCCCCACTGTAAGTGGTATGTAACCTCTATAAAAAATTTATCCATATTGATGACATTCATACTATTTCAAAGAGTCCTTGGAAAAGTAAGCTAAGTTCCTTGCCTGGTGACGAGTAAAAACTCCTCAAAAACACATCACAGCAAAATTACCTTCTCTATTCTTTGCCTATGAACCCTCAGATATCTACTACCCTGGCTTCAAAAACATTGTGTGGCCATATATAATACAAACACCTGGTATTACATGCATCACTTATACTACCTTGGAATTTATCCATCACCTTTATTACAGTAAAATACATTTCAAAGACACCATATGTCATGCACCCTTAAGAGCTGTACTGACGGCCTCTGATTTCCCCTTTTTTCCCCACATGCGTTAGAGGCACAAAATTACAAATATTTTTCAGCTGACAGTTTAACAAGCTGTATCAGGCAATTGTTATATTGAAATCAATGTATCTCTAATTTCAACACTATTCCTCTGTGGCTAAAGCAACCAAACACAGTTGTTACTACATGCACAATTAGAGATGCTAACAAGGCTAATACAAATATGCATAAATGAGCAAATGTACACACACAGTAACGCCTGTCAATTAGCATTTCAAGTGTGTATGTACCCATAGAGATACATACACACATACAGCAAGTATCTTCATGATATTTTAACAGTTTAGAACAGTGTTTTAAAAGAGCATACAGAATTGCCTTACCGGTTATCTGGCTTTGTAATTAAATGCACTTCAAATCAAATGCACTTTAAATATTTTTTCTATTTTTATTTTGGCATAATACTGACTACCCACAACTCTAGAACTCAGTTTAGTGAATATTAATTAATAATCACTATAGTTATCAATATACATAGACTAGGAAAACGTCACTGCATTCATTCATTTTATTGATGGAGCATGAAGAAGCTACGAAATAAACTTTAATGAGTACTTATATTTAACAGTTAATAAAAGATTGGGTTTCCTTGGATTTCAATTTTTCTGTTTATCTGGATTTAAATTAATTTTTAGATAAATCAGTACATCTGAATATTTGGAACCATTTTTTTCCACGATTGTTTTGCAAACTGATTTTGTGCCTAAACCTGTCAAAACTAATTTGTGTATCCCAATGTCATGGCATAAAGTTTTACATACAATTCCACAAGAGCCAGTAACTCATAAGGACATGCCACAAATACCATACGTTACTATTTATGTTCTAGATACATACACAGTTACTTACATAGGCACACCCACATATACACAAGCCCTGCAAATGCACATAAACACCTACACACCTGTATAGATATATGGCCACAATAAAAAATTAATAGTTCAACAGTTAAAATATGTGGATTTATGTTTTAGGAATATTCTGTATTTTCATTCTCATTTATTAAGAAATGAGGCATTTAGACTTCATTGTTTTTAAGTGGAAACAAAAGCACGATTGTTTATGGATGTGTAGTGGATAAGGACAGATACCCCAGCTGCATAGCAGGGAACACAGGCAGGACACCGGTGCTGGCTCAGATGTTTTCAGAAAATGTGATCTGACTTGGAAATACTAAGATGAGCTAATATTTGTGTGCAGGGATGTATACAGATGGGTGGACCCGAAACTTCTTTAAAAAGTATGGCAGTACAGACCCGCAGGACGATGAATACGCCACAGGCTTTCAAAAGCATCGTCTTAGTTCACACTTCACATATTACTAGGTTTTTCACTTCTAAAATGCTGAAAGCAGGGGATGCTTGTAACATTCTTCTCTCTAGCTACATCTAAAAACACTGAGTGCAAAGGAAGAAGCCGCAAAAGGTCAACTACACCACAGTCTACAATGCATGTTAAGGCTTATCACCAGGAGAAAAGTGCATGGCTTTTGCTGAATGGAGTCCTCTCCTGCTCAGTATGTCATTTAAAAAAATTCAATGTCTAATTATGTAAAAAGAATTCTACAAGTAGGCAACTCTTAAGTGCCTATAAGTCACCAACTGGATTCTTCCAGTGAACTGAAAACTTCTGGTTTGCTGCTAACGAATTTTAAATTTTGCTTCTCCTTTAGTACAATACAGTTATTCCCTGCTTAGAGAGAGAGCTCAGAGTGTATAAATGGCATGCTATTTCAATCTTGAAGAGACTTTAGTTTCAAAAAGTAAATGATATATATTGCCCCTGAACAGTTCTTTAATAAAAGTCATATGTTCAGAAGATTAACTGCTGTGGAGTAGCATTTCCCTTGGAACTGCTTGAACGGAAAGTTGGCCATGGTATCTACCAGCAATTAGTACAAGTCCACTTTCTTCACGCCGTATCTAAACAAAGCCACGGGCTTTACATCAATCGTCAATATCTGCTACTTATCCAGAACAAATAGCATTTATCAGGCCTCTCTAAGCAGTAGTTGTCCAGAAGATTGACAGCACAGGGAAGCTGAACTTACTGGAATTTATTTTTGTTCTGGACCATCTGACCCCAGCAGACTTCAGTTAACTGTCCCACTGCTTTCTTTGCATTTTTGACAGTTTAGTCAAATACATACTAATCTTTTATAGACCCAACTGTATTAAGTAATGCATTTTACAAAGACATAACTAAAACAGACACCAGCCTAGGCAACCTCACAGATGTTTACTGTTTCAGCTACGACAAAGCAGCCTTTTGATCTCAGTAGGAGTCTCTGTTCATGTCTATTGGAAACAGTTTTAAAATCTGAAGTCTGGAACAGGTATGGTTATGAACTGTTCTTTCAAGGCGGAGGGGTTCAGTTTGCAGTTCTCAAATAACATGCCAAAGAAGTGCCTTTCTACCCACAGACAGGATAATGAGGCACCAATTATTATTTGGCTACATTTTCAAATGCTGTTAAGTTGCCTGGACTTTTTTTTTTTCTTTTTCTTTTGGTAGGAATATTTTATTCACTTGTCAATTGAGATGGTAACATAGGTAACTATAAACCAGATGGCAAAATTTGCTAGTTGAACAGTCTACCAAGGAGATAAATCAATATTATTTAAAAAGTGTATGACAACTGAATTCCTCTCCATCTTGAATTGAGCATTTAAAAATTGTTTTCAAGAAAAATTTGAAAGAAATTTCAAGTAAAAGCCTCCAAATGGCATCTTACATTTTAAATTTATCACCTACTGAGATATGTCAAGCCTGGAGAATATCAAACCATGCTTTGTAAGTCTTAAATTGTTAGTGTTTGAGCTAGTAAAAGTGAATGATCACAGGATATGATCTAAATACAATACACCATACACATTAATTTTTAACATTCAAATTTAAAAATAATCGTTTTATGTTTAAGCAAAGCTGACTATACTTTTTAAAATAGAAGACTAGAAGAGCAGAATTAGTAGGTTAATATATAACAGTAGGTTATAATCATGGACGAACTTGGTTTAACACAAAAGGAGTTTTGCATATGAAAATTTCCAAAGCAACAGCAAGAGCCATGATTTATCAAAATGGAGATTTGGATATTTGAGGAACAATTTACTTAGCACCATTTAACAGAATTTCAATCCTTAAACTGATTTTTTAAAAAGTACAGGCCCAATTTTTTAAGGTAAAAATTTACACATTTGAAAAATATATACTGTTGAAGGGAAGAGTTATATAATTAATACCAGTGCCAATGAAAGAGTTCCTCATGTTTCCATATAGCATAAACTATTTTGTTTTGTTTTGTGACAGGGTCTCCCTGTAGACTTAGCTGGCCTGGAACTTGCTATGCAGACCACACTGGCCTTGATCTCATAGAGATCCACCTGCCTCTACCTTCTAAGTGCTGGGATTAAAGGCATGCACTACCACTCTGGCTAGCTTAAGCTATTTTCTTTAAAAAGTATTTTATTTATTATTTTTATTTTTTGTGTATGAGTGAACTGCCTGCATGTAGGGAGGTGCACCTGTGCCGTGCAATGCCAGCAGACGTCAGAAGTAGGCATCAGAAGCCCTGGAACTGGAGTTTCAGATGGTTGTTAGCCACCATGTGGGTGCTGGAAATTGAACCCAGGTCCTCTGCGAGGGCAGCCAGTGCTCTTAACAGCTAAGCCATCTCTCCAACCCCAAGCCTTTTCTTTCTTTTTTTTTTCCTAAGACAACTTAGAAAAAAAAAAGTTCACTTGACAATAAAAACTAGGAAAGTTTTTACTGTCTAATGTTAGCCTTCAGGAGGTGTTTCCTACACATGAGGATTTTTTCCACCTCAGATATATTAACTCAGAAAATCTAGGGTTTTTCATTACTTTCAAAAAAATAACTAAATGATCAGCCATCCAAATTTTAAGAATGCAACTTTGAGAAAAAATGTCTGCTACTGTCATCTTAATCTGCTTTACAGTAAGTACAGAAAAATTGTATCTATGTATCTCCATAATGATTAAAAAGAAAAACAGCATTTATGGAAATTATGATTCTGAAAGACTGTATCATTAAGGTGATTCTTTTACTCAATATTGGGTCCATACAGGAAACTTATCTAGAACCAGATCTTAGTTATAAAACCTTCAGTGATTGAGTAATATTGTATTCAAATGCTCCTCAATCAAATCAAATGGAGGGTTTAAAAAAATCTTTCTTTCAAGGAAGAACATCATGAATAGAAAATGTCTGTATATTTACTTTTGTGCCATTTGATTATTTATCATTTCAAGGTATGCAAAACTCTTTTGTGTATTTTGCTGTTAGACACTTGCTTAGGAAATGTGAAACCTTCACCCCATCACAAACCATATACATTGCTCCATTGTGTCTTTTACACTGAGTCTCCTACTGAGTCCAAATCATCCGATGAGAGGGGGCGGTACAGGTCCTGTAAGATGAAGGGCGGGACAGATTCGTTTATTTGGCTTTCTTGGGTGCCCTGCTGCTCTGTTAGGAGCAGCTTGGAATGGGCATCCTTGGTTTCTAACATAATCAGAATTGTTAAAGTTACCAACTTTGGATAAGAGGAAAGAGAACAATGGATCAATCATCCGTATAGACAAAGTGATGATGATTTCATTTTACCGGCAAGAAAAAGCGTTCCTGAGCTGTCAGGAGCTTCTGCCTTTTTTTGTGTCCAGTTGAGTTATAACCCTTGCTGGCTGCCAAGACCAACTCTGTTATTCTGTGTCTAGGCGATTCTTCCGTGAACATTTTCTTCCCAGTCTGGGTAGAAGAGGAATGTGCTTACCTCATAAAATAATCTATCAGGGGCACCAGCTGGCATTTAGCATATTCTGGTTTCTGAGAAGCAATTCGAGTGTGCAATTGCACACAGCATAAACCCAACTAACACTGCCCTTTCAAAATTTTATGTTTGGATGACTGGAAGAATGCAGTGATCCCCATGCCCTCCCACCCCAGTTCTCCTTGCTAGTTCCAACTACTGAGTCGGCCCCTCTCCTTCCTCCTGCTTCTTGCCTCTACTACGGCTCCATGTTGGTAGCCAGGCAACCAGCTCAGATCCGCCGCTGAGTGTCTACAGTTGGCCTTTTTCCAGTTTTGTACCACCCACTCCTCACATATCTGACTGTTCAGATAATCTACAAAAGTCAGTGATGTGGGAGTACAGCGGGAGCTTCATTCAACCTACACAACACAACAAATTTCTTTCTGATGTGTTAAGAAAGGATACCAAAAAAAGTTCATGGATGAGAAGAAAGCCTCCAAATTTGTTTCTGAGCCAGACAGATGCTTCTAGACGGGCAACTTAAATAAATGTGTTTTGGATAAATAGGGAGTTACTTGGTACATTGTCTCAAATATGTTTATGAATAAAAAAATCTGATATGCAGACTTACATGGCATATGACTATTTTAAAATATCAAAAGAATATAAAAACATGAATATAGAACATGAAATTTTAAGGGACAAAAACAGTGTATTCAATCATAATTAACATAAGTAAAAATACATTTATAAAGAAGTCATATATCTCAATATTCCATTAAAAATTAGATTATGTTCCTATATCTTAGAGAGGTATATGAGTGTGCATGTACGTGTGTGTGTGTGTGTGTGTGTGTGTGTGTGTGTTGGGATGGGGGGGCTGCAACTCATTTTCTGGTTATGTTGCTAGGCAACGCAGAAGGAAAAAAATAGAAGTAGGTACCGTTTTCTAATTTGCAATAAAAAGAGTTAATTTATTCTTTAAAGTGTCTTCTTTTAGCACATGCCATCTTTCACTTATTTCAGTATTTCCTGCATAGGAGTATAGCCAACCATTTGAAAAGAATATTAACCAAATTTGAAACAGGATCAGAATCAGTTTTTAGGGATATTCTGGGCCCATTTTACCAGGGAGGGGTTATTTAATGCAGTTGTCTACACACAAAGATGAAAGCCCCTCTCACTAAAGCAGCTGGGAATGTTTCCATGGTCCATAGATGGAGGACATTCATAAATTTAAAGGCTTGAAAACAGAACCATCTTTGAATACATACAGCTAAATTCAAAAGCCTAGAAATGAAACATCGTTGAATACATCAGCATCCTGCTTACAACATGTGCTTAATAAATGTTTTCAGATGGTGATAAACCCTTTGTCTCCCTAAAATGAATGAGAGTTTTTTGGCCCTCTCAAGGATAGTGTTTATACTGGTAGCTTAAATGGCAAGACGAAAAAATAATTCTGTCAGAGAACCAGACTTCATAATCATTTCCCAAGTGCTAAAAGTGTTAATTATGTAAGTCAGTGACTACACAGCTGGATGGAAATTTTCTGCCTCAGTTGAACAAAAAATCTTAGTGAAGCAGAGAAGAAAAAGATGCAAATTCTAACCTCATTCCACTAATAAAGGAGTGAGTAAAGCTTTGTATCCCCAAGATGGAGGAGACCCCCACCGTAAACACCCAGGGAGACAAGCTCTTTTCTGTGGGAGGGCTTCTCAATCACTGTTAATTTAACCTCAACAACTAAACCCGAACTATACTAATAACTCCCGAGTGCTAGGTTAATGCATCAAAGGCTAATGAGGGATTTCTATGTTAGGTGTATTCTCTAAAGTGTGAATACACTCTAAGAGCCGGAATGCTTTCTGAAACAGGGCCCTTCCTGTGCTATGGGTCTTTATAGATTGGAACTCTGCTGGCTGATATTCACAAGTACACAATGGCCACAGCAGCTCTTCCTTCCCTGAAGTATAAGACTTAAAGATATTGAATGAATTTGGACAATTCTTCATTGCGTAGTTCATGAATGCTTCCTAAAATCATCCAAAAGAAAAAAAGACTTCTCTGAGATGATCCAGCCACTGAGTGGAAAAGCTGATGCCAAAATCCAGGCTTCAGAATCTAAAAAAGTTCAACCCAAAGTCAGAAGAATCAGTGGGGAAAGATAACCAAACCTGGCCTTTGGAGTAAGAGGTTCAAAGGAACTGAGGACTGACTGATGCCCCCTTGCCCCTCACTTAGAAATGACTGATGGTTCTGGCAGCCTAACATAGGTAGGAAACTGAAGAGAGAGGCTTCCATCTTTGATGAACTTACGTTTATGGAATTTAGAAGTGTTAATTTAAAAATGCATAACAAAGGAACTCAAATTCAAGCATTCTGGTATTTGAGTAGAAAAGCCTGCGAGAATCCCTGCTTATTAAAGTATTCAGTGAATACCATCATAAAAACTTCCTAAAGGTGTCCATTCCCTCCACCTCACTTCTGAAAGCAGGACCTTGAAGGGTCTTCTACTTTTCCTTTCCTTTTCCCCTTTCCCAATTCTCTTGTTCTTGCCAATTCTCTCTTGGTATTACTGGAGTGGACAAACAGTACAGGGTGTGAGCGGATATGAATAGTGGTTCTTCCATCCTGAATGAAGAGCTACACCTCACCCCTTTGCTTAGCATGGAGAACTTAACACTGTTTCCAGTAACTTTTTCACATTGGTCTTCATGCTCGGCGAATTTCTATTATTATACAAGAGGCTCAAAATAAATTCAAGGGAAATGTGTTCAATGTGGGCTTCATTCACAGAACCATGTATCCTGTGTACCCATCCTCTCTACCCCGTGGACTTGCAGCTGCCCTGGACTACTGGCCTGTGCCATAGAGCAATTCCCCACCAAGATTCTTTCCTCCATGGACAACACTTTGCCCTAAGAGGTTGATGATTACTGATGATATCTACTCCAACTCATTATTACTAAGGACACCTGCATATGTAATAAAGTACGTGTATGATAAATAAAAAAGAGGGTATTTAAAAGTAAAACAGTCAATGTATACTCTACTGAGAATTAAGACTGGACAAGCTGACAGCAGTGGAAGACCTGAGCTCTAGTGGACCCACAGGAATGGCACGTGACCCCTACTGGTCACCCTACTGCCTTAGCTTGGCTATTCTCTTGAGACAAGTGGCACATTTTGCTGGCACCTCTGCCACTCTGCACCAAAACTCAGACGGATCTTATATAGGTGTCTCGTTTGTGTCCTTACCCTCTGCTTCCGTAGGCTTCCTGGGCTGGTGGGTGATGGACTTGGCGACTTGCCCGAGCGTGGAGTGGAGAGCTGACTACCAGGGGTTCCATTAACTAGAATCAAAAATATCACACACAGAGAAAAATGGCATATTAAAGAATTTCAATGACAATTCATCTTAGAGAAATAGTCAGAGAAGGGATATCAGCTAAAACTTTGACACCCCATTATCTGTCTTGTGAAGAAAAGGGAGAATTGTCTTCAGAAATTCACTTTTCTGTTAATCTCGTGTTTAATGCAACAGCAAGTTACATAATAACCTTAAAGATGTGCTTTTCACAATTTTCCCAATGAACTTGTAAATGAGGGCTTTATTTGAGCCAACAGAGATTTTAGGAGTATGTTTAAGGTCTTGAGACGTTTTCAATGTCTTTTTATAGTTTAGTTGTCTGGCAGGAAAAAAAATGTTTGAACAGCTCACAAGTGTCAATTCCCAGTGACTTGATAATTTAATAACTCACTTCTAGACTTTGCTGCATTCTTTTATGTCCCGTCCATTCCCCAGCTTGATTCTGATGGACTTGCCCTGACTGAACAAGACAAGATAATTGGGCACATACGCTGAGAAACTCCTCACAATTTATCTTTTCTGCTATTGAACATAAAAGCTGCTAACAAGTTCAAATCACAGGAATTCTTTCTCTTCTTGTATATACCACTATCACTAAGCTAAGATGAAGCCACAAAACTCAAGCAATTCTTTTCTTTAACTGGTACCACCCCTGGAATGTATAATCCCACTGAAGACATGATTTTCTAGATATCTATGTACAGCTGCCTCTCTTTTGCTTATAGAATGCAACATTAGGATACCACAGTGAATGAAGCAGAATTAGGCAGGACACACACACACACACACACACACACACACACACACACACATTCTGGAGGGTGCATAAGAACACTTGCCACAGGGGAGAGCATCAGTGCATTCCACTCACCTTCTATGAGTTCTAGCATGGACACAGTCTTAGGTGTTTGACCTGACAATAGCAAGAGGCAAAATCTCTTCTCAGCACCAAACTCAGCACCCGCAGAAATGGGAAGCAGTTGGATTAGCTAGGGATGGCTAAGGCTGCTCCCGGAGCAGGCTGAATGAGATGCAGAATTCATCAGCAGATGTCTTTTCCTGCGTAAGGCTGACGTCTTCCCAGTGGCAGTGGGAGGTGCGGGTTCTGTCTTAGGCTACATCAAAGGTGTCAATTAAGCCTCATGCCAACGCAGAGCCACTGCAACCCCCACCAGACACACACTCACTCCTCATTCCGGAAGCTCCAGCCTGCTCAGTCCTTTGCACTGAATCATAATAAAGTACCTCTGGGGGCAAGCAACTCAGTGACTCATCTGAGAATCAAAATGACTATAACTCCTCCGAAGCCTGGCAAGTTGCAGGTAATAAGGACACTCTCACAAAACCTGGTGGCAAGGTACAATATTTATTGACTTTTTTTCATACACCACATTTTTATAAAAACTTAACAGCTTAGGAAAGTGAGACACTCCTTGGCTGCATCTGTCATCTACTCCAAAGTTCTCAAAAATGCCACATACCCCATGCTGCACTAATTTGTAGTTTTTCCTTTGAGATGTACTTAATGCCTTTCTTTTAAAGACTTTTCTGTTTGCTTATTGTTGTTTTTGCTCTATACAATGGCAGGCTGAGGGTGCTTTAGTTTCCTTGCATGCTACTGGATTGTCTTTGTTCAGTAATCATCGTGGTCATGTTTATGACTTATTCAACTTGACTTCCCAGTCAGTGGTCTCGAACAGAGGGGCTCAGAAATAGGTTAGGATTTCAGCACTGTGGTATAGGCAGACTCTACAACCAGCACTGGAAGAGATGCTGGCCCTGGTGATTGGCTGGGGGTACATTTTATTAAATTAATATCCAGATGCCCACTATGATTCTCCTTTACATCCTTATGTCATACTTAAAGGCTGTGTAGATTGATGAGGGAGGAGAAGGGTGGGAAGATAGCGGGTACAGGGGAGGGGAGGAGATGACCAAATAAGGAAGCAAATCCAGTATTAATATGGTTTTACTTCAAGGACTCTGATTTGTTGTTATTATTGTTGCTTTTCGGTTCTGGGGTTGAACTCAGAACTCAGGGTGACACAGATACCAGCAGAAACTCTACTGCTGAGCTTCACCCATGACTAGGGGAACTAAAGGAAGAAGAAAACAGTCATGGAAATAAGTATCTTGCTTTAAAAAGCAAAGCAAAACAAGAACTTTTATTTAGTAAGTATGTATGTATTATTACATGGACAGCTTACTTTCTACGCACCAGTCAATGCATTTAAACCTTGAATATACATTATTTCATTTAACTCACAATAATTCTAAGACATAGGCAGCATTTTTTCCTCATTTTACTGATAAGGGAATTGAGTCATAAAGATAATGAGAAATTTGAGAAACTAAAGCCAAAACCTCACTAAGCAATCTACAACCTGCTCTCCTGCTTTCCCTGGCCCTTCAGCACCAGACTTGCAGGCTACAGGGTAATTAGAGAACTATTCATTAGGATGAAGTGCTCTAAGAGGTGAGGTATGGGGTGCTGCTATTTGAATTCTAGTAACTAATCAAGTCAAGGTTGGCCTACAGCCTGTGGAGAAGGCAACAGATAATGTAGTCAACCACAGGAGGCTGAGGAGAGCACAGTGAAAGGCTCAGCTCTGTGAATAAGGGTGGGGGAATGGAAAGAGACTGTGGAGTATGTAGGAGTTCGTTTTTATCTAGAGGGCAATGAGAAGTTATTGCAAGATCTTAAGTAGAAGCCATGGGACCAGACCTGCATTTTAGAAAGCTCTCAAGAGCCTTGCCTCATCAAGAATGGATTAGAGGGGAACAATGCTGGGCACGAGGTGATCCCTTATGATACCGTTAAAGCAGAGTCAGCTAGATGGCTCAGCAGGTAAAGGTGCTTGCCACCAAGCCTGAAGACCTGAGTTCAATCCCCGGAACCAATATGGGTGAAGGAGTGAACTGAGTCTTTTGACCTGTATGGCACACATGTGCTAACACACACACACACACACACACACACACACACACACACACACACACAATGTAAAATAAATGTCAAAGGAGGGGAGAGAAAAGGACATATTTCAGGCTTCTATGGCCAGAGATGATGTAGTTCCTGGTCCAGAGTAGTGAGTGTAGTGCAGTGTGGGGTAAAGGAAAGTGGGGAGAGGAAAGAGGAGGGACGAGGTAAACAGAAATAGTTCAGAAAGATCTGAGAGATAAAATCTAAGGACTCTAGGGCTTGGTAATTAATTGTTTGAAGGCAAGTAAGGCTGAAGGGAGCAAGACTGGAAGGGTAACAGAGAGTTCGGACATGCTGAACTGATACATGCTACATGCTACGTGACAAGTCTGAAGTAAAGGCTGCTATGGATTTTCCTATTTCAGAAGAGGAAATGGCATTTAGGGCCATGACTTGCCTCCAAACAAGCAGCCAAAAGGCAGAGCTAGTGGTGGATTTCAGTTATGTCTTGCTCAAAAAGCCTTTTCTCTGGACTAGTCTCTCCTGGCACCTAGGGCATATCCAGAACGGTCATCCCACCTGCAGAGCTGGGGACACACTGGAGGCTCAGGCCCATCTCTTTTACTTAAAGTCATTGGCTCTGATCCTCTACTTCTATTTCTAACCCTCTGGAAAATAAAACTCAAGTGTTGGACAAATCATTTGTAGTTAAATGTTTTTGGACTCAAGCTGTCTGAACGTTGGGACCAGCCTGAATTATTCACGGGGGATTCTTTCTCTTGACCATCTTTGAAAGCATTAGCAGCTTAAATTGGTTCTTGACACCCAGAAGGCATTGTATACCTGGATTATTGCTGGAATAATAATTTTCTTTCATAAGTCACTTTGATATGTGAATTGAGATCACTTGTTTTTTTCTATTCTCTAACAGTCCCTGTGCCAATTATAAGGGCTTTGTTATTTATTTATTAGCCTAATTAAAATTGCAGTGTATAAATTGTAATATTTTTCCAGAGGCCCTTATTAAATAATTTTTTATCTTGAATGGAAAAAAATATCAACTTAATATGATTGCTAAATACTCAAGGAAGCCTAACAATTATTTCAAGCTGAATTCACTGAACCCTGAATTAGTAAGGAGCCCACAGAACCTCTCTGCCTTGTACACAGTTCTATGCTCGTGTCTGGGTTCAGTTTTCTTCAACCCTGTATCCCTTCTCCTGCCTGTTGCTTCTTGAATGGCGAGTGTTACTCCTCAGGATGGACAGAGCAGAGACCATGATAATCAACACAAACTGGACAGTTGGACATTAAAGAGCTGGGGGTAGAATATGAAAAAGGGAATACTAGAGGTAGAAAGGTTTAAATGAGGACAGCACTGGGATGGTAGGGCAGAGGAAAGGGTGGGAGGAGGCATATGCAACACTAAAGATGTATGAAAAAGCCATATGGAAACCTACTGTTTTATAAGCTTATTAAATGTAATTTTAATATATTCAAACAGAGAGAGCAAGGGGATAGGGTAGGGGTACAGTCCTCTGAGGAGCCACAGGTTGTTAAACAAAAATACTAGTGCCAGGTGTAAGATATCTATCTCCCTGTATGTTGTTGATAACAAAGTGCCATAGGCCTCCAAATAACATAGGCCATTGCCATTGCTCTTGGTTACCCACCAGAACTTGATGGTAAGACGCTATTGTTGACAACACCACACATTTTGGTCACAGGATACGGAGAAACTGAGCTGGAACTGAGCTGGATGCTCCTCCCAGTTGGCTAGCTTTCATAGTGCTAGAAGATACTATGCATGATGCTGGGAGGGAAAAGTCATCAACAGCTTACCAACCACAGCTATGAACCCTCCAAGCTACAGGCTAGCAGGCCTGGCAAGATGTGCCCAGGGGTACAATATAGGCATGAATATAATAGAGGCAACCAACCACTCTCTGTTGGAATTTTATCCCTGCTCCTCAGGTAGGAACTCAGGCCTGGTACTATAAACCTTGTCAAGAGCTGATGGATGAGCAATCATAGGCCCTGGGGGAAACCCACTACTATTATTTTGCTAAATGGACATGGGAACAAACTGCTTAATAAATACTCATGTTTATATCCATACATTAATGCTGCTCTCAGCCTTCATCAGAGACACTCCTTACTGCAGCAGGTGGCAGTTAGTGCAGAGACTCACAGCTGGTCAAAGTGGTGGAATACTTGACCCTATGGGACATCTTCATCACCCTCTCAAGGCTCAGAGAACATTCTGGAAGAAGTGACAGAAAGAATGAAAGAACTGAGAATGGGGAGGAGCACCACAAAAAGATGTCTTCTGGATGTAGCATGGCTGCTGTGCTGTTGAACTCACCGCACAAGACTTGCACATGGTTGCACCTCAACATTTCATCATGGAAGGGGCAAGGGCTCATGAAGACCCAGCCCAGGGACAGTTAATGGCGGCTGGGGGAGGGGGGGACGTCACTTTCTTCAGCAGTGTAGCCATTGATAAACTTTTCACGCTCCAATAAATAATTTCTCCCACCCATGCTCATGCAAGAAACTCTAATTAAACTCAGTGGGGCACACCACACACACACACACACACACACACACACACACACACACACACACACAAAGGAGGGGGACTAGCTGGGAATAAGGGATTCAGTGGGAGAGGGAGCATGAGAAGGGGGATGAGAAAAATTGGGTATGGCAGTACGAGCCTATAACCTCAACACAGTGATACTGTGGCAGGAGGATAGTTTTTTTGAGGTTGGCCTGGGATGCACAGTACAGTCAAGGTCAGCCTGGGTCACAAAATGCATTAGAGTATACATATTGCTAGGAATTAAAATGAGACGAGGAGAAAAAGTAAACCGTTGAGGTAGGAACTCTCCCGAGTGAAGAAAATCACTGAAAAGTGCAGAAAGGAGACAATTGGGGCGTCTAGATCTGTTTGGGGAAGAGCAGGGTGTTGAGGGCTGAACTGACACACATGTGACTATTTTAAAATACAAAGGTCTCTTGAAATAAGATCAGTGGCTAGACGCTTCCCAGTCCACCTGAGCCAGTGCTTTGTACCAGAATCAGAACACTGATGAACTTCTGATCTGTCTTCTCTTTTTCTGAAAGCAGATCCAAATGCTACCATCAAACATGGTCACGAGGAGAGGACAGACAGATAATAAATAAATCACTATTGATTTTCTATAAAGTATGAACTCTGCTAAAAGAAATTCCACATATCAAACCCACTCCATGCATCTACCACCTCGTCTAGAACATTCTTCCTTGCTTGCTAGAATATGCTTGCTTGTTCAGGATCAAACACCTGGAACGGTTTCTACAAGGGTTTCACGTAAACTGAAAAATGTCTGTGGATGAGAAGCAAAGCCCCCGCAGCTCCATTTGACCCCCAGCACTTCTGTCTATATAGAGGGTTTATAAAGTATTTGTATTCATAATTTTGATCTATCTTTAAACAAAAACCAATTAGAAGGTGTTATCAACATCTTACCAGAGTAAAAACAAACAAAAATATACATTGTAAAAACAAAACAAAACACGAACAAACCAGAAAATGTTGAGTAATGAAAATGCATTATTTTATAATGAACACATTTTAAATTATTATTATTACTTTGGGTTTTTTGAGGCAGGGTCTCAGTATATAGCTTAGACTAGGTTGAAACTGTCATCCTCCTGCCTCAGCCTGCTGAGGGCTGAGATCACAGGCATAAGACATCATGTTTGGCTTTTTAAAAAAAATATTTTATTATTTTTATTTTATGTGTTTGCGTGTATTGCCTGCATGTAGGTAAGTGCACCCATGTCATGCAATGCCCATGGAGGACAGAAGAGGCTGTCGGATCCCCTGGAACTGGAGTTACAGATAGCCGTTAGCTGCCATATAGGTGCTGGAATTCGAACCCAGGTCTTCTGCAAGAACAGCCAGTGTTCTTAACTGCTGAGACATCTCTCCAGGCCCATGTTTGGCTTTTAAAATAGAATTTTTCTAAGCAAGAATAACTGTCAAAGTGACACCTTCACTGGCTACTGTTTCTTTGACCTTGTG
The DNA here is from genome assembly GCF_000622305.1 of Nannospalax galili. NCBI lineage: Eukaryota > Metazoa > Chordata > Mammalia > Rodentia > Spalacidae > Nannospalax > Nannospalax galili. The sequence continues at coordinate 1,002,064 of NW_008335784.1, read as the reverse complement.
TGTTTTCTTGTTTCTTGTGTGTTTTTACCCTTCGGGCTGCATATAGACGTTTCAAGCTGTTTGCTGTGACAAAACTCAGTTTTCTTTTTCACGTCTTTATTTTCTATTTCCACAGTGGGAAACATCTTGGACGTGGAATCCAGTTGCCATTTCCCTGTCATCTTCTAGCACATAAGGCTACTTATGTATTTCTGGCACTGAAATTGTCAGGGTGAGGGAAGGGAGTGTAACAAGTATCTATAGGTTCACAAGGCAGGAATTCAGGCCTTGTTCTGGTTCTTTCTTTAGACTTTCTCTGACTCCCTACTCATAGAGGAAGCTGTCAGTTGCTCAGAATCTGTTTCCCAGCCCTGTGTCCATGACTCGTCAGGTTATTCAGGGGAGGGGAGGAGGAAGAAGAAGGAAAAAGCACAGAGTTCGCAAAGCCGAAGAAAAAAAATGGCTCTTAACAGGGAAGGGGAAAGACTCTTTCTTAATTCTGTCTTTATAGGTGAGGTAGAGCTTTGATGACTCAAAAGACACCATTTATTGAGAGTGATGGGAAGAAGACTATGCCAGGCGGGAGGAGGTGGAGGGAGAAGGGACACAGCTCTGCCAACTTGCTTTTTAAGCTAATACTTACAAGAAAGCCCTTGAACATCCAAAAGTTTAGGTAACCTCAACACTTTCTAGTATTTCTCAGTTCATTCATGCAGTCAGCGTTCACCGAGTAGTTATTATGAGTCAACAGGTAAAATGACAGAAGTTTTACATTTCTATTAGTTGATCCAAGAACAGGCTATGGCTATGATGAGGGAGTTGGGCACCACAGGCACCAAGGGTCAGCATGGATGAGGGCAGGAAGCCCTTGTGATTCTCCACCCTCGAGTTGAGACAGCATAGACCCCTCCTTTCCATCTCAGCCTGGGAGCCAGCCTGGGGCAACCCCATCATGAAACATGGACAACATCTCAAGTCAACACTCTGCATTTCAAGCCAAGGTCTTGCCTGCCGAAGCAGTTCCTTCCCAGTTGTGTCCTCACTGTGGAATCCCATGACCTCCTTCCAGATGCTATGTGGCTTCTAGCATGGAACACCTCTGGCCTCTGCCTCTGTCTCGCTTCCCACCTTTTGACTGTCACTACACTCTCATTGTGCCCTGGCTTCTTCTGATCTGCTTTCAGAATTGCAGATGTCCCCCAGGATTCCATTTTCATCTTCACAAGTCTGAGTAGAGCAGAGGAATCTTACATTTCTAGTATTCACATCATTACTATATATCAGATCACTCAAATATACATCATCATCCCTCATCTCCTTACTAAAACACGGGTGCTTACACGCCTACTGACATGTCCACAGCGTCACACAGTCTGCATGCACAGACCTGAACTTTGTCCTACCCTCCTCCTCACTGGACAAAGTTTTTCTCTGAGTTCTCCTTTTTTCTCCTTTTTTGTTCCATCTGCTTGGATACCTTAGTTCATTTCCCTTTGAAATTTTCTCTCATTTACAACAAAGTTGTTTCGAGTTCGTTCTGATGGTTTCTTCCCAGGGTGACTACAGGAGCCTCACAGAGCATTCCTGGCCCCTCATATGGACCCTTTCTATGATGATGCCATTGTTGCTAAAACTCAACTGTGAACTTCCACAGTCTTTCTAAAGCCCCCTTCCAACTCCTGGCCCCATGCAATCTGGTGTACAACTGAGTGGGACTACATCATGTTTTCCAGACCTTTTCCAGAATACCATTTCTGTGCTTTTGTTTTTCAGACCAGGTCTCTCACTGTGTAGCCCAGAACGGCTGCAGACTCATAATCCTTCTGCCTCATCCTTTTGAGTCCTGGGATTATAGATGTGTGCCACCATGCTCAGCTCCTTGTTATTCACTTTTATTGGACTGACAGCTATTCTCTTACATGCCTTATACTGTCATTGCTTTGAGCCTTTATTTACATTGAGAATAAATACTCTCTCAGACCTTCTTATCCTGACAGAATTCTTCCAGTCCCAATTTATAAATCCTACTCTCTTGGAAGCTTCTTCTGACCCTGTTAACAATGATCCCCTTCATCCTCAGGGTCACCGTGGTACTTAGTATACTATTACAGTAACTGGCTTGTTTTCCACCTAGAACACAAACAAGTTTTTTAATTTTATTTAATTTTATTTTATTTTATGTGTATGCGTGTATTGCCCGCATGCAGGTAAGTGCACCTGTGTCATGCAATGCCCGCGGAGGTCAGAAGAGGCTGTCGGATCCCCTGGGACTGAAGTTACGGACAGTTGTTAGCTGCCGTGTGGGTGCTGGGATTCGAACCCGGGTCTTCTGCAAGAACAACCAGTGTTTTTAACCACTGAGCCATCTCTCCAGCCCCACAAACAAGTTTTGAGCAAAGTCTGTACTTTAATTATCTTTGGGTCCTTGGGGCAGAATGCATGCTGGAACACAGCAATTCCTCAGGAAATGTCTAATTAACCCGACATTAACGGTAAGGAGCTATAAAAGCACTTGGTGCAAGAAACTATCCCTAAGTAAACAACCAGCCATGATAATGGCTCAGAGCTAGGAAGAGTATCTTTGGAGGTAATGCTAGGGGAGTTAATTGGTGGGAAGAAAGAGACTGGAAGAGGTGGCAGGTGTTAGACACAAGACATTCTGAAAACACAAGGAATGAGCCACTAGCCTCTTGATTTTCATAGTACATTTTGTTTTCAACAATTTTGTTAGGAGTCCCAAAGCAGAAAAAAAAATCTTCCATAGACTATAGAACTGAATCTCTACACTAAAAGATGGAGCTAAAATAAAGATTAATAGCAATCTGCCTCTGAAGGTATTTGATAGAAATCAGAAGGACTTGCCAAATTAGTCTAGTGAGCTGATTAAAATTTTCTGTACTTCTTCAGCTTTGATTCTAGTCTTATTTGCATATGTTGCATAAACTATTTTATATAACTATAAAAATTGTAAAATTTGCATAGCATAAATACAAGGACTTAAGGATTTCTGGAGTCATAGTCAAGTAAGTTTTATGCCCACGGTGTATGAGATGGTATGTTAGTCACAGGAGACATTCATTGGCTAAGGTAGTAGCTTTTCTATTTCAAATGTTCTTCCTTATATTGCCAGCACTCAACACTAATGGTCCACAGTGAGGTCTCAGTGCATAGCAAATGAATAAACACTTGTTGCCATGCGCGTTTCTATGCAGTATAGGCTATGAAGCTGTCCTTCAATATTCATGATTTGTGGGGGACTGGTTTGTTCCATGATCTCCTGTGAATGCCCCAATTTACAGATGCTTAAGTCTCATATAAATTGGCACTATATATACATATATTACCTATACATAGCTTCCCATATACTTTAAATCACCCTAGACTACTTACAATACCTCACACAATGTAAATCCTATATAAACAGCTGTTATACTACATTACTGAGGGGATAATGATAAGAAAAATAAACTATATGCTCGGTACAGATGCATTTTTTTTCCTGAGTGTTTTTGATCCATGGTTGGTTGAATTGACAGGTGAAGAATCTGAAGGTACAGAGAACAACTGTCCTCTAGACTGGAAGCTGCTGAAGGGAAGTGCATTAGCTCATGCTTGAATTGAGGTTGTAAGATGCCTGTGGGGGCTCAATTATGTTTGCCACAGACACAACAGAAGATGTAATTCTATGAGAAGCATTGATTATAAATCTTCATGGGAATGAAAATTCTAAAACGATTCTCTCTCCACAGCACCAAAATTCTTCTAATGGACCCAAGAGGAGGTCTAAATGTTCACATCTGTAAAAATGCAACAGTGAACTTTCAAGTTGGGTAAATATGACTTCCTCATACCTTCTGTATTATACAAACAGTATGAAGGTAAACTAAACTTGACTAATCTTATTGAAATCAAATCAGTACATATTATACTCTTTTGTGTGTGTGTTTGGTGTGTGTATAGCATATATGTGTATGTGCACATGTGTGTGCAGGTGCATGCACCTACATGCAGAGGCCAGAGGAGAATGTTAGGCACCTTGTTCTATTGCTCTCTTGAAACAGAACCTCTCACAGAACTTGGAGTTCTCTGTCTCAGGCGGCTGGACATCAAGGTTCAAGGATCTGCCTATGTTTGCCCTGAAATGCTGAGGTTACAGGCATATGGCCATGTCTTGTTTTTTATGTGGATGCTAGGGATTTGAACTTAGGTCCTTATGCCTGCAAAGCAAACACTCTTACTCACTGAGTCGTCTTCCTAGCCCCTTACATCCTCACTTTTGTAGACATTTTGGTATAATTTCCTTATGAAAGTCAATGAATTTACTTAAAAGAATTTCACTTTTAAAATCCATATTTTAAGTTGCCTATTCCAAAAACAAATGTATTAAATATTAAGCATCCTTGTGTGTGTGTGTGCTTGTATGTATGCATGGGTACACATGTGTATGTGGGTGCATGTGCATGTATGTACAGTACAGAAGACAACCTTAGGTGTCATTCCTCAGGAACTGTCCACCTTGCTTTTTGAGAAACAGTCTCTCATTGGCCTTGAGCCCATCAAGTAGGCTAGTTCAGCTGGCCAGAGAGCCCCAGGGATCTATCTCTTTGTCTCTGCCTCCCTCACACTGGGGTTACGAGAGTGCACCACCACGTCACGCTTTTTCTTTTATGTGGGCTCATAATCAAATTCTGATCTTCATGCTTGCAATTCCGGCACTTTACCAACTGAGCTACCTAACCAGTTCTAAACACTCTTGTAAGTCATTTATTTAAGAATCAATGAAAAACGGTATTTTTAATTGTTAAGTGGTTAGTTCTACATCCCAAATCTCAGCATACAGTTCTGTGAGGTCTTGATATTATTTTTTTGTGTTATATGGTTTCTGGTTTCTCTTCCTTGCAGTCCATTCCCTCTTTCAGTCATTTCTGTAATGGTCATAATTCAGCGGGTAAGTGAATTATGTTTTCTGCAAATTATTTAGAGGTCCTTGACCTCTACGCTGTCTGAGAGTTGGGGCTCTGCTTTTTATCTCTGTATTGTTAGCAGATGCTCCATACTGGTGGGCCTGCAACTGGTGTTTCTGAATGTGTAAATGGGAACCTAGGGTTAGTGAATCACTTTCAACTTCTTTTGGTACCAAGAGGAGGAATACGTAAGGGGCAGAGAAGATTTAAAGAGCATTCTTGTTCTAATGCTGACTTAACGAAGGATCACTTCTGGTCACTACTGATAGGTATCATGAAGTTGGGTATTCTGGAATGTGGGGCTGATGACTAATATTGGGGCTTGTGTTGTAAGGTATTATGATGCTGAAAATTACAATTATAAACCAGATACTAGGTAAGTTGTGTCCTAGAGATAAAAATCCTACAAGTGAAATGAAGTTGCAGCTATCAAGTCTCCTGTGGCTTATCAACCAGCTCTATTGCCACTCATCTCTGTGACTGACCAGAGCAGTGACCTCAGTCTTGCTCTGCTTCCTCATTTTCGAATCTATAGACAATAGTATCTTTTCTTATTTGTTTTTGAAGGATTGTCAGAAGGATCAAATCGCCCTGTGTGAACTATGCTGTTTCATTTAAAATAAGTAAACTATATACTGTGGTTTGGAAAAGTGTCCTTCAAATGCCCATGTGTTAAAGACGTGGTCTTTAGCCTGTGGCATTATTGGGAGGTGGTGGAATCATTAAGAGGTGAGGTCTCATTGAAATCAGTGCACTAGAGTATGCTTTTGGAGGTAACGCTGGGTATCTTTCGATCCTTTCTGGATGCCATGAAGTGGGAAGTTTCTTCTGTTAATATGCTCCCACCATGATGTACTGCCTCACTGCAGGTTCAAAAGCAACAGGATCAACCAACCACGAACTGAAACTTCCAAAACCGAGTCAAAATATGCCTTTCCCTTTTTAAGCTTATTATCTTAGTTTACAGTAAAGAAAAGCTGCCTATACACTAATTATTAACAGCAACATGGCCTCCAAACTGAGCAAATCTTCACTATATAACACGCTCTAATTACTAAATAACATAGAAAGAATGCATTTTAGAAGTAGAAAAAGGACAAGACTGAAGCAAAAATAATTTCAAATGCTAGACTGACTGTATCGGGAGGGAAAACAAGGATTGTTCAATGTTCACTGAGAAGTAATTGAGTTTGAGGTTACATCAATGTTTATAGGATATTAAAGTAAAATCATTCATACTCTAGTGCCTATGATCTACAAAGAATCCTAGATAGATTAAGAAACTTGTGCTATAATCAATATAGGCATAACCCAATATTCTTTTAACTGATTTAAAGAGTCCCAGCTGAATGGGAGTGGGAGGCTTGGGCCAGGGCAGAAGAAAGGCCCCTAAAGAAGGGCTTCCCAGACATTCTGCAGGCAAATGGCAACATCACTGGACTTTGTGAACTCTGGGCTCAGGTCCTTGGGAATGAGAGTCTTGAGACCATTGACATACTCCATATACCTTCTATTGGGAGTTGCCTCTTCTGTAAATCCTCTTCAAATTGAGGTCATCCCAAGAAAGATTGTAGGCTCAATAACAAGGCATAAGAAAGAGCTCTAGACATTGCTTGTGATGATCTTGATCCAAGTATACATTATAGCAGGATGTGGTTGTATGACATTCCTTATAAGTCATAATGCAGAAATGCTTCCATTTGAATTTAAACAAAATGTAATTGATTTGGGACCATTGAGATGGGTCAGCAGGTAAAGGCTCTTGCCAAGTCTGATGACCTGCATTCCATTCCTGGGACCCACATGGTAGAAGGACAGACCCAGTCCCCCAAAGTTATCCTCTGACCTCCACATGTGCACCATGGCAAGCATGTGCCAGTCCCCTCCAATCAATCAATCAATCATCAATCAATCAATCAGTCAATTAATCAATCAATCAATAAATGTGAAACCCCCACACAACTGATGCCATATAATTAATTTGATCTGGAAGTTATAGATAAGTGTAAAAACTTTAATCATGAGTTTAGAGTGGATTTGTATTCTGCAGTTTCCCTCCCTCCCTTCCTCCCTCCCTCTCTCCCTTCCTTCCCCTTTTTCTCTTTCAGTGCTGAGGACAGAATCTCACACATGGTAGGAAAGTGCTCTACCTCTGCACTGTTCTAACAACCTGGGCTCTTCCTTTATGTAGCTAGTAATACCACAGCTGATCTATCACAAATTCTAAGCCAGTGCTGGTCCAGTCAGGTAGGTTTTAAAGACGGCTGAAAACAGTTTCAGGGAACAGCAGATGATGGAAATGTGTGTTTGAAGCAACTTGATGACTTTGGAGAAATGTGTTCTGTGAACTTTAAACTTCTGAATGAAATCATTGCAAATGGTGGTAGTGACATGGAAATTTATATTTGCTCAAAATTGTTTTTGGAAATAATCATCTAAAATGAATATAAACCTTAGAGATGCTGATTAATGGAGGTTATAATAAAGTACAATTATGCTTGTATTTATACTTTTATGATTAGCATCAGGATTCTGTTCATGACAGAATTATTTATTTTTATTTTTTATTTTTTACATTGTGTCTGTGTGTGTGTGTATGTTTGTGTGTGTGCCTTCATGGATGCTACAGGACATGCATGGAGGGCAGAGGTTCCCTCCTATTGCTGTGTGGATCCTCTGGACCAAACTCAGGTCCTCGGGCTTGGTGGCAAGCACTTTTACCCACTGAGGCATTTCCCAGGCCTTGTTTTCATTCTTTAACATGTACACAATAATCAGACATGTACATTGTAGACTGTATTTTTTTAAATAATTTATAAGCATGACCAAGAAAGAAAAAAAATGACAAAGGAAGTCCTTCTGCCAGGAGTATTTGTTCATAGCACTTAGACAACCAACAAGGAATTAAGTGATACAGTGCACACAGAGTCACATGATTTAGTGCATGTGGATTCCCAGCTGTGCGCAGGAGCCCTCTCCCTTCCTGTTCTGTGGGGGTTCATTATATGCCCACGTCTGATTAGAGGACATGAGGAATGTTCTTTGGTCAAAGCGGAACACTCTGCATGCAGCTGGATTTAATTTGTTGCTAATTAATGGGCAAGCTAAAGTCTTCCAGATGAGTTTGAGATGCAACTTTAGAATCATGCTTTCATTTTGTGGAGGTCTCTGAGTGAGTTCCACAATATTCCAAGGAAGGGATATTCTTTCAGACAGAAAATTCTCTTTTCACTGTGTCTCATCTACAACTGGGCCATTGTAAGGATGCAAAGGAACAAGTTGGTGCTGTATGCTCAACTCCGTTCACTGCTCCCTTGGTCTACATTTTGAGCTATGTAGAGGCCTGCAGGTGAGGGCTAGGAACGGATATGCCACTTGAAGACAAGCAGGATGCAAAATGGAATTCACCCCTGTGAGCCCAATAAAGATCAATAAGACAGATCTTGTCCCCTCAGTTATCAAGAGTCAAATGGCATTCTGTGTTTACTTCCTTTCTATTATCCCAGACCCAATGGTTCTTAAACTTAGGTATGCATCAACATCACCTGGAGGGTTTGGGAAACTCCAGCCTGTTTGGTCTCATTCCAGAGTTTCTGACTCAGTGGATCTGGAGAGGTGCTTGAACCTCTACCTGGCTTAGGTGGAAGTGATGTTGCTAGGCTGAGAACCACTGCTCTCACCCACTGTTATTTGAAATGTGACCATGAACTCTCTGATTGGACTCACCTGGGTCCCTATTAAAGCAGAGACCTGTCTCCATAGCACTGGGAGAATGGGGGGTCATTATGTCAAACTTTACCAGGTCCCAAGTAACTCTCATGAGCGCTCAACTTTAAGCCTTGCCTTTCAAAAAAGCCTTATTTTTAGGGCTCTATCCAACCTAAATAACTATGTCTGTAAGCAAGGAGTTCTTACCCTACACTTAAATTTAGCAATACTTAATTGCAAGCTCATCCCAACTGCCAGCCATCTTCTGAGCCAGTCCGTAGTTCTGACCATGATGGAGGCCACACTGTGAGAAAGGGCAGTGACTACTCACCACTGTCACCGTTGGATTATCAAGGGAGAAGACAGTGTCTGAGATCTGAACTAGCAGTAGTAGGAAAAGTCCCATGGGAAGTACGTGTCATAGGGTGCCACGTTGGTCTAACTAGCCTGTTAACTGTCCCTTCTTAGGCAGACCATCCTAGACCTTTTTGCAACTCCCTTCAGGTTAACAGAAGGTGATAGGCACAGAATGAAATGTATCATTCGATAACTCCCATTTAAAAGTGTATATTCTTCAATCAGTAACTGTCTTCCATAATGACTCAGACCTATACTTGAAACCAAAAGCAAACACCTTGTAACTGACTTGTGTCTTTTTTAAGACCAAAGGAAACATAGAATGAAAACTACTAAAATTCATATGTAAGTATATGAAACTGTCAAACAACAACAACAACAATAATAAATTATGATAAATAACCAACAAAAATTAATTTAAATGACCAAAGAAGAGGAGGGTGGGCTGGAACATGGTTTTTCCCAGCGCACAGGCAGCACAGTACCTGAGCCACTGAGACTGGCCCTGCCATGTTCCCTTCAGTGATGACCTGTTCGCGTCACCCCTTTTAAGCTCCAGAGCTATGGAAGGTAACTGAGGCCAGCGTCACAATTGTGTTAAAACAGGTTCCTCAAAAATAAACTGGACTGCATCCATAGGCCAGACACAGGTAGAATGAGGCCCTAACAGAGACTTCCAGACCCAGAGAGAAGCAGTAGCAGTTGCTGAAGCACTTCCATTTGCGGGTAGATTTCATTTCCTGAGTCTCACTAAGAGAGTTTTTCTCAGCTTGATATTTTTTTTTTTCTTACTGCCAACACGCTAGACTTGGGTAAATCTGTTCAAACGCTTGAACATGTTCTAAAATTATAAACCAGAATAGACGCCGGCTTGAGCACCTTCTGCTCTGGCTCGGCACTCCGTCGGCTGTGTCAGAAATGAGGCAGCTGCTTCGGTAGCTACTGGCAGCCTTACCTGAGCTGGTGGAGGCCGGGGACTTGCTGCGCCGGGAGGGCCCTGGGCTCTTGGTGGTGCTTCTGCGGGACGATGAAGCTATTTTGGTGTAAGAAGTGGACTTCACCACGCGACATTCTGGGGAAAGAACAAACACACATCAGGATTGGGTGACAGCCAAGTCGGTGACACTCCAAGTTCCCAAGTTTATATTACTTATAATAATATTGTGGGTAATTTGGAATAGGCTGACAAAGGAGCACTTTTATTGGGTTTCTCTCTACCAACCTCTAAATTTAGCTGTGTATGGGCATTTTTAGGATACGTTTTTTCTTCTAAGCAAGGTATTAGAAAGGGCAACTTATAAACCAAGAAATGTGGTGGGAGATTGGCCTGTCTTGATAGGAGGAAGTTTACAGTCCTAGGGGTCCTCGCTGTGATGGCTGTCGGTCTGTATGAGGGTTGGGAACCAAAGCCTTTGCTCATATGCTAACACCTACTCATATGTAGTAGGTGTTAGCATCCTACTACAAGGGCATAGAGTCCTTCAACTTCAACAGGTCACTACACTAACCACTAGAGAGCTTATATTGTATCTATAAAACTGTCTTGGCCTGAGGATGAAAAATAATCTCATTTCTTTTGGACTTAAATCCTTAGAGTTCATTTTTATTCAATTCAAGTATTGTAAATAGCAAAGAACTTATTATTTTTCTCTTAGTGAAATGCTTGGATCAATCGTGACATGCAAACTCACAGATTTTCTTCTCAAAAATCCACTTTTAATAATTAAAACTTGTTTCTAATGATAATCAACTAAACTGAGAAATATAAAGTACATTAAGAACAGCTCTAATGACCCATGATCAAACAATGCCTTATTTGAAAATTCTAGAATATTTTTCTGCACATTTGTATTTTGAACAGCACTGGGGTTGGTTACATACTTATCTGTTATCAGCCCTTTCGCTCGGACATTTTGACCCTGCCATTTAGTAGCTGTCAATCATCTTACCACATGAAGCATCATAGTTTACTCATGTAAACTGCTTTCAGATTTTCATTATCATAATGATTTAGTAGTGCCCTTATAAAGGATCATTCAGTTATGTGACTGTTTCTGTTACATACACTTAGTCCCTGGCAATGAAATTCAGTTTCTAGTAACTGGAAGGACACAGTGTAGTTTTCTAGAATATTTGATGAAAGAAGTAACTTTGATGGATTGGATAATAAGTGCTTCTTTTTAAAAAAAATGTATCTATAAAACAATTATTTGTGTGTGTGTGTGTGTGTGTATGTGTGTGTGTCTTCTGGTCTGTAAGTTTAACAAATGTGTGCAGTGCCCATGGAGTCCAGAAGAGGAAGTTGGATCCCTTGGAATCACAGGAGGTTGTTAGCTGCCCAATGAGTGTGTTGGGACTAAACCTGGGTCCTCTGCAAGAAGAGCAAGTGCTCTTAACCACTGAGCCATCTTAATAAGTATTCTGATAAGTACTGATAAGTAACCCTCAGTGTCCCACCCAAATCATAATTTCATTAGAACATGGCTAGTCATTTTCCTCACCCTCCCTGAGGCATTATATTTCCAACTTTTTTTGCAAATTTTTAAAAAAAGTGAAGTCTGAACTGGTTTTATTGCTAGTAATGTTGTTCACACACATTTGTATTTCTTCTTTTGCAATTATTTATTCATGTCCTTTGCTCATTGGTAGCTGAGATAGGCTCTCTATTACTGGCTAGTAATAATGCATGTTCTCTACTAAAATTTTATTCTTTAGTCTACTGTGCATAAAATGATGTTAACAGAATATTTATCTTTGTAGGCAGTTGTTGAAATCTACTAACCTTTTGAATGTAGTACTATTTTCAAGTGTAGTAGTTTAAAATTAAATTAAATGGGCCTGGGGAATACTTAGCATTCTCAAGGCCCTGAAGCACATACCCACATAAGACTCTGAGCTATTAACTTTTTCATTATACCTTTTAAGTTACAAATTCATAATTCTAGATCGACTGTTGATGTCTGGCTTCATTTTAGAAATAAAAGTTTCTTAGCCATGCAATTTTCAATTTTCTAAGTTCAAAATATGTTCTTTCCCTTTTCTACTTTGAATGAATAAGGTAGTTGACATTGTCTAGGGAAAGGGGAATAGGAGTGTATCTAATACAAATGCTACAAGCCTAGAAACAGTAGATAGGACACAGAGAAGCCTCATAAAGTGAACTAGGGCAGAAAGAGGAAAGAGTTTGTGTAAAAGGAAGAGGAGGAAGCGAAGGAGCAAGAAAGGAGGAAGAGGAACAGGGAATTCTATCTTGAGATATGAGTATCTGCAGCTTCTTCTGACTTTTTTCACAGTTATAAGGATAATGAAAGGAAGCAGGGTATTATTGAGACTGCCCAAGTTTTCCCAGTAGTCACTTAGGGCACTGTTGGCTGTTCTGGCCTTCTGAGGTAGCCTTGCTGTAGATATTGTTTCTTGAAAGAAGATAAAAAGCTACTCCTACAGGGATTGTCAACAAAAATGAAAAGAAACAATCAAGAAACAGCATTTATAATACAGAAGATATAATCAGAAACTGCAGGCATGTCTTATACATGATGTAGGACAGCGATGCCTGAGTATGTCCCAGGAGGTTCGAATCCACAAGACAGAGCTTTGGACCAAGTGAAGAAAACTCAAATTAGCTGAGGACTCTGTCCTCACAACTGACAAATACATTCTGGAGTTTGTCCTAGATTTTGGACATCCGCCTCGTCTTTTGGCAGCATATTAGCAACTAAACTGGATCACCACAATGGGGCTGTCTATGGGCAGGCCTCCAGTTACATTTTTATCAAGTGCCCACTATGTGCCAGGCACAGAGGGCTGCAGGCAGGATGTTGAAAAATACAAAATTGGAGCTTGCAACACTTACCAACTGATAGTGCTGCATAGAACCCTTTTCCCTTTTTTTTGTTTTTCCTCTTTTTTTTGGCTAATTTTTATTTCATAAACCTAGACATTTTTAAACTGTAAAGGACAACAAATTGCTCTTAAATAACAACAGATTTTCCCATTGTAAATAAAAGTCAAGACTATAATGAGGGCAGGATGACCAGGGCTTTTTGTTTCAGGTCATGGACATTTAGAGGTCACATAAATTTAAAATAATAATTTTAAAAGCTCTGTCAGTTAGCAAAAATGAATGGTTAAAATAGAAAGACACCAGATGGTACACATTGTTAGTAACAGCCATCTTTGAGCTGCAGCTCTGAATTCAAGCACTGATTTCAGGGTTTGTCTCAGGCTGTTTATTACAGATGCCAGAACTGCTAGCTATGGCTGTAGTTACCACCTAGGGTTCTAGACCAGCAGAACAGAACCAAGCTTGTCCCACAAAGTTGGAATTGTTCCAGGATCCAGAAATATACTAGACATTTTATTCAAGCAGCTTTATCTCATCAGAGCACATGGAGGCAGTTCAGTAGATCTTTGAGGCATTTAAAGAAACTTGCGGCTCATGCCATGCCTCTGTGGCTCCCGTTGCTTCTTTTGAAAGGCTTAGTGCTCACCATATTATTAATCAATCAAAATTATCCATTTATTACTATGCCTCTCTCCCCTATTCCATTGAATACTAATTAGCACTTGGATTATTAAAAAGCATGTAGGGGCTGGAGAGATGGCTCAGCGGTTAAGAGCACTGACTGCTCTTGCAGAGGACCCGGGTTTGATTCCCAGCACCGACATGGTGGCTATGAACCATCCTTAACTCTAGTACCAGGGGAATCTGAAGCCCTCTTCTGACCTCCTCATCATTGCACGACACGGGTGCACTCACATACATGCAGGCAATATACTCATACACATAAAATAAAAATAAAAAATTTTAAAAACAAAAAATAATAATAGCTGATCAGCAATAAGGCCTAGTTTGGTATTAGCCTGATTAGTACTTGCATGAACTCTTAGTATTCAGTGAAAAAAAATCCAGCCTCTTAAAAAACTAAGTCTCAGAAAGGTCAAGTGACTTGAATCAGAACCAAAGTTTCTGGTTGATTGCTCTCTTCTCTTTCCCATACCTGATCCTGGGACCTAACCAGACTTCTCCACTGGGACTAAAGCCTGGGAAATTTGCATCAGTGCCCAGGGACAGACGAGTGAGTGAATGTGGTTCGAGGGAAAGATGGAAAGAACCAGTTAGCACATCACCATTAGTTAAAAATTTGAGATACTGAACCCAACTTTCAAATTGGCCATGGTATCATAAAAAAGAAATAATGAATTCACTTTCAGAAGAAGAGTAATAATGAAGTGATAACTTGGAGGATCACGGAGTCTGAAAGATAATTACAAATATTACAAATCTTGTACCACTTGCCTCCAGGGTAACAGTGAGGCTTCGGGAGTCTTTCTGGGGATTAGTATAATTCTGAAGATGTGGGCTGAATAACGGAAAGAGAAACAACACAAAATTACAGTGGCTGCTTTTTGTTCTCTCCCTCCAGGGTCGGAATAAACTCAGTTAATGAATATTGTGCTGTTCAGGCATAAATTAGAGAGAGAGAGAGGAAGGCCCTCCAATATCTTTCCAGTTAAAGTTTATACTTTGAGTATTTTTAAAATGGGAATTACATTTTATAATGGTGGAAAATGTAGTAAGGAAAAACAAAAGCTGAATTCCCTCAGCGACATGCCCAGATCCTTGTCAGTTTAAAACTATAATTTAGAAGCATAGCGAGCAACATGACCTAAACGGTCAATAAATACAGTGCCTTTTTGTTCACACAATGAAAGGATATTTTCACTGTATCCATCAAGGAAGAAAGCTGACCCTCTCAGAGGGTACACCTGCCCTTAAGCAATCATGTCTTTTATTGTGGTCGTTTTTGGCATATTTGAATTTTATTGATCAATTCTGTAAGAGGGCTTGCATTTCCTTTGGCTGGACAATTCAGGTACTTTTCAAGAAAATATTGGAAGATGGTAGTAATAGTAAGCCACACAGGAAATGGCCAGACTTGCTCTCAAAGGTCACAGCCTACACAAAGTGTAGTCGTCCTTTGGTATATGCGGGATTTGGTTCTAGCTCGACTCCATGTGTACCAAAACCATGGATATTCAGGTCTCTTAAATGACATCATATTTATATAATCTATACAGTTCATCTTATATACAACTTAAATCATATCCAGATTTATAGTATTTAATAAACTATAAAGGCTATGAAAATAGTGCCTATATGGTATTATTCAGAAAATAATAATGAAGAAAAAGGTATGTACATGTATAGTACATGTTGTGGTCTGGATAAGCAGTGTTCCCTAAATGGTTCATGTACTAAAGGTCTCATCTCCAGCTGTTGGTGCTAGACAGAGGGAATTGGGTTATGAGGGTACTCATCAATCCATTGATGAGTTCATACTGGATAAACTATGAGGAGGTAGGGCCTGACTGGAAGAAGCAGGCCACTGTGGACATGCCTTTGATGGGCATATCTTGTTTTGGACCCTTCCTGTCTCGCTTTGCTTCCTGACTGCCTGAGGTGAGTAGTCAGTTTTCCTTTGCCTTGCCTTTTCATCATGATGGTTCTGTGTCACCTCAGGTCTCAAGGCAGCGGTGCCAAGTGATTGACTGAAACAATGAGGCAAAATAACCTGCTCTTCTTTTAAATTATTCATCACAGTGGTGAAAGACCAACAAAGTACAGAGGAAACTTTTTTTATGGTACTGAGGATTGAACCAAGGGATTCAAATATGCTAGGCAGGTGTCTTTCACTGAGTTCCATCCCCTGTCTCAGATGAAACTTAAATTTTTTTTTTTCAGTTTATGGCTAGCTGAATCTGATCATTGGTGGCTTGGCAGACCCTGTAGATTTAGAAGGCCAGCTGTATAGGAAGATAGTGTGAATGAGTACTCCCAAAGGCCACTATGTTAAAGGCTTGGTTCTTATTGTAGAGCTACTGGGAGGTTGTGGAACTGTTGAGAGGTGGGTCCTTAGGCCACTGGCAGCATACCCGTGAAGGGGACTGTGAAGCCCTAGTCTTCTCCTCTTTCTGCTCACTGGCTTGAGAAATAAGCAGTTTGCTCCACCACACGCTTCTCCTATGATACGCCACTCTTGCCAGAGGCCCAAACCCATGGTGTTGCCCAATCTTGCTTTGCAACCTGCAGAATCACGAGCGCAAACGAACCTTTTCTAAGTCATCTCAGGTATTTCTTTACAGTAACACAAAGCTGACTGATACATATGGAAAATAACATTGAAGGCATGACTTCTTTGGTGACTGCACGTTCCATAATAAGCAAGAAAGCAAGCAAACAGGCAAGGTATGATGAAGTATCCTTTTTGGGAATGCTCCGATGTAACTCCTCGAGGTGAAAGTTATTCTCTATGTGGTTCATAATGATGTTAGCTTTACAGATGTTCTGGTGACTTGATTAACTAGAAGTTCCATATTCCCTTGTCTCACCCAGGTCACTCAAGAAGTGGACATTCAGTGATGGACAGATTTAGAGAGACAGCACAGATGGTGAGGTGTAGGGAGGAGGCAGAACATATTTCTCTGGCTGTGTTCCCAAGTGGTATGAGAACGTCTACTTAGGCAGATTCCCACCACCCTCCACCACAGAAACAGTTGGTAGGTAGGCTGAAATGCTATACAAGGTACTGAGGGACAGAAATGATTCTAGAATTGTACTGCAACACCAACAGCTTACCTGAGAAAGCATAGCATCCATGCATCAAGGGGCCACATGTACCTTCTGGAGACTCTTGACCAAGGCACAGATCCCTGGTTGTCTAGACAACCCTGCTGATGAGCTGTATGCTGGCTAGGGAACATTCTTTAAATAGGGAATAATTTTATTTCTGTCATCTCTTTTTAAAACCAGCCAGAATAAAAGCATTCTTGGTTAGAGGCCTTCCAGTATATCTCTATGCTACATTTAGTTGCTCTGGGCTGTTGAGATGGTTCAAGTTCACAAAGAATTCATTAAGAGCAGATACTTTGTACTTTCTGCCCTATCCTGATGACAAAGGCAAGCTCCCTCTTAATTTGGCAAAGGTACAAAGTCTCCAACTGGAATAATTTCTCTCTGTTGCCATATGCAAAAGACTCAGGAAGCACATTTCGTTCTAGAGATTTTTATTTAAAAAATGGCACAAGCTCAATGACGGAGAGAGAACTGGCAATTCTATCTAGCTTGCTAACTCTCCAAACAGTTGCCCTTACAGGTTCATGTTCTATGAGTTGGATGAAGCCCTCTGATACTATCAAGGTCATCAGTGGCTACAGAGCTAACTGTCTTGGTTTTAGGGCCATTCTCTCTTTAGACTACTGAAAGTGGTGCCCTGTGAACCCCTCCAGTGCCTATAGGAGGGGATAGGCACCCGTGGATGTTGAAGCCTTACCATCCTCAGTCTCCAGCTTGCCTGTGTGGGTAAGACAGAGTGTTGCTGGGATCATTTACAACTAAGGTTCACTTCTTATGGAAATATAATGATTTTCATGCTTAATGACAGCTTTTAAAGCAAATGAACTTTCCTTGCAGGAAGGGGCTGTGTGGATCTTCCCAGCTACGCGCTTTAAAGGACTGAGGCCTGAGGGCTGGAGAGATGGCTCAGACGTTAAGAGCACTGGCTGTTCTTGCAGAAGACCCGGGTTTGAATCCCAGCACCCACATGACAGCTAATAACTGTGTGTAATGCCAGTTCCAGGGGATCCAGCACCCTCTTCTGTCCTCTATGAGCATTGTACAACATGGGTATATTTACATATGTGCAGGCAATACACACCTACACATAAATTTTTTTTTTTTAAATTACCGAGGCCTGGTGTATCTTTCTGCTCTACCCTGCTTCTGAGTCTACACTGACACTACAGGAAAACTCAATCACTGCTGCCTGTGAGATCCGAAACAAATGCTGCTTCCCAAAGCTCTGAATGTCGCAAGTCTGAGATGACAGCATGAAGATGGAGACATTCTAAAACACATCTTTAGAAGAAAAGGAATACGGTCAGGAGCAGACAGAGCTGGAGGCAAAGGCATCAGCCGAGTGGTTTCACCGGAGAGTGAAGATCTAGCAACGAAGATTTTTAAAAGTGCCTTCTGAAAATATAGACACGTGTGTCTCAAGCAGCACCTCCGATGGCCCCGTGCAGTTCTCAGAACACCAGCTAAAGCATTCCAGCTGGTGCCCACGTGCTGGTGCACCACGTGGCTCCAGAGGCCCCGGTGAGGGTTGACATATTACATAACATCCGCAGGAGGCTTTATGGAAGGGGTATTTTCTGTACTAAAGTCTCAAGGGTTACTACTCAGGACCTGTTGTTTGGATAGTATGAGTGATTCTCCATTCCAGATACCTTCCTGTTCCCTCACAGTCAAATGAGAGAAGCCAAGTTCTCTTGTGTAACAGCCCAGTGGTGTGCTGGGATACTGGCTTGGGGGTGGGGGTGATAGTTTTGCTCCAGGAGGCTGCCTGGTAACTCAGGTTCCTGCTCTTACTTGTCTCCTCAGGGTTCTCTTCTACACAGTCCCACTTGCTTGTTTATCTCCCTGTGTCTGAATTTCATCCTGGTGAGAAGGAGAAAAAAAGAGGAAGGCCCTCAAACCCCAACAAAGAAAACTGACTGTGCCTTTTTGTACCAGAACTTTATGTTCTGAAACTGGTCCTGTCCTTTCTTCTTCCCACACATCAGCTGCAGTGGTGAAGGCCAGTTGCTGGCTACATCCTTGGTCTCTACCCAATGAATATCATAGCACCTTCCTAGCTGTGATGACCACATATTACCAAATACCTCCTGGTAGTTATTCTTGGGATAACTGCTGACTCTTTTTGGGAACCACTGCTGGATGTCTCCATTAGGCAACATTTCCCGATGAAGCACTAAGTTAATTCTTCCTTGAGGGTGTTGCTCAAAGCAGCATCCATCTCCTGCCTGGACTCCTAAACAATGCTTTTTGTATTCTCTCTGCAGTTTAGCAACATGAATTGGTAGTCTGGGACTTTAATGCATCCATGGAAGTAAAAGTGATGCAATGGTGAGGTTCAAGTTCTTCCACAGTGGTCGGTTCTAAGGGGATTGATATGCATTGCTCTGGTGGTTTTATGTTGAGAATTTTGAGGTAGTGGAGCTCACAAGGGCACTGGGTAAAGAAATTTAACTTTTACCCTGTGCTCTACAAGCCTGAGTTTTGCAGAAGAGACAGGAGCCCAGCCCAGAATCAGCCACATTCTAACCGAGCAAGACCTTTCCCTGCCAGGTACTATGTGCTTTCTGCAATTATCTTTTTGGAATGGACAGTGATCCTGAGCCTTTATAGTGAGTACACAGAGGAGATCTTTGTTCTTATTGTGGTAGCCAGGGAGTGAGTAAATTTAGTGATTAAACATGACAATGTCTAGAAACAGCACAGTGGCATACCCATTAGTTGCTCTGAACTGAAGATCTTGCCTTTCTGAATGTGAAATGGAAGTGCACTTGGTAACTTTATATTTTCCATAGGAACCCAGTATCACCAGCAGTAAAAAATCACCCAGAAAGGAGATTTTTTTTTTTGTTTTTTTACAAAATCTGGTTGTCTGCCAATCATGGTGGCACGTGCCTTTAATCCCAGCACTTGGGAAGCAGAGGCAGGCAGGTCTCTGTGAGATCAAGGCCAGCCTGGTCTACATAGTGAGTTCCAGGCCAGCTAGGGCCACAGGGAGACCCTGTCTCAAAAAGAAAAAAAAAAAAAATCTTGTTAACCTCCGCTATTCACTTAAAATCTGCTGCCCCCTCCTCGACACATGAAACTCCAACAAGCATCTCCGTCCTTAGCACAGCAGCTACTAAAACTGAAAAACCCTCTTGTGTACCTGAGTTTATTTCCATAAAACATTCTGAGCATCTTCAGTAAGAGGCTGAACAATTCACAGATGCTGGGTGCCTTTCTTCCCAAAGTGTCATGGGTTCCATATCATTTGGCCCAAGTGTAATGCCTCCATAGAGTTCCCAGAAGTCTGATCACGTTGAGACTGACTATACTTGGGATTAACTAGTAAAAGCCAAATATGGCCTCTAACCACTTCCATAGGATGCCACGCTTCTGGACAGCCCACCTGCAGCTTCTCTACATAGGCATCCTTCACCAGGTCACACCCAAGCCCTTTCCATTACAATACTTTCTGTTCCTCTACTTGTGTCTGACTTTCTGATCAAATGCAGAAGGTGGTGGCTCACTCTCTGCTATAGAAAGCTCAGATTAAATAACCTTAGCTTTTCTCATATGGTTGGTCTCTCTTTATTTCCACTCCACATATGGCTCTCCCACAGCTGTGACAGGAGCACTGGGTACCTGGGCCCAGGAGAGCTCATTTTCTGTCATATCGTTTATGCCTGTGGCCATGCTGCTGTGTTGTGTGTGGGGTTGTGGATCATCCCTTGGCAGTTGGTCCTTTAGCCCTGATACAGAAGTATTTCTTTATCTGACACAAAATGAAGTAGCTGGCTTGAGGGGAGGACATGTTGTATAAACCGAGCTTGCCTTCATCAGCTAGAATTACGACTGCGGCCCACAGTGGAAAGAAGACGGGGGAGGAAGAAAAGAGGAGCACTGCTGTCCACACACTTCTTCCTGGTGGCCTACAGGAGGATGTATCAAGCATAATGGTGCACAACATCCAAATTTCAATTTCTCTTTCTCTCCGTCTCTCCCTTTACCCCTCCAAAAGTATATTAATTTCTTGTGGCTGTTACAACAAATTATTATAAATTTGGTGGCTTAAAATGACTGAAGTGTTTCTCTCACAGTTCTGGAAGCTAGAAATTTGAAGGGAGCAGGTCCAACATCCCTTCAAAGTTCCAGGGAAACCACTGTGTGGTGGCATACACTTTTAATCCCAGGATTCAGGGGCAGAGGCAGGCAGATCTTGGTGAGGCCAGCCTGGTCTATATAGTGAGTTCCAGGCCACTGGGGCTACAAGGAGCCCTTTTTAGAGACAAAGAAAGGAAGGAAGGAGGGAGGGAGGGAGGGAGGAAGAAGGAAAGAAAGGAAGGAAAAGGAGAGAAATAAAAAGCTCTAGGGAAGAATCCTGGTGGCTCCAAGCATTCTTTGGTTTGTGGTCTTGGCTCTCTGCCTCCCTGTGTGATCTTATTTTGCCTCTCTTATGTGGAGATTTGTGCTGGTTTGTCAAGCTCACCTGGGTAATAAGGTAATCTCTTCCTCTCAGGATCCTTAATCCACTTATAGTAGCAATCATCTTTTTCCAAATAAGGTAATATTTACAAGTTGATATCTAGCATAAAGTAAGTTTGGCACAGCCATTTTCAAGACTTTTTTGGCCAGGAAATGGGTCGACACTCCACAATTTAGAGCCCTTCTATGACCCTTATTCTCTTTTGTAATAACCTTGGAATAACCTGCAAGACACCTGCCTACCTCAGCTCTTGCTTCTTTCCTTTAGGTATGTGATTTTCATTTCTTAAATGTTCTAACTGTCTTCCTGGCTCTGGCCATCTCTATGCAAAGAGCATTTTCTCCCTACTACAACTCCTGCTTAACCTCTGCTCACATTTCTCTACTAAACTTAAACTTGTTTATTTTACAAATTGTTTCTGAGTCTTTGCTATCTTAAATGCTAGGATTAATAAGCAGCGTACCTGCTTTCATGGAAGATAGTGGAAAAGTGGGCCTTAAGCTGCCAGACGGCAAGAACAAATGCTGATTTTTCTAAGTGCGTTGCCAAGATTTAAAAAGATAATTCAACAGAGGATGGCTAAGTGAGCAGTCCTCTACACTGGTGGTCAAAGGTGTTTTGGCATAGAGGACATTGTAGCTGAGCTCTGGACACAGGAAGACAGACATGAGTAGGTGGGAGGGACGAGAAGGCACGATCCAGGGAAGCCATATTGGGAAGATCAAGTAAGGAACTTGCATTTTACTTCAAGCAGTAGGAGAAGTTATAGAAGAAGTTTAAGTAAAGGAAGTGATACAATCTGTTTCATAACATCTAAAAGAATACTTTGGTTGCCATGGAAGATTTCAAAGGGGCTCATCTGGGTCAGAGGAGACAGTGGTCTGGCCTTGTGTGGAAGTCATGGGTGGAGAGAAGAGATGGACTTGGGATATGATGAGGAGGGTGGAGTTCACACAGCTTAAGGCTGGATTGTGTAGAGACAGGCAGATGGGGACATGCTTACTGTCCCTATTCTGGTATGTCCTGCTGAGGGGACTATGTGGAACAGTTGCTTCATGTGCCCACATGCAAGAAAGACTAAGCACATACTACTGATCATAGTCCTCTTGCAGGAGAAAAGGCTGACTTTTAGCATTTTAAAATGCACAGTCCTCACCTTTCCCTTGATCTCTTGAATTAGAAACACTGAAAGTGAGGTTTGAAATATTAAAAGAAAAATAAAAAACCCAAATGATCTCAGCTATCTGCAGCCATAGACCAGAGAGCCATTGACATTCTCTAGTGCAAGGGTAGGAAGATCTGTACTCAGCATTTGACATCGTTATGCAATGAAGACTTTGGATGAACAAGTTGCCCTGTTTATTGATAGTTCCTGACCACCTGGTTTTTATTAGCTATAAGATGGGAAGGATCTGAAGGATAAGTAATAAATAAATGGATAATTTTCTTGAGAACTAAGAACTAAAAAGTGAAGAATTTTCCTTTGAGAAAAGGAAACACAAAAAACTAACAACAAAAGACCATAAAAGTGTGAACTGAAATAAAATTTAATAACTTTCTTAAGTGAGGCTTTCTTATGTCTGACTCTATACCACTCATGCAGAAAAAAGGCTAAGTGTACATTTTTGGTGTGGTGACCTTGAACACAGGTTCAAGTGGATCAGGAGCCAGGAGGTCTGGAAGGGCTCCCTGGGAAAAGGGAACAGCCTGGGATTTGTGAGCCTCACATGGTGATGATAACTGAGATTCAGGTGACATGCCATTCACAAATGTAAGGTACTGGTTTTTGAATTATCTTGTGTTCCTTCTGGTGTTTCTGATGAGTCACAGTGTGGGTAACAGTTGGGCCTACCCCTCTTCCATTAAAATATTCCCAGGCTTTGTGCTAATAGCTCAGAGCTTTTGGGCTTGAAAAACTTCCAGCACCTTGCTGCTTTTATGGTCCATGGACCCACAGCTCCAGGATCACCTGGAAGCTTGCATAGAGTCTTAGGTTCCATCCCTAAGACAGACAGAATATGTTTTTTTTCCAAACTAACATTCTTGGTACTTCATATTCACATTAAAGCTTAGAGGAAGTTTTCTAGACCTATGGAGAGGGACCCTTGGAACAATGGACCCCAAACATTAGTGAGAATGTGGGAGTATATGAAAAACCAATATTCTTAACCCACTCCGCAGAGATTCCAATCCCATAAACCATGCACCTAGATCTCAGCAAAGCCAAATGTCTTATTTAGAGAGCAGTATTTCAGACTTTTCTGATGACAGACTCATCATTAGTTAATATTGAACATTCAACTTCCCAATCCCCTTTCTGAGATGTTATTCTGACATCGTGGGTCTGGAAATTAATTTTTAAAGTAATTCTCTGGGTGGCTCAGATAATCAGGGAGATTTAGAAAAAATGCGTTTGAAGAAGGTGCACACTCATGGCTAATTGCAAGGGACAGTCAAGAAGAGAACCATGCAAGGTGGTCTGAGTGTGGGTCTGAATGGTTCAGGTTTGATCAGGTCAGTTAAATCAGAAGGACCAGGTTCTTGATGATAGGTGGAGCTTATATCTAAAGGAACCTTCTAGAAAAGCACATATTCTCATATAAATCTCTTGGAAAGTGGTTATCATGCTTGTAGAGAACAGAGATTGTCTGCCATGAAGGATTCTGTGTTTGAAGAGAAGTCATCCTGACCTTACTCTAAGAAAGGGCCTCTAATCTTTAAAAAAATATATTTTATTTATTATTTTTATTTTATGTATATGAGCGAATTGCCTGCATGTATGTAAGTGCACCATGTGTGTGCAATGCCTGTGGAGACCTCCAATCTTGAGACTGCATAAGGAGCATGGGGCTTTGTGGTCATTGCCTTCTTACCTCAAAGTAAAGACAAAACTTGGAAAGAAAATTCTCCAGCTCGAATCATCTTTGTGCCTACACTGGCATCTCAAGTAGGAAAAATAAAAATTCAGTCGAAAAACCAAGAGCAAAACCCTAACTACAAAGCCAGGAATAAACATTTGGACTATTGTGCAGAAGACAGTAATCAGAATACAGTAACAGAAGACAAGGTAGTTACACGGCTAGAAAAGGATCAAGTGAAACAATGATGCAAATCCATTATAAGCAAAGTCTCATTTAGCTAATGATTTTCAGCAACAAAAAATAGGAATAACCACAGGTTGGTTAAGCTACTCGTTTTAGGGAAGAGACAGGCAATACAAATGTATATGTTTGGCAGAACACACAAAAAAATATGAACTGAATTAGTTATACCCTATCTAAGACCTTTGAAATCATATTTTTATATATAATTCATTCTGAAGGTTTGTGGCCTCATGATGTAGAAATTAACATAAGCATAGGATTAAATGCAAAAGCAATGATAAAAAATGACTGTATTAACTGAAGAAGTAAAATTCTGGAAATATGTTGTGATTGTTTTCAATCAAAGATAAGTATTATGGAACTAGAAGAATGAGTTTTGTACCTAAAGTTATATTACCACCTAAAGGAGGAAATCAAAATTGTAGCATAAATTTCTGTGGACCTCAGTGAAAGTTACAGCACAGGGCAGGACATATGAAGAAAACCTACATGCCCTTCTCACAGGAAACTGAAAAGTATGACAGCCAGTCCTGTTTTCCTTGAATGGCTTAAGTATGCTAAGAGGGGACAAGTTGTAGAATTAATAACCTCTTAGGCCACTGAAGAAGTGTATACCCTGAAAAAAAAATCCAAAGGTTATTAGCAAAAGACCCCCACTGCTATCACACAAGCAAAACCTTTTCTAAAAGCATTCTGAGGGTAACACCAGGGAGATCCACCAGAGAAATTAAGTGCTGCATATAAATCAGTTTTCCGTGACTCAGTTATGCCTATGGGTCTCTAGGGGACTCTTTGAAGAAAGCAGCATGTGAGAACTCAGGGAGAGGGATGAAACAGATCTTCTCCTTTCTTCCTAACTCAGTTCAGGAAGCAGACAACACCTACACTCCAGGACAGCTTTTGTAGAGTCTGTAGATGGCTTTCCCAACACTTCTGCTGTTCCAGAGGAAACAGCAAGCTAGTTATTTCATTTAAAGATTAAATAGGGTAAAAACCACTGGGAAAAAAAACTGAACAGGAGCCTGGGAAGATGACTCAGTTGGTAAAGTGCTTGATGTGCACCCGTGTAAAAGGCTAGACTCTGCCCATAACCCCAGTACTGGGGAGGTGGAAACTGGAGGATCCATTGGGTCTGCTAGCCAGCTAGTCTAGTTGAATCTGTGAGTGAGTGCCAGGTTCAATGAAAGATCTCGTCTAGCAAAATAAGATGGAGACATGCCTGAGGAAGACAGCTGACAGCAATGCCTGGCCTCCAAGCACACAGGTACACACATGCATGCACATATATGAACACATATAAAGTCTGGCTAGGATCTTCAGCAGGATCTTTTCCATGGGTCCTCTCCTTCAGTCCTCACTGAGAAGCAATTGTGTTTTCAACTGGATGGTGATTCACCTGAATATCTGCTTGTGATATAATTGGAAAGAAGCAATGTTTCTGGTTTGCTTATATTTTTGGCAAAGTAGGAATTTGTCTCCATAGAGAAATGCCACTATAAGGCTAGTGGATGGCTTGCCACACAAGCATGGAGACCTGAGTTCAATCCCCAGCCAATACCTTTGTTACATCTATATATAAAAAGCCAGGCTTGGTGATGTGCACCTTTAATCTCAGCATGGCAGAAGCAGATCCCTGGGGCTTGCTGGCCAGCCAGTCTAGCCTACATAGTGATTGATCTCCAGATCTCAGTGAAAGACCCTGCCTCAAAACACAAGGAGAATGGCAAGTATCTAAATTTGTGGGGTTTTTTTTTTTTTCCTATGAATTGGAAAGGGAATGTAAGGGGGACAGGGGAGGGAAGAACTGGAGCAGGGAGAGGAAGGAGTGGAAATGATGTAAACACAGATGTATAAAGTTCTCAAAAGTTTTTTAAAATTTAAATTAAGAAGAAAAAAGGTGGGGGCGGAGAGATGGGTTAGCAGTTAAGAGCACTGACTGCTCTTGCAGAGGACTCAGGTTCAGTTACTAACACCCACATGGTGGCTAACAACCATCTGAAACTCCAGTTCTAGGAGTTGAATCTAGGGGATTCAATGCCCTCTTCTGGCCTCTGTGGGCATTGTACACACATGGTGCACATACATACATGCAGACAAAACACTCTTATACATAAAAATAAAAATAATAAAAAAATTTAACAACCTCGAAAACATCATTGCCTAGTTTTTAATTCTGTGAAAATGAAAATTCAAAGAAGATTGTTACTTATGAACTCATAAGCATTAATTATGTAATCACTTTTAGAGCTATGTTTTTTATTTTCAATTTTTTCTTGTTTTGTTTTTTGAGACAGAGTCTCAATATGGAGTCCTGGCTGGCCTAGAACTCGCTATGTAGACCAGGCTGGCCTTGAACTCACAGAGATCCACCTGCCTCTGCCTCCCTAGTGCTGGGATTAAAGGTGTGCACCACCATGCCTGGGACCCCTTTTTTATTTTTGAGACAAGGTCTCACTACATAGCCCAGTCTAGCCTTAAACTTGCTATTCTATCTCCATATTCCAAATCCTGGGACTAGGCCATTTTCCAAAAGTATAAATTCATACCAATAAAAATGTAGATTTTTAGCACTCAGAAGAAAGCTACATCTGCACATATGTGTGGAATAAAAGGCATATATATGCCACAGTTCTGGAGTGAAGGAAATTTCTAAGTCACTTCCTTTTTCTATATCCTTTCACATTCTTGTAATATAGAGGAGACATCTTAAGAGGGAGCTAAATCCTGAGAATAATTCTGAGTGTTTTACTATAAAAACTTAATATTTCCTGTATTCACTTTGCCCGTTGTATTCTATATATTTCCCTGTTTCTTGTGCTCGGCCCTCTGACTTGGCTTTCCTTTCAATGAGAAGTATCCTTTGCCATGAGCTGCCTAATACGATGCTCAGTTGTACAGTTTAATTTTAAAGGATCTTTTTCATGAGCCATTTATCTCTTTCCCCTTCTATTCCAAATGACAGACATGAAATTACATCTCTGGGTACATGTGATTAATCTTCAATTCAGAAGTGAAGAAAAGAAGAAAAGGTTAGGAACATCTAAAGCTCCTTTTTTATTAGGAGAAAGTAGACTTCAGGTTGAAAATGTGATTTATCTCCTTTAAATCCACTCAAATATCACCTTTACAACAAGGGTCAAATGTGGCTTGAAATGAATTCCCCATGCAGTACTTATGCATGTCCCTGGGCTATAGCATTTCAAGGCTAATAAATATTGTAACCATGGGAAGGCAGCCATCTAAATGGCAGTACATAGGATTTTGGAGAGATTGTGGTCTTTCAATGAAAAGGGTCTGGTTAGAAGGGAGACATTATTGTTGACTTGTGGCCAGGCTGCTTGAAATCAAATGATATTCTATTTGCATTTGGCCTTCAGCCATCAAATAAATGAGTCATTATTGTGATCCACAAGGCAGTTACCTCCAGCAAAATGATTCCCAAAATGACTTCAGTAGATAACTTGTTTTTGTGGCAGACTTATCATCTTCAAATATTTACTGGGTTAATTGTAATTGTATGTAAATGTATTTTTAACAGCAAATTTTGTCTTTCATTTCCAAAACAAAGAGCAAAGTGCCAAGTTGTGTTCACAATTTCACATGGACAGGATTGCTTTCAAAGAATATTAGCTGAAGTGTATTTAAATATTCCCAAGTTGTGCTCTTGTTAGGAAACAAGCGATCTCGTTCCTTCATTCTTGGCACATCATATATCTGAGTTTCAAAATGAAAGAACCCTAAAACATGATTTAGGCCAACAGAGAAGACACGGGATACTATGGTATCTTAGCAACTGCAGGATTCCAGTGAGGTCTACTGGGCCCTGCTTAGGAGATGCTAACATACACAGAATAAAAATGTTTTATGCAGAATCTCTCAACATCTTTAAAAAGGATCTATGAAAAAGGTTCTGCAGTGGATTTATTACTCTGGTAAAGATGATACATGCCATTATAAAAATTCAGACATGCAAAAAGTTAATGGGAGAAAGCAGTAAATAACTAAAATGAAGATTCAGGAGCCAGGCCATGCTGTGTTACACAGAAGCGTCCACATCTTTCCTTGGGTCCATATTTTACAGTGAATTCCCAGGCTTGTTCCCCTTACAAAGCATCTATTAATGTTTTCTGCTATTCATCCTTTTCTCCTTCATTACTCTTTGTATATTAGAAAATTTAGCCTTTTATAGAACACTTCTTTTTTTTCTCATCTTTTTGAGACAGGATCTCCCGGTAGTCCCAGCTGGCTTGGAACTCCCTCTATAGAGCAGGCTGGCCTAGGTAGATCTCATAGAGATCCACCTGCCTCTACCTCCAGAGTGCTGGGATTAAAGGCGTGTGCCACCACGTCTGGCATGGAACACATTTTTTTTAAAAAAAGAAACAGTATTTATTCTTTGCCCCGAGTTTAACTTTTACAATGTTTTTCCATAAAGAATTAATTATTTTGTGTTCTGACTGGCTGACATTTTTCTGTTGTTGTAGGTTCTGGGAACTAATTATTATAAGGAGACCATCCAATATGGTATTTGAACAGCAATCCACAAAGTATTTTCAAGGCATGCTCCTAGTGCATGAGTAATATTATAAATGATTCTAGGAATAGCCAGTGATGTGCATGACTTAGGCAGGCTGTGGAGTTTGCCTCAAGGAAACAACACACAGCTCTTAATTTTATATTTGTTTAAAGAAAACAGAAATGCTGAAAAAGAGTCATACTGGATTATCTATCATATTCAAAACACTTTCAGTCTTTCAAGTTATTTTCTTGTGAGAACAAGAAATCATGGTTGTTTTATCTTTCATTATAAGTATTTTTATTTAAAATAACTATAGTATAAATCTGTGCTTACAAATGTAAGGTTTTCTTTTTCTGTTTGAATCAAAATAACTTTTGGCACCACCAATAGGTATGTTGTTTTTTTTTTTTTTTCCTGGGGTGAGAAAAATGCTGTAAATTGAATGTAGTGATGGCTGCACAATTCTGTGACTATACTAAGAACCACTAAACTGTACGTGGGTAAAATACGTGGAACATGAATCCTAGCTCAGTAAAGCCTTTGTAAAAATAAATTGTGATTTTTTTTTGAGGGGTGGGGGTCTTTTTGAGAGACGGTCTCCCTGTAGCCCCAGCTGTCCAGGAACTTAGGTAGAGCAGGCTGGCCTTGAACTCACAGAGATCTGCCCACCTCTCCCTCCCGAGTGTTGGGATTAAAGGCGTGTGCTACCACGCCCGGCAATTGCGATGTTTTTTGAGTAAGTTGTGTACAGATACACATCTTTGTTTCTTCCCATGACCAAGCTGCCCACAGCATCTTCTGCCCCATGAGGAACAACTCCATTAGGAAGCACGTTTTTTTTTGGAGGAGTGATCTTTGGAGACACTCTTTCCTCCTTGTTTATTCTCATCTGCTCTTTTTCCTTTTTAAAATTCTTTCACGCTCTTGGCTGGGTAAAGGACAAGTGGATGGGGGGATATTTTCTAATCTCCACATTTACATTTTTTGCTGTTCCTCTATTCCTTGGGATCCCATCCTTTATTCGTATAGTTGCTCTAGAATAACTACTATGCGGGTTTCAACCCAAAACAAATAGATTTGAAGGAATCAAGGAATTTACCTTAGCTGGCATCAGCTGAGTTTTATCATGAGGCTCTTGCCTTCTACTCTGTGTGTCCTCACATTCCTGAAGAATATGTGTGTGACACATCATCTTATGTAACTATGGTTTCCTAGAAAAACGGTTTCTCCTCTTTCCTTAATTGTCTGCGCCCGTTATTCACTAGTAGACTTTTGTGCTTCCTACATTTTTATTCTTTGTGATCCTACATTAGAATGTAACACAAGAACGGAGCTATAGGCATTACTGCATTATTTCTAACAGTTTTGATAGCTGTTAACATTAATCACTAAATTTCCAACCTCCAGAGTATATGTCAACATCAAGGTAAGCCAGCCTTCTCCCACCACAGATCTGAAATGAGTCACTGATGAACAAAAAGAAAAGTCTTTAATTTAATTTAGTGGAATCAACCCTAAGACACATAACTGGGAAAATGTCAACTTTTTTTTTAACCTATTTACTCACCTCCTGTGAGCTGCTTCTGTGTTTTAGACTTTAGATTTGTGAGTCAGATACCAGTTAAGATTCAATAGACAGTGATCAGACAATCTTTCACTCATGGAATACTCCGGGGTTGGTGGGAAGCTGACTATCTTACAACACAGGCAGTGCGTGCCTCATCAAGTCTCCCTGTCCTGCTTCATGCAGGACACTGAATGCAGCCCCTCCTGCTAAACAGGCCTAACACCCTCACCTAGTCATCTCCAGATTTTAGTAGAAGATAAATAGCTTTGGATGATTCAAGGAAATTTTCTTGGCTGGAAAGAAGAATGAAAAGGTCTAGAGCTTTCCAGAGGAAGAAAGAGGTGTATGAAACATGCTAATACATGGGCTAAAACACATCTCTCTATTTGGCACCACGCAAGCAGGAACTGTTCGTGTTCAGCAGCCTAACTGTGTGTCTGACTTTCACATAGAGAGCTATGCCTGGACAGGTATGAAGAGCCCAGGAATGTTTGCTTAATAGGTGCCGAATGAAGAGGAGGCATCTACTGCATCTGGACTGCAGAGGAAGCACAGGCTCCAGCAAGGGAAGGAAAAGGAGGTGGGGGAAAGCGGATTTTACAGAATGATTTGAAATATTCCTTACTGCTCACAACCCCAACTCCAAACATTTGGCAAACATTTTTTGAGTAACTACTCTTGGTCAGACACTATAGCTTTATCAACAAAAGAGCAAGAAACCCTCTGTCTCTAGCTTTAAGGAAGAAAGGCAGACACGTAAGTCATTTGAACTCTTCTGTGTGTCAGGCTCTGTGCGAATTCTTTTAAGTGCAAAGTTTGTTATGATCTAGACACAAGTGTGACTCCATCTTAAAAATTAAGAATTTAAGGCAAATGACAACCAGGACCCCAGAGCTCCACAGAATCTGAGTTAGACTTGAACTTAGTCTGGTGCCAGAGTCCCAGGCTGAAACTGGCACCCTGCCGTGGGAAAGGGCTTTGGTAACAGACAAGAGGGAGTTGCTTCAGCCTAGGTGTTCTCAGTACCTGCCTCTGCTATACATTCCTCAGTTTGGGCTGGATCTTGGAGTAAATGTAAGAACAAGAAGAATCAGCAGGAGGAAACTGGCACAAATCTACCTTGAGTGTGTCCGGAGGACCAGGGGCTTGGAAGGCTATACAAAGCTGTGGGTCAGCATGCACACACACCCCAGTTCTTCTTTAGTGATTCTCCCTCCCTCCCCAGCCTGCCTTGGTGGGGGTGTGAACCAAGGAACAGAGAAGACAAAGAAGACAAGCAAGGGTTCATCTCCAAACTCACAGACAGTAACCTTCATTTCCAAACACTGGAGTGTAATGATACAGGAAGAGTAACCCTAAGCTGGGGCGTGATTGCCAAGTTAGTCATACTTTAGTGGTCTCAAATACATATTTTTCTTGAGAGGAAAGTTATAAAACTTTAGATGAAAATTCCCCAGATGAATTTTAAATACGTTTTGGTAATTCAGAATTATCCTTAACACACCTTTATAAATACAAAAATGGGAGACCAATTACGGTTTGGTGTTTGCACTATTCTTTGGGGCAGCATATAGTGTTAAGACAGTTCCATTTAAGGTACCATATTTTCTAAGTTATATCTATTTTAAAGTATGATCTTCTATAGGACCTATTTGCACATATTCTTACTCTTGCTTTCTTTGTCTGAGTCAATTGTCTTATTGAAATTCTGTTGGGATGGTTAGCTATGTGTTTCTTTGTATATATGGTATATGGGTAACTATGAATTATTCTATGTTAAGACCTTAAAGAGGAATGCAAGTAAAGCACCAATTTATGTGAAAACATAACTATTTTACAGTGGTTCACAGTGTCTTTTTTATAATTCAGTCCTTATATAGAATAGCAAAAGAAAAAAAAAACAAGAATTGCCAATAGTATATAAAGATTCACACACTTGTAATTATTTGTGCATCACTTAATGAAAGTAATGTATGTCAACTTTAATGGAACAAAGGACTAATACATCTACCCTCACCAGCACAAGGTTTAAAACTTTTTATGTATTTATTTTTATTTTATGTGTATGAGTGTTTAATCTGCATGTATGTAAGTGCACCCATGTCGTGCAAAGCCAGTGGAGACAAGAAGCGGGCATAAGGGCCCCTAGAACTGGAGTTCAGATGGTTGTTAGCTGTCATGTGGGTACTGAGAATTGAACCTGAGTCCTCTGGAAAAGCAGCCAGTGCTCTTAACTGCTGATCCATCTTCCCAGCCCCATTAACACAAGGTTTTAAAAAGTCTACAGATACCTCACTGATATTCTCATGGATGCTTTTTTCTAGTTCACGTAAACTTAAAATTCTCTTTAATAAAAATTGTTCTTTGTCTTCCCCTAAACATTCTTAGTGACTGTAGTAGGAATGATTTACCTTGACATCAGCTGAAATGACAAATGTATAACCACAACCACCAAAGGGAAAGCAATATTTTAAATTAGGCAAACCTGTAGATACACCGGAGGGACAAGTCCACACTCAGATCATTTCAACACTGTGGTTGCTGTGTTGGGCTAGAAGACAGAGGTATGTGGAGGGGCCTCTGGAAGCTGAAGCAAGAGACAGCTAACTCACCTGGGAGCAGGGGAGTCAGGGAAAGCAAATGGAGCAGGGACGAGAAACAGGTACATTGTGAACACTGTGTTTTGGATGTGGAATGCCCTCCAAGAAAGCTCATGTGTTGAAGGCTTGGTGCCCACTGTGGAAGTATTCTGAGGTGGTGCCTCTGGTGGTGATTGGATCATGAGGGCTCTGACTTCATCAGTGGATTAATCTACGATAGAGGCATCTCTTAAGGTTTATTGGGAGGTGATGGAGGCATAATTAGAAGAAGTGGCTTACTGGGAGATGTGTCCTCAAAGGTATGTTTAGATATATTTTTCTCCTGATCTGGTGCTCATGTTTTTCTTCCCTTCCCTCCCTCCCTCCCTCCCTCCCTTCCTTTGTCTCATCCTTCCTGACCACCATGAGTGAGGAGCTTGCTCCACTACATGCTGCCCACAGATGATGTTCTGACACTTACTACAAATCAGAAACAATAAAACCAAGTGACCATGACTGAAGCCATCAGCCAAAATAAACCTTTCATCCTTAAGTTAATTTTTTCCCCAGGTATTTTGTCGCAGCAATAGAAAACTAATTGATGCAGAGTATGTAACGATAAACTACATAAAGAGAAGAGAAGGCGCCCAGAATGCAGGATAGCATGACCAGGAGAGGGAGATGGAAAGCAGTACAGTGTCAAACCTGAACTACTCAGGTGGAAATGGAGGCGGGTAAGGGCTGGAGGATATAGGGTCTCTGGGATCATTTTAAGGGGACAAAGGGATCTACCAAAATATTTTAAAGAGAGTGATTTCATCAGAGCTGAATTTTAGAGAACAGTAGGCAGCAGGCACTATAAAGGATAGACTGAGTGTGTAAGACTGGAGGAGGATGAAGCCTAGATAATGCCTGACAGAGATTGGAGATGATGTTTCACAAGCTCAACGAATACTGAAGGGACGCGCCAGCCAATATGCAGAGTAATCCTGGGGACATGCTTCTCTGACTGTGATAAGCAGTCACAATGAAGCACAGTCTATAACTTTTTTTAAATCAAAGTTATTTGTAAAACCACAAGGGGAGCTCAGGGCATGGTGACCTAATCCTTTAATTCCAGAGGCAGGCAGATTCTCTGTGAGTTGGAGGCCAGTCTGGTCCAGATAGAGAGTTCTAGGGCAGTTGTGGCTACAGGGAGACCCTGTCTCAAACAAACAAATACAAACAAAAAATCCACAAGGGGAAATGGAAATAGGTACATCATCAATGTAGTACCTCCACCAGCTTTTGTCATTAGTTGGGGAATTGTATTGGTGGTAATGGTAAGGAATGATTCAAATCTCCAGAAATCTAAATCATCTACTTACAAAAATAAAACCAAAACCAGAGAACAAGCATGAACTTGATTCAGGAAATATTATAGGAGATAAATGTCAGATTCAGGAAGGTTTAATTGATAGCATAGTGTTTAATGGTCATGTTCTTAAAGGATAAGTTTTGTGTTTCTTAAATATTTTAGTTTTCATCTTAATTTCTGTGTTTATAATAAGTGACTTTCACTCAGAATTGAGGGAGTATTCACAACATCAACATCAACAGGAAATAGGAAACACAACATCAACACAACATCAACAGGAAAGATCATTAACATGAGAGAGGTCTTCAAGTCTATATGAAAACAGTAAATACCCAGATCTGAAACACAGGGTAATATAAGAACACAGGGCATGTGTGGCTGATTAGATTAATTCCTTCTTTTTGCTTTCTTTGATTTCCTTCCACAACTGCTCACAAAGGTTTTTGAACACACACATAAAGTCTATAAAAGCCTAAATAAGTCCCATTTATAGCTAAAAGATTATTTCTTGGAACTACAAAATACCCATAAATGCCTTGTCCTGGAAATTTGGGCTACATTAAGAATTCTCTTCAATGTTCTGCCAACAACGGTTACAGCCTAAGTCTTTCAGGAAAACCTTTGTGAAACAAATGAGACATAGTTGTCACTACTTCAAGTCCTTGTGAAGATACTGAATTACTTCTCATGAGTAAGTATGTAAAGAAATATCTGGAAAAACTGCTCTTAGTAGTAAGAGCAAACATGAGCAGTAAACATGCATTATACTCCAAAGACCTTATCCATAAACAATGAGAATTGAACTAGAAGAGAGGAATTTGATGGCTCCAAACAATCAAACAACGAAGAGATGGGAATGCTAATCACCCTGATTTGATTTGAACAGTTACTTGTGAATTTTCACACAGCACCCAATAAAGATGTATAACTATGTGTTAATTAAAAAGAAAAAGGCAACGAAAAACTA
Source organism: Nannospalax galili (assembly GCF_000622305.1). Classification (NCBI taxonomy): domain Eukaryota; kingdom Metazoa; phylum Chordata; class Mammalia; order Rodentia; family Spalacidae; genus Nannospalax; species Nannospalax galili. Next base: position 966,859 of record NW_008335784.1, on the reverse strand, counting down.
AAACAAACTTGGCTAAGGTCACTCGTATTTTCAACAACATTGCACAAGGCTGGTATGGCTGTTGGTACCGTTTTGTTTGTGTGTCACAGACTGGCTACTCCTTCATGTTCTTAATTTTAAAAAATACATACTTTGGGCCAGGCATGGTGGCACACGCCTTTAATCCCAGCACTTGGGAGGCAGAGGCAGGTGGATCTCTGTGAGTTCAGGGCCAGTCTGGTCTACATACTGAGTTCCAGGACAGTTGGGGCTACAGGGAGACCTTGTCTCAAAAAGACCAAATATATATATATATACTTCAATGTATATGTGGGTAAAAACGGTATTAGCGTGTGCACTTGCAGAGTCCAGAGGAGGATGTCCTCTCTACCTTATTGCCTTGAGACAGAGTCTTCACTGAGCCCAGAGCTCGAAGTTTTGGCTAGATAGGTTGGTTCACCTGCCTCTGCTCCCCAGTGCAGGGTTACAGGCATGTAAAGCCATTCCGGCTTTTACCTGGGTACTAAGGATTCAAATTCAGGTCCACGCGTCTTTGAGGCCAATGTTCTTATCCACTGAGACATCTTCCTAGACCTAGCTTCATTTTCTCACATGTAGAATATTGTATTTTAATTTCTTAAATTATAGGCAGGAAATGATGCTCTGGTTGGGGGTGGCAGGACAGCCATGTATGATGACTGGCCCCGGGAATACATCTGGACTCTAGTTTGGGTCCTCCACGATAAAATGGAAGGTGCTAGTGTTATTTCCTTTTTCTTAATGTTCCTAAGGCCCAGGGTCGTAAGAGAGGAGGCCAACTGCGTGTGCTAGAATAAGTGTATGTGAATGAGACAAGAGAGAGGGAGACAGGCAAAGAAGGGAAGAGGGAGAGAGGAAAAAAGTGGGGTTCACAGTCCTCTCCACGGGAGACTGTCAGCTCTGACTCTGATCACAGGCACTGAAAAGCTAAACAAATGGGAAGAAACATAAAAATTGTAATGTGGCTGTGTACAAGGAATAGTAATTATATTAATTTCCTAGTACTGCTTACCACATGTCTAATTACTATGCAGCATGGTAATGAATATGCAAATCATCAAGTATACATTGGATTAGCCCAAGCACATCTTAACTACAACTCCATTCACGTGTAGTCTGCCTTCACAACCAATCACCCCTCTAACCCTGCTCATTGACCCATGACTTATGGTCTTGGAAGCTTATATGAGTTGACAAGGTAAAGAAGGAATCAAATGAATATTTAAAGGAATAATACATTTGAAAAATATATATCATTTTTTGAAAAAATGGTGTATATAACCAGGCGTGGTGGCACATGCCTTTAATCCCAGCACTTGGGAGACAGAGGCAGGTGGGTCTCTCTGTGAGTTCAAGGTCAGCCTGGTCTACAGAGCAAGTTCCAGACCAGGTGGGGCTGCAGAGAGACTCTGTCTCAAAAAGACCAAAAAGAGAAAAAGAAAAAATGGTATATATAAATAAAGACAAAAGATATGCTTGCTGGTCTGTATTGCAGGGTGTTTTGAATTAAATTTATGTTAGGTGCATCAATAGTTTGGGGAAATGCACACACTAGCACATTTAATAATAAAATTCTGAAAGAACAAATAGTTAGGAAACGTTATAATCATATTTCTAAAGACTCTCCAATAGGTGTTTATAAGAAATACAAATAAAACAAAAAAAAGCCTTCAGTTTTCTCTAAAATCACACCTATTCTATAACGAACAGTATCAAATGCATTTCTTGTTTCCTTCATCATCATGCAACCCCTTGTAAAAATATGCCACACAAATTCAAAATGAAGTAAGCTAAAACAAATAAGAAAGAAGGAATCCCAAGTATGAGTCGTAGAAATATCCAGGTAACCTGGGCAATGGATCTAAGGTTAAGGAATGAGCTCAGGGTGAGAGGATAAAGCTCATTCCTGTAGCTTTAAGAGTTTCAGTGAAATAAAAATGACAGAAACTATTCACCAAGATTTCTGAATGAGCTAGATACAAGTCGTATACTACTTTACAGCTGGGTTCTCAGCTTCAACACAGTTAATATCTGGGGCTGGATAATTCTTTGCTGTGGAGGGCTGTTCACCAAAGGATGTTTCCCACTGTCTCTGACCGCTAGATACCAGTGTATCAGCCTCACAACTGGGACAATCAAAATATCCCCTCCGTTGCCCGGAGGAGCAAAACTGAGAGTTCTCCTGTTGAGAACTGCACCATAGAATGTGGAAATCAAATTCTGGTAGGGTAGTCATCACTAAAGCACTAGCCCAGGTCACTATTTATACACGAGTAAGGAATGTTTTCTTTGATGGAAACTATGAAGCCACATTAAAGTTATATTCAGCAAAACAAAAAACTGAACTTAAAAAAATATATCTTATTTACTATTTTTTATTTTATGTGTATGAGTGTATTGTTTTCATGTGTTGTGGGTGCACCTGTGTTGTGCCATGCCTGCAGAGGTCAGAAGAGGGAATCGGATCCCCTGGAACTGGAGTTACGGACAGTTGTTAGCTGCCATATAAATATTCACCTACATATTTCATGACTTCATTGCTTTGATGCCATAACTGGTATTGCTTTTTTTTTTTTTTTTTTTTTTTTTTTTTTTTTTTTTTTTAATGTTGGGCGTTGAAAGAGCGAGAAACAAGAAATGAGGGAATGTTCTACAAACCTGCAAACAGCAGATTATAAAAATGCACTTCAGTTCCATGTTATGATTTAAACGGAGATGAAAACTGAAAGATAAAACAGAAAAGACAGAACAAACAAGACAGCAGAGGTGGGGTGCCAGCAGGGATAGGGTGCCGGCGGAGGCGGGGATGCGGCAGAACGTTAGAGACAGGATTGGTTGTGAAAACAGATGCTCCCTTGGCCCTCTTTTCCTTTCTCTCACAGACCCTGGATCCAGCCTCCTCAGCCCTGGCTGCTAATCATCCCGATCCCCAGGCCAGGACAGCTGCTCACTGTGCCTCTCTAGGGGGATCCTGGGATAGAAAACTGAAAACAGGCAAGGGCAATCCCTGGCTGCCTGTGATGAAGGCCACACCTGCCTCCACTCTGTGAGGAATGTGGTTTTGCTCCACTCAGTACTCCAGCTGGGGCGTTCCCTCACAGATCCAAAACAAGAAAGCCAGCCAGTCATGGATGGAAACCTCTAAAACCATGAACCAAAGTCACTTTCTTTTGTCCTTATAAGTTGAATGTCTCAGTATTTGTCATAGTGACAGAAAGCTGACTGACATTGTTAATGGAGTTCCTTACTTAGATGTGGCCTAGGAATCCTTCTGAACACAAGGCTCCAGAGAACTACCCCAAGTCATCATTTCTCTTTCCCAGCAACATATCAGGCCACCTCTGCAATGAAGAGGAAGAAGGTACTGTGCTGACAGGACCAGTGTCATGTCCATCTGAGGGCGTAGGTTGGAAGCAAGGAAAAAGCCCAGTGACAGAAGCACTGTCGCTGTGAGCATCAGAGTTGTGCCACAGTGAATGTGACCCAAAACATGGGGGAGGGGGCTCCTGCCACCACCTCCAAGGAGCCACTTAGAGAAAGGCAAGAGGAGGCCTCCCAAGACTTCTGGCAAGGTTAGCCCCACAAACAGCTGCGACTGTCGCTCTAAAGGTACATGTGTGTATGTCCAAAGGCACGTTTTAAGGAAATGAAATAAGGAAGGTCTAAAGCGCTGATTTTCAAAGCATTGTTATGCATCATTTTGAAAAGCAACAAATTTCTTGTAATTTAAATAATTACCAAATAATGAAAACTGAAGTTTTCATGTGCCAAGTTTCATTTAATGGGGAGAAAGGGCAGGGAAAGAAAATGGCCATTCAGCAGTTCCTCAGTGAGATTTATGAGCAAGTTCTATAAAACTTCACAAACAAAATATTAAACCTTCAATGCTTAATCACAACAAGATGTCTTGATGTAAAGGGAGTTGAGGTGCATTTCCATCAGTGTGAGTTAATGCTGCAAGCCTCCTGCTGTGCCCAGGGCCTTCCTTTAATTCCATCATGTCAGGCTCGGGTGGCAAATTTAACAGAACATCCTGGGGCCTGTCAGAATCGGCACTGGCTACAGAATCCAGGATAAAACTTGTCCAAAATTTTTCTAACCTCAAAACTGATTTTCTTCTGTTATTCAGCATTTAATATGTTTCATCTTGGTCTTTAAAAAAAAAGCAAAAAAAAAAAACCGCAACAAAACCCTTTACCTCATTTCCTCCTAGTTCATTCATCCACTTCATGAATGTCTTAGTTTAAATTATAAAGAGTTTTTTTTGTGTGTGTGCCAGATGGCTAATGTCAGTCAAACAGCTTTAATATTTTCTAAGTAACAGGATATTGTATTTAATGTTCTCAGAACTAATTTCAGTCTAAAAAATGGTAAAAAAAAGATCTAAACACACACACACACACACACACACACACACACACACAGGCACTCTCTCTCTCTCTCTCTCTCTCTCTCTCTCTCTCACACACACACACACACACACACACACACACACACACACACAGAGGCACTCTCTCTCTCTCTCTCTCTCTCTCACACACACACATGTTCTAGAATGGAAAATTTCTATTCTCTCCAAAGCCAAGTTTTGATATAAGACCTAAGGGGGAAAAAATCAAATATGCTTTATAACAAACTACTAAAAGCCCACAGATCAACATAACTTCTATTCAAACTGTAAATTCAGTAGGGATCTATTTGCCAAAAAATGTCAAAACAAAAATACTTTGCAAATTTATTGATAGATCTAACAGCATCATTATTTCTGTGCACTCTGGTGAATTATGTACATGAAAGAATATTTTGATCTTGGGAATTCTTTATATGGCTAATTTCTTTCTAGACAAGTAAACACCAAACAGGGCCTTAAGTATTTCTTGATAGGTGTAAGTCTATAAAGATTGCAATTCTATTTGTTTCTTAACGGTTTAAGGCTGTGTGCTGAAGGATACTAATAGCATTCCATAGCAAAGGACATTCCAAGCTAAATATGATTGAAACAGCATTTTAAGCAGCTCAAAACATCACAGTACAGTTTTAGTAGTATTAGAACTTTACTAAGTGCTGTTTTTAGCAGGGAAATCTTCTAAAGGCCCTTTTCAACAAGGGATTCTGTTGAAGATTGTCCTTGGAACTCTGGTAAGAGAAAGGAGGATGGGCCAAGAGGCCAGAGTGCTGGGTGCGTGAGGGCTTGTGGGTATAGCTCTTCTGTTCCTACTCCTTCCTTGCACCACTCAGAACAAGGCAGTTGGACAAAGAAGAGGGACTGGAAGAGAGAGGAAGTATGATCTGCAAAGACCGGTCATCCATGATGAAAGGGGAAGGGGAGCACATTTTGTGATTTAAAGTTTTTTCTCTATTTTTGAGAATTTCATACATGTATACAATGAAATATGATCATACCTACTCCCCCATCCTCCCAACTCCTCCCATATCCCGTATCACTTCCACCCCCCACCTTCATGGTTTTTCTTTTTGATAGTCCACTAAGTACAGCTAGTACTACCTACATGTGCACGGGTGAGAGGCCAGCCATCCTCTAGAACATGGGAAATCTCCAGTGGTCATATCCTCAGTAAAGAATGATTCTCCCTCCCCCCAGCAACTATCTATTGCCAATAGTTCAGTACAGTGTGGGGCCTGGAGATCATCTACCACATCTATGCTGGGATTTTGGCTGGCTTGATCTTGTGCAGGCCTTGCACAAGTAACCACAGCTTCTGTGAGGTCATGATTTCAATAGCCATGTCACATCCAAAGACAGACAGCATTTCACAGCAGACAGCATTTCACAGCTCTCCTCTCCACCTTCTGGCTGGGTTGGTGCATTCTTTCTTCCTCCTCTTCTAGGATGTTCCCTGAGCCTTGCAGGGGCTGGGTCAATGTAGATGTCCTGTTCAGAGCTGAGCCCTTGGTTTTTTTATTCTCAGCACTTTGACCAGTCAGGCATCTCTCTACTGATGCTGTTGGCACCAGGAGCTGGGCACAACTTTTTTTCACATTAGGCACTGACAAAATCTAGCAGGGAGCAGTTAGCCAAGGCCCTCAGCAAAACTGCAGCATTGGGGGAATTTTGCCATTCGACTGTACTTCGTGAAATCTAGTCACTTTTTCTAAAGGACCTCACTCCCATCTCTGTAAACCATTGTTATTTCTTTCACAATGCTTGTCACATTCCATTTACTATGTCCTTCCTTAGCAGAGTGTAATTCCCATGAACAGCCTGGTCTGTGCTGTTCATCTTTCCACCCTACTGCAGCATCTGTCTATCAGATAGCATACTCAAAAACTGTTTAAAGATAAATAGGCCTGAGCCTGCTCCCTGTCACCTCTCCTCTACCTGCGTGTCAAAGTCTTCCACCATTCCTACCCTCTGACCAGGTTTAAATGGATGTGTGTGACAAAATATCCACGTTACTTGGTAGGATCAACACCATACCTCAGATGTGCCTTATGGGCCCAAGCCAATCATACTTTTCTTCTGGCACAGGGAGCAGAAACGTGTGGTATTATTTGAATCTGGTCCAATCAGAGAGAGGCTCAGAGCTTTGCCAATGTTTGAGTGAAAGAGGTTTCACTCTCTCCAGGAGCGAGGAAGCATATGTACCTGGGACCTTTTAGTAGACTTCTCACTTCTACTGTCAAAGCCCATGAGGTCAAGGTCAAAACCTAGATGTCGAAGGTCACATGCAGAAGATGGCAAAGTCAAGAGCTTCACAAATATATAAACTATAGCCCTGAGACCTCAACATTTTCTAACTCAAATAACCCTGAGACCCTGCTCTCAGCTTTTCACAGGTGAACTAACTCATTTTCTTTCTTTTTAGGCTGTCAGGGCTAATGCCTATCCCACAAGAAGAGCCATTTTTGATTTAACTCCCAGCATTTAATTAACTGAATAGAGTAAATTTGAGAGAGATTTAACTTTCTCAGAGAATATTTTTACTTAAAAAGTGAAACAAACAGATCTAAATACATGCTTAGTTATTAGGATGTTTCTGAGATGGGTGTGTATATTAGTCACTTTTCTGTTGCTGTGATAGAAACACTGACCCAAGCAACTTATAGAAGGAAGAGTTTATTGAGCTTACGGTTCCAGGGAAATTACAGTCCGTCATGGCAGGGAGGCATGGCGGCAGAGGTGGCTGGAGCAGGAGCAGCAGAAGCTAAGCTCTCACATCACCACGCAGGAACAGGAAACAAGAGTACAACTGGAGATCCCGCAAGGCTTAGGAACTCTCTAAGCCCACCCCCAGTGACCATGCTTCCTCCAGGATAGCCACACCTTCTAAAGCCTCCCCAAACAGCGCCACCATGTGGGGTCAAAATGTCCAAATACTTGGAGCCTATGGGGGACATTTTCATTCGATCCATCACAGTGTGGAATCACCTTTCCTTTTCCTCCCTGAGCCATGCTTTAGGCTAGCCCATTCCCAGTGACGAATCATCCAAAGAGGGAAATGGAGTCAATGCTGCAACCACAGCACACTCAAGTTCCTCCATCATCTTTCAGCAGTGCTATATTAACTTAGCAAACAGTGAGGGCTTTGCAGTAGCTCTGCTGTTTCTTTTGTTTTCTGTTGGTTTTTTTTTTTTTTGGTTTTTTTTTTTTAAGCATGTTTGACCAACTACTCAGGTTAAAGTTCAGGGAATAGATGTTTTCAAATTTTCACTTGATTAGCTGGTCAAATATGTTACTTTTTTTTTTAGCCAAAGAAACAACAGAACTACTGCATAGCCTTTTGCTATTGTTAAATGAAGACAACACAGACTGAGGAGATGCATAAAAAATGTATCTAAGAGCCATCAGCTTACTGAGGGAGGAAGGCTTCTGCTGACTGGAGGTTTAGAAAGACTAACTGAGTTGAAGGATGGGGAAAAACACCACGAAGGGAGGTAAGGAAATCCTGAATTACACTTGGGACTGGATGTTCCACTTGGACATGAGTACAGCGTATGTGCCCATGGGTGGGGCAAGTCATCGATAAAGAATAGGAACGTGGAAAAATCTCTAAGGTCCTGTCAGTTCATTCTGTGAAATACAGATTTCTTATCCAGAGAGTGACATAACCAGGATGGGGCCTTAGCAAAGACAGGTTCGCAGTGGCTTAAGAATGTTCAAAAAGTGAAGTCCGAAGGACCTAAACCAGCATAGGAAAGTTATGGTGACATGATGGGGCGGGGGGCCTGGGAGGGGTCAGCCTGAAGAGGCTGCTCCAGGTTAGAGTATTATCTCATTTTCCTGCCACTCAACTCTATCTCCAGGGTCTTAGCTACCAGCACATCTCCTCTTGCCGAGCCAGAGCACAGAGGACACAGGAGCTCAGGGATCCAGGTTCGGGGGGGTGGGTTAAATAGTCCGTTAAAAGCCAACCTAGGACCCTCACCATCATCTTCAGTATAAATTCTATAGAAAAACATGTTTCCTAAAAGAACAGCCTAAGCACAGGAGAACAAGCACAACTGTTAATAAGGAGGGCTATCGGAATAAGCAGTTGGCATTATTTTAGAAATTATGTGCTAAAAATAGCACTTCTAAGAGCATTATTGTTTTTCTCTCTAGATTCTACTGTTGCTTTGATTTCAGTCTAGACTGTGTGTCTAGTTTAGACACATTGAAAACTGAGTTTGGGAATCTGAAAATAGGACTGTGCTGACATAAATCAAGAAGGACCAGTGGTTGAGACAAGATTTGTTTCTCCTTTTTCCTGAGGAGGTTTGAATAAGTAGGAGATGGATAATACAGAACAGTTAAATTATGGAAGAAAATGAAAAAGTTGCATAAGCATTAATGAAAAGATCTAAGACATCTAAATAAGGCACTAAAATTAGCAAGCAGATCTTAGCCAGTGCAATCTATCACTTCTCAACAGAAGATGAAGAATTTCTTATTATTCAAAGAGGCAGACCTTTTGTTATCACGCAGGAGAAAATGTTGGGTTAAGGACAGAGAAAAGGATGTGGATTTAGCTAATTCTAGACTCCAGTGGACAACAGATGCTCCCTCTCTTGCCGCTTCTTGTGATGCGATCATTTGTAGAGACATGATTTAGGTGATCAGCTCCTATTGTTGTGTTTTATTTTTCTTACAATTTGGTGCTGAGAAACAGGATACAGATGTACAGCTTGTCTTGAACAAAAACCATAAAGATTTTTTCTTGGCATTAAAAAATACATTTCTTTACAAAGCAACAAGAAACAGAAAGCATGCTCTCTATCTCAGTAAATGGAGCCTGGGCCCCCTCCACTGTCATGAGCTGAGCATTCAGTAAGTATGCTCACATTGTATAACACCAACATTTCAACATTAATCATGAAGTAGCAGCTATTTGATAGTGAGGAAGGAGAAATAAAGCTGAAATATCGGGAACAGAGGTATCAGAGCTTTCTGAATCTGGCCAAGGCAGTTTTTGTGTTACAACTGGGCCAAGACTGAGGAAGCTCTGGTAACTTCCTCCTTTCAACATTGTCTCTCTACAAAGAAGATATTAGAAATGGGTGTTTTCTAGGGGCTGGAGAGATGGCTCAGTGGTTAAGAGCGCTGGCTTCTCTTGCGGAGGATCTGTGTTTGGTTCCCAGCACACACACGGCAACTAACAACTGTCCATAACTCCAGTTTGAGGGGAATCCAATGCCTTCTGACCTCCATGGGCACTGCATGATATGGGCACACTTACATACACGCAGGCAATACACTCATTTGCATAAAATTTAAAAAAATTAGAAATGGATATTTTCTTATAAAACTGAAGACCCTGTGTGCATGAGACACACACACACACAGACACACACAGACACACACACACACCTATCTTCCTGGAGTCAGGCAGGCCTTTTGGGAATCAGCTCCCCATCACATGCCATCCACTTAGCCTCTTTCAGATCTCCACATCTCTGGAGCGGGTTGATGCTTACTTGGTAGTGCATAGGGTAGAGTTTTTGAGAATGTATGTACTGAGGTTTGCCTGGCATGTGATAAGCTCTCATTCTGGCTCTGAACTATTATTGCTGAATTTTTTTCACCAAGGCCCTGGACACTCAGAATTTCCTAAGGAGTTATCCATCAGGGTTTTGAAGGTCAAATGTCGGGAAGGAAGGAAGTTTGGGCAGATTTCGAGGGCAAGGAGACATCTGAGGTGAGAACTAGTCTTTAACCTTACAAGATAGGGTAAAGAAAATACACCATCTCAGAACTTCATTATTCCTTAAAAGAAAACAAAATCTCTCCTGAGTATGAGACATTGCTTCTCCCACAGAAACAAGCTTGCTTCTACTGCTCCACGGTGAGAAGCTTCTAGCAACCAGCACCATGCCCTTCTGCTCCCACTACCACCGGCCCCTCCTGCCATTGTGTTTCCTCTGCCTGGGAACATTCACCTAAACCCACGCACATCCCCCTTTGTCTCTCTGGATGCTATTTCCTGAGCTTACAGGGTGGTAGAAATACTAACTCAAGCACCCGTTCTCCAGTTCTTCCGACAGAGCTTCATTCACCATGGAAACAAGATGGGACAGGCAACCTGTTGCTCTCTTAGCTGTAACCTGCTGTCAGCTAAAAACTGCTATTGAAGTCAGCAGCAATGCACTAATAGTCAACACAACAATAAAACATTGCTCTTAGAGAGTGAAGGCATGGTTACATTTCTTAAGGTCATTCTGGGACCTGCCTCATTATAAAAGATAATGAAGGAACAGAGAACACAAAAGAAATTTGACAGAAAACAGTGATGAATCTTGGTCTGAGCGCAATCTTGTGTTGAGTCAGTAACCACTGTGCTATAAAAAGGAGATTTTTTTTTCTTTCTAGCCTAGAAATAAGAATTTCCATAATTTTTTTCCCATAAAACACAAAGTTCCATAAAATAGGACTGTTTGTTTATCTGTTTGTTTCTGGAGTGGTCAAATCTCTTCCAAACCTCACAGGTCTGTTTAAGATTTAAGACTGTCCACCACCACACCTCCAACCTTCAACAGAAGGAAACCTGACCACAGGTAAGGGACATACACACCCTGAAATTCCTTGGGTCACAGTATCCAAAACAAGGTTCCAGAGCATCACCACTGCTTCTATCTGTCATCTATCTGTCTATCTATCTATCTATCTATCTATCAATCATCTATCAATCATCTATCAATCATCTATCTATCTATCTATCTATCTATCTATCTATCTATCTATCTACCTACCTACCTAATAGAGTACATGAAATTGGGTGGGGGTTGTAGGGGGCGCAAATGAGGAAAAAGATCTAAATATATTGTATGGAATTCATAAAAATTCAATAAAAAAAGATTTGAGAAAACTAGGGCAGGGTGTGGTGGCACATGCCTTTAATCCCAGCATTCAGGAGGCAGAGGCAGGTGGATCTCTGTAAGATGGAGGCCAGCCTGGCCTACATAGTGAGTTCCAGGTCAGCTGGAGCTACAGAGAGACCCTGTCTCAGAAAACAAAAAGAAACAAAAGATTTAAGAGAAGACCAGGAGAGTTGCTTTCTTGGGGCACTGCAACCGCACCTTGATGAGGTGGAATGGAAACAAAGGAATGAATCTGACAACAGCTACATCTAGGCAACTAGAAACTATGAGGTGTGAGTAGAGAATATAAGGAGGCAGCAACAAATGACATGTCTGTGTCACACAAACACTATCTCTGTACTTTGTGCAACTCATTGTTTTCAGATAGTCACACACCAAAAAAATGCTGATTCATAATTGGCTGCTAGAAGGCTGTAAGAACAGATGTACTTTGTGGGTGCCAGGAATTGAACCCAGGTCTTCTGCAAGAGCAGTCATCACTCTTAACAGCTGATCCATCCCTCCCACCCCACTCTGAATTATTTTTATTCCAATTGGTGATGCCAGTACAGGACAGACGTAGAAGTTTTCAGTGTATATAAAGATATACTAGAAAGTTATTCTCAATGAAAATAGATGAAATATTAATCTAATATTACCGAAGGCTATAAATTCTGGGTTCTGAGCCAGGGCACAATAATTCAGAAGATTTTTGTTTTTGTTTTGAGATAGGGTCTCACTATGTAGAACTGGCTGGCTTGGAGCTCACTATGTAGATCAGGCTGGCCTCAAACTCATAGAGATTCATAAGTCTCTGCCTCCCAAGTGATGGGATCAAAGGTGTGGGCCATCAAAACCAGCCAGGAGATTTTCTGAAGGCAGAGTTCATTGCTTATTCATTCAACATCTAGTTTAACACTTGGCAAATAGTGAATCTCATAATTTGATTATAAGTAAGAAGGAATTACAGGGCTGAGGAGATGGCTTAGTCAGTAAAGTGCCAACCGCACAACCAAAGGGGCCTGAGTTCTGATCCCTAGAACCCATGTCAAAAGCTGGGAAGGGCAGCACAGACCTGAAATCTGAGCACTGAGTGGAGAGGAGGGGCAAGAAAAGACAAGACAGGTGGATTCCTGAAGCTCACTGGCAAGCTGAGCACCAGCACTCTGCCTGCATCTGCCTCCAGAGTGCTAGGATCAAAGGCTTGCATCACCAAACTTGGCTATTGTCCCTACTTTTGACTTCTGGGGCTGTCCCTTCAAAACTAAGTTGTAAAAGTCTGATTTTAAAAAATGAGCCAGAAGGCTAATCATAAGCAAGTTACCTGAGCATTCATGGAAAGGGTTAATGCTGTTTTACTTGCTTTGATTTATCATTAACTTGCATAGGCTGCAACCATATAAACACTGAGGGCAGCCTTTACTGAAGGCTAATTCAAACTTTCTAACTGGATACACACATTCCCAAGGAAGGTTAAAAATAAGTAGTTTGGAAAAGTAACTAAGCAAGTAAATCAAAGGAATTTAATTTTTAAAGATTGGAGTCTAAGGGTCAATGTACCCCTTACTCCGAATCCAACCTTCTAGGCTCTGGGGTGAGGTGCCAATCACCTGCAAGAGGACTTCAACCAGCTAGAAAATCAATTGACACATGCAGAGGGACCTGCTAAATTTCCAGAATCCTAGGAAGCAAAACCCTGCAAGTCCTTTGGGCTAAAGAAAACATCCACTAAAAACAAATACACAACATAAATACCCCTTACATGTAAACACAGAAATTGATCAGCAATTCCCAAGCACAAAAGTCTAGTTAGAATTTTAAAAGGCTCTGATAAAATCCAGCAATTCTACTATCCAATGTCCAAGTAGATCCAAGGAGGGTAACACAAACCTCACTTGCCTTCCAGGTACTACCTCTGCTTCTCAAAGGCCCATTCCCTCTAGGTTCTCCCTATTCCTGTTGGTTGGTGGCACAAGTCTGTAATCCTAGCTACCCAGGAGGCTTGGTGGTCTTGGCTTGCTTCCCCCTGGGTAAGATATATCTCTGTAACAGGAGCAAAGCACAGATGCTTAGTACACACACATCTTAGCTTCCAGCCTCCAGTCCTGTCCTTCTCCTTTGTCTTTTTTAGTTATCCCCCCTCCTCTTCAATTATGCAGTCCCCTTCTCTCTCTCTCTCTCTCTCTCTCTCTCTCTCTCTCTCTCTCCTAAATATGCTTTTTCCTATAGATAAAATTTACACACATAACAAAGGCACCCCAACTTAGCAAAGTTTGACATACAATTTTTCAGCTTTAAACTGGTACAGTTGTACTGCTATTCAAATGTTCTGTTTTTCACTTTTAGTATAGTATCAAGAAATCCCAGAGCTATGGTTCAGCTTTGATGTCTGGTAGACTGGGCTGCATTCACTGTATCAGCTTACAATATTTTCAACGTACAGGTGGTTTATTGGAATGTAACCTTATTATAAGGTGATATACATACACCATAGTGAGCAGTCGTCTATTCTTGACTTTGAAAACATGTTCCCTGGAGTGTGATGGGGTGCAGGACATGCTGCCCCCAAATATGCAAATAAAGTAGCTTGGAAGCTGAAGGAATGCACAACATGTCTCCCCTCCCTTCTTCCCTGTAGCAGATCATAATGCCGCAGAAAAATTTTCTGGTTTTCCCTGTGTGACCTGGAGGATGTTCCTCTGACCCTGTGATGACAAGCCATGGACCCGCCTCCTTCCCCGCTCTGCGAAGAAGCCACGCCCCTTCCCTCTTCCATCCAATTGGTTTACATTAGCCACTTGCAGGGGAGGGACTAAGGGTATAAAAGCTAGGAAAACTTCGAGGCTGGTCTCTAGCCATTTTGTAAGGCTGTCCAGAACCAGTGGATTTATGTCTTGGTGTGGACTTTTGAACATAGCCGTGAATGGGAGGCGCCTGCTTGTCTGTAAGTAAACCCTCACTCCAAGCTCAGTTAGCAAGTCCAATAAACTCGTTAAGATTCTTCAAACCGGGGTTTGGAGAATTTTTTCCTCGGGCTGTAGCAAGGATGTGGGAGGAGGGGATAGGATACCAAGTGCACTTCCCAGCAGTGAATTTGACTTATACCCTGAAACAGGTCATAAGCCCTCAAATAAGAAGCGTCCTCCCTATACCTGTTTCTAACACAGTGAGATACACAGAAGAACGTGAAGAAATAGGCCTTTGAAGCCTCTTAATCAGCTCATTCCTCTTCCATGATTGTCCACTCTTCATCAAACCTGGCTTAAAAACACTCACTTGAGTCAAGGCTGGTGGTGCAGGCCTGTAACCCCAGCTACCCAGAAAGCTAAGGCAAGAGTTGACTGCAAGTTTCAGGCCAGTCTAGGCAATTTAGTGAGACCCTATCTCAAAAAACAGGAAAAGCAGGGCTAGGAATATAGCTTAACAGTAGTGTGCTTACTTAGCATGCCTGAGACCCTAGGTTCAATCTCCAATACTGCAGAAAAGCAAACAAACAATTATGTTGGTACAATAATTCCTTTGAGTCTTCATTTCTTTTCCAAGACTCCCAAGTCACATGAAATCTAGGTTAGATCAATGTGTCCATGTTTCTTTTGCTAGTCTGTCTTTTGTTACAGAGGTCTCCCTCTTCCATGAATTCAGGCTGGGTGAGGAGGCCATTCTTCCATCTCTACAACTGCACATAAATAAAATAACTGTACCAGATGGAGGTCAGGTTGGAGTTGTTTGGTCTTCTCTGCTGTTGCTGCAAGGGCTCTAAGTCTACATTTCTTGTAGCCAGGACACTTTACAAGTTGTTTCCCATACCTGCAGCATACTCAGCCCTCCTGAGGTTGAAGATTTCATACAATCCTGAGGGGAACTTAGGAGGTAGAGGACAAAGGTTTGGGTGGGGAAGGGCCAAGTAGAACCACTCAGCCTGGAGCAGACCCCGTTTTCTTTTTGTCATGTTTTAAATTTTAAAAATATTGGAAATAAAAAGAACGAAAGCTTATAAACCTGACGAATGGCTTAATTTTAAATCCTAGCTGCATAACCCCTGACCCCCAAACTGCTTGTTTTTGCTTCCATGGCAACATGGTGTTCCTTAGTTATTCTGAGAATGTGTTAAGCAAAGATCTGCAAATCATCAGAGGCATTCGGCTGGAGATTACACAACTGGCCTGACTATACAAATCAGATTATATATCTGACTTGGAGTTTGGAATTCAGGGAGCCTTTCAGAGGGTGAGCAGGCACAGTGAGGGCAGAGCTCACACTCGGGAGAGCCAAAGTGGCAGAGAATGAATAGAGACCATATCCAACCTTGGCCAGAACACTGTATTCTCTAAATGGCCATGGCCAAATGCTACCCTTTTCTTTTAAGAGGCCTACTAGGATGTAAACATTTCAAGTAATGAGAAAAAAGTGAGTTAATATGTTTCATGTATCTCCATGTTAACTAATGTACAACACAGATAAACTTTTATTGTTCATTTTCAAATGTATTAAATAAACTTGAAATAAATATGCTTTATTTATTTATTTATTTATTTATTATTTTTGAGACAGGGTCTCTCTGTAGCCCCAGCTGGCCTGGTACTTACTATGTAGACCAGGTTTGACTGGCAGGAATGTGGGTTAGGGGTTCCTTCCAGAAGCAGAAATGACGCAAAGATAGCTGCATCACCAAAAGCCTACCTCAGCATGGGTGACAACTCACCCAAACTGGAAACCTGGAGCTTATTGAATAATTTACAGGCAGCTCAGCAGATGAGAGGGAGTCTCAGACAACTCCACTGGTCTCTACTTATTGCAGGCAGCTTGGCCTATCTGGCAGTGTCCCTCAGCAGGCCTTACTTTGCATATATACTTGGGGAGGGAGGGACCTGGTGTATCTGATCAGTTTCAAGAACATCCTGAAATCTTTGAGTTGTATACCTCCTGAGCTTAATGAACTTCCCTGTAGGATGCAATGCTTCCCCTCCCTTTAGGACTTCCTGTATTTTACTGAGGATGTACTTTACTTCAGGATGAAATGTTTCACTTCCCTTGAGACCATCCTGTATCTTAAGGAGTTTCCCTCTAGAATGAAATGTTTTATCTAGGAGGAAACTGTTACACAATAGGTAAGGCTCTGTCCAATATTCACAAAACATTCTGAAAGTGGTAATGATCTACAGTATCACTCATTCTTCTAATTAGTTGATTTATAATTTGTCAAAGGGCAAAAAAAAAAAAAAAATCTTCTTTCCCAAGAGTGGCAAATCAAGGTTTGAACTTTGGTATAAAAAAGCCCCACATTTCAAAATTACATTATTCCTTTTGAATTTGAAGGTCAAAAGTTTCCTTCAGGAACAAGTTGCCCTTCCTTTGCCTTGGAAAGACTTCTGTATACTCACAGCATTGAAGGTAGCACTGGTAATTAATTCTAAGACATCTTCAACATTCTATGCGACTGAAATCCTTGGATCCAGCGATTTAAACTTTTTCAATGTAGAGAATTCTTTCTAGAATGTACAGGTGCATGCCAATTGGTCGTTCCAGCTAATGGAAAGGGGTTGTAGATGCTGAGGTTCATCTTGGAACCTAGGGATCCTCAATCAGCTCTATAATCACTGCTTTCCTGTCGTTGAATGGTTAAGAGAGTGGGCCTTTAAGTAACACAGACTAGACTTTTATCTTGAGTCTACCAATTAAAAGTGTACTTTATGCTGGACGTGGTGGCACATGCCTGTAGTCCCAGCACTCAGGAGGCAGAGGCAGGCAGATCTCTGTGAGTTCAAGGCCAGCCTGGTCTACATAGTGAGTTCCAGGTCAGCTGGGGCTACAGGGAGACCCTGTCTCAAGAAGACCAAAAGAAGTGTATTATCTTCACATTTGCATTCCTGCTCTCTGAAATGGGACTAATAGCAGTACCACTCCATTGAGTGGTTGTGGGAATGGCATAAATTCATCCATGGAAAGTACTTAACACACAGCCTGGTAGACAAACTGACTAATCAGTAGCAACTATTTTCGCCTTCAAATCTGTCCACATGCCACAGGCAGGCTAGTTTTCATAAATCACTGCATTCCACATGTCATTGCCCCGATTCAAACTTCATAATGCACCTTCCATTGCTATTATATGCAAAATAACTGATACAGCACTTACTCTAGAATGGACGTATGTCAGTATATATTCGTATGGATGGATATCTAGCTGTATCTATATCTACATCTATATAGTTTCCATCAAACTCGCCTGCCCCATCTGCCTCATCCACCATTCCACTGATCTGCCGTTCACATACCCAGGCTTTAATACATAGGAAACAACTATGCACAGAGCCTTGGGGCAAGGGCTAATCCATGAAGTATATAAGAATATGTAAATAAGACAGGCAAAATACACAAAAAGAGAAAATATAAGCAATGCTGAGTAGTGTACTCCAAATATAAAATGCGTAGCAAGAGCAAGTATGTAAATAACCTGGGAGAGTTGGTAGTCTTCTTGAGGAAGTAGGCTTGCAGCAGTAGTTGAACATAAGATACTACATGCATGGGGATCATGGAGCAAACCTGTGATCTTTACAGAGGGCCTCACAAGAGACAAGACTGAGATCATGGGAGGCAACGTTGATTCACTGAAAGTTTCCTAAATTGTACTGTAGGGTGTGTATAGAAAGAATTGGGACAGGAAGAGTTAGGAGGGACATGCGCTCTGGGGGCCATCTACCCAGTACTCTTGCCCATACAAAGCAGACTGCATCTTCCCCCCCACCTGCTCCTCCCCAGTAACGCTATCAGCACACCAGTACCACCCAACAAAGGCCCCAGCAAGGAGACTAACTACCTGTAGTCCCTCATTCATTGCTCCTTTTCACCCTTCACATTCAGTAAGTCATCAAGTCCACTAATTTCTACTTTTAAATGTTTCTTAATTCTGTTCGCTGTTCTCTGTTTCCACTGCCAACTACCCGAAGCAAATCATCAGCACCTCTACAATAACTATTTAACTACCACCCTACAGACTCCCTTGGGTTCCTCCAACCCATTCTCATTCTGTCTCCGAAGAGGTCCTTTAAAAATGTTTATTGGATGACACCATCCATTCCTATTGTCCCCAGGATGCCCCATGTCCTTCCAATGACTTGTCACAGCCTCGCCTCAACCTCTTTTCTTGATGCTTTTCTTCTGGTTCCGCCATCCTCAATTTCTTTCAGCTCCTTAGCTGTCTAGTATTCAAACATGTGCCTTTAACTAAAATCACTTTCCCCTCATCCCACATCCTTCCCAATACCATGCCTCACCCACACTCACACACCCACATTCACACACCCACTGAGTCATCCTGTTCCCCCTCATGACCTGATTAACACCTGCTGTTCCTGCAGCTTTTCAACCTAAAATCAACTTCCTGTGAGAAGCCTTTCCTAAATTCACACCTTAGAGCTCCAGTGCATGGTCTCACAATTTCCTGTACTTCCTTCTTCCTTCTATATCATTGTTGGAATCATTCGTTCAGTATCTGCATCTCACACTAGAAGCAAAGGCCCTAACTGTTCTGTGTAATAAGGTAGTAGCATGCAGACAGTTCCTGGCCAGAGTGGTTGCTCAACAAGTGCTGTAAAATGAACAAAGGGTGGAATTAAGATCCTTTAAGGACCTCCTGCAGACATAATAGAAGAAGGATCATTTGGGGAACCACACTGATGGGGATGATAAATAACTGTGAGAAGGGTTAGGCCAGATGACAAAGCCACTCTGCAGCTGGGGGGAATGGTATTAAAGTCACAGCCAGGTGTCTGTACTAGAAACTGGGTTTTTTTTTTGTTGTTGTTGTTGTTGTTTTGTGTTTTTTTTGCATTAATGCAAGTATAAATGAAGAAAAGAATAGAATGCTATGACCTTATTGATGAAGATGAGTTCTAACCAACAAATAGTATATCAAACCTAGAAACCCTGCTCTGTTCTTGAAACATACATAACCAAAATGTTTGGTTGTTTTTTTGTTTTTTTTTTTTAATTATGACTTGGGCTGAATCATGCATCACTTTCAAACTGTTTCCCTTAAGATCACTATGAAAAAGTCACTAGAAGAATGAATCACATTTTATAAAATAAATAATATGTACTGTAATTTCACAGCCTTGAACATAGTTGATAACTGACGAATATTTCTTGGAAGTGATAGTGGCTTGTTTCAGGTCTCATCTGCCTGTCACCTCCTCTACCCATGGGCTTCTTGAAGAAAAGGGTCACATTACCCAGGGTTCACATCACCCACACTATCAGCATAGTTCTAAGCTCAGAGATGAGTACGCAAGTGATCATTAAATATGGACCAACTGCCTAAAGACACAGCAGAGTACTCTAGCTCAAAGTCAGATTTTGGTTCTGAGTCTGTTTCTTCAACTGTGCATTATAGCTCTAAGGCTTGAACTGTGTGCTAGGTTGTGGTGAGGACTGCACACTCCTCCTCATTAATCCTGGCTGAAATTTCAGCACTGGATTTGAATGGAGAGTGCCAGAAGGATTCTGATATTTACTGAGCATGAATCCAAGTGGAAGAGTCTGCCAAACACCTATCATGTGTAATTCTTTTCAGTCCTCGTGATAACCCTATGAAGGAATGGACTCAGAGCCGCTCAACATATCAACAAAGTATTACAGCCTCGAGGACCAACTGCATTACCATGAGACACCTCAGGCTGATTGCTACCACCAAGTACCTCAAAACTCATCTTGTTACAACTGTTTTTGGTTTTGTTGCTGCTTCACCACATTAAAATGAATATGAATCACATGAGAAGTTTGAGAGCAACTTCTAATGCTGCATACCTAGGAGAACACCTGTCATTTTGTATTTCCATAAAACTTGCAATTTATACCACTGTGCCCTAGCCTTGAAATCACTTATTGAGCTAAAAATCCCAGCTTATTTAGTTTTCATAGAAATTCACTAATGCTAGTACTGCTGTCTCCATTTTTAAGAAAAAGAGCTGGCGATCTGTCAGACAGAAGCAGCCTGAAGTCCTGGGTTCAGTCCCCAGTGCTGCAAAACACAAGAAAGAATAATACAAAGAACCAATGAAACAGTTGGTTCTTTCAAAAGATAAACAAGATCAACAAAGAGAGACAATACAACAGCTGTAGGAAATGCAGAATATAGCATATTTTGAAAAATCTATATTCCCCCCAATTGAAAAATCTAGATGAAATTGATACATTTCTAGACATATATTACCTACCAAAATTAAAAAAGAGAATCTAAAAAACTTACAATGATTTAAAATGAGCAATGTAATTGAACCAGTAATAAAAAATTAGTCTCCCAACTAAAAAATACAGGTATGAGGGACTCACTGCTGAATTCTATCAGATTTTTAAAGAACACTTAACACTAATGTTTCTCCAATTATTTCATAAAGTAGAAAGGGAAGGCATGTTACCAAACTCATCTTTATGAAGCTTGTATTATCCTGATACACAAACCAGATAAATAAACAACAAAAAGTGAGAGGAAGGGAGAGAGGGAGGAAGGATGAAGGGAGGGAGTTATAAACCAATCTTTCTTGTAAACATCGATGTAAACATTCTCAATAAAGTACTTGCAAACTTAATTCAACAACTCTTTTTAAAAAATCTTCATCATGAACTAGTTGGCTTTATTCTAAGAATACAAGGAAGGTTCAACATATGGAACTCAATAATGTAGTACAACATATAGATTTAGGGACAGAAATCACATGACCATCTCAATGGATGTAGAAAAGACTTTTGACAAAATACAGCATTCCTTCATGAAAAAAATCCCCAAAGAAACTAGGACTTGAAGGAATATACCTTATTAAAAGGCTATATATGGAATATACCTTATTAAAAGGCTATATATGAGAATTATCCTACATGGTGTCAAACTGAAAACGTTTCCTCTAAAATCAGGAATAAGACAAAGATGTCTAGTCTCTTCACTCTTATTCAACATTGTGCTTGGTTAAATGTTCTTTTGCTGTGCAGAAGCCTTTTAATTTACTGTTATTCCATCAACTCTTGTGATATTTCCTGAGTTACTGGAATCTATTTATGCATATATCTTGAAATGTTTTCCCCTAGCAGTTCCACAGGAGTTTCAAGGCATGCATTAAGGTCTTCCTTTGACCAATTTTGAAATATTTTTACAAGGTGAGAGATTAAGACTGTGATGGCTAATTTTGTCAACTTGACATATTTAGAATCACCTGGGAAGGAAATCTCAGTGGGGGATTGCTTAGATTAAGTATGTCTGTGGGTATATCTAGGGAGATACATTTCACTAGCTATTCATCTAGAAGCTATAAGGAATTAGAAAACTGAATGTCAGAAAATGAACAGCCCATTCAACAAATGGGAAAATGAAAAGAACAAATAGTTGTCAAAAGATGAAATGGTCAATAGATACATGAAAAAATTTTCAGTATCCTTAACCACCAGGGAAATATAAACCCCACCCCAGTCAGATGGCTATCACCAAGGAAACAATAACAAACACTGGCAAGGATGAAGACCAGGGAAGGAACCCTTGTGTACTGTTGATGGGAATGTAATTAGTCTAGCCACCATGAAAATCAGTACAAAGATTCCTCAAAAAAACTAAAAATAGAAATATCGTAAGATACAAATATTCTCAAAGGAATCTATGTAGGTATACTCCAGAGTTATTTGCATATCCTATTTATTGTAGTTCTCTTCACAATAGCCAAGTTATGAAATTAGCCTAAGTGTCTACAAAGAGACAAATGGGTAAAGAAAATGTGACGCACACACAGAAGTTTTATTCAGTCATAAACAAGAATGAAATCGTGTCATTTATAGGAAAATACATGGAACTGGAAATCATATTAAGTGAAATAAATGAGACTCAGAAAGTCAAATATTGTTTTCCTCTCATATACAGCACACACACACACACACACACACACACGCACACACAAAACATGAAAATAAAAGTGTGACTATACAGGAAGGAAGGGGACTAGAGAGAAGAGGGAAAAAGATGGCATAGTGGAGTGATATGTTCAAAGTACATGATATGTTTGACTGAAGATGTTTTTATAAAACCCACTGCTATGGACAATAAATGTACACCAATAAAAATGAAAAATAAAGTTTAAAATGCAAAATAAATGAATAGGAGGAAACTAAATGAAAGAGAAGCCAAAGCTGTGTTAACAAGACAGAATTAGTTAATCAGGGTACAGACTTTAAAGCTAGTTAGTCTTACTCTACAATTAGTCTCTGTACTTTCTTAAATTAGCTGAGTGTCACTTAAACTTGGGTCCTATGGATGAAAAAGAGTTGCACACTGGGGCAGGTATTCTTTTCCTGCTTCCTTGTCTATCAGAACCCAAGCCATTTCACTCATCAGCTCTTGCACTGACCCCAAGATGGACCAAAAACATGGGCCAAAGGAATCCCTCTCCCCCAGGTCACTAATGTCAGGTATTCTGTCACAGTGAGGAGAAAGCCAACAGACTAGGCCATGTAGTGGGGCCTCTCCTACTGAGATCATTTCCTTATTCAGTATTCAGTATTTCCATCATTCACTAACGCATTAACTCCATGAAAGTCAGAACTTGTCATCTTTACTTTGGGTGTATTCAGGGCTTAGAACACGATAGATGCACAAGAAACAATTCTTTGGCAACTCTCAGAAAACTGCTTTGTTTGTCATATATTGTACTCTAGAGTTGCTTATAACACCCGGGCCTTGCAATTTTGCAAAAAGAAAAGTGATTTCAGGACAATGTGTTCAGTTTCATCAAGCATGCACTAAGCATGTGCAGACACACTTAATTGACTCAGGCTAGACTCTGAGGCTTCATGCAGGGTACAAGTCCCTGGAAAAGCACTGTATAGACACTTCAACTCCCTTCTCTCTGGCTTTCTCCCAAACACAGGTTATCTCTGCCACAGGTGCCATATCCATGCCCTACCACATGCATTACCTGTACATAGGTGAATTTCCCAGATCACACCATTTCCATCCTCGAGTCACAGAAAACAGAAGCCCATCCCCTAAACTCGTGGCTTACTTAGCTCACCTCACCATAGAGACTCATGGCTAGAGAGTAGAGAGTAGACTGTTGGTGGGCCAACATTCCAGAATATGATTGTGACTCTAAGGAATTCATTTGGCTCCAAACATCCAGCAACAATGGAGGATGAAAACCAGATGCTAGGGAGAGCCAGCTGCCAAGTTAGGAGTACTGGGCATGTTAGAGGAGAGACAACAGGTAGACAAACAGGACCTGGAAAGGGCATGAGGGGGTGATGAGGGGGTGAGGGGGGATGGGATGCCAAGGGCCTGGCTTCACACATCAGAAACCAAGTATCTGTATCCAACTATGAACTTCCAAAGACCAGGGACCCGAACTGCTAGGCAGCTAACTGCTGGGGCTTATTTGGCAGTTGAGGAAATTAAACCACTCATGATTGCCCAAGACAGGACTAGGGTACACAGCAACTATCAGGCTACTTGGGCAGAGCAACTCCTCTTGAACATCAGATGGAAAAACTTCCCCTGCTTCGATGCTTTACCGGGAAGAGGCAGAGCCACGACTCCAGCTTTGGCCTCTTTGCAGTCCCCATCCATCCACTTCAGAGGAGCCAGAGCAGGCACTCAGATTCACAGAGCATGATGGCTGAGGACAACAGAGGATCTTTTCTGTGGTCCCCATATGTTAACTGCCTAAAGTATTTCTAACCACAGCCATTAATGAAGTTAAACAAAGTCAAAGTGGGGCCAACGCAGAAGCTGTGGAAGAATTTGAAAGAAACTTGGGTACCCCAGGAAGAGGTGGGGGACATCAGGTATGCTTGGGAGCCAAAGGCACTGGCCCAGGCTGAAAAATCCTTTCTAGAATGCCTGATGAAAAAACATGACCAACATACAAAGAATCAAGAGAAGCTGAGGAAGGGCCAGCTCCAAGAATGGGGAGAGAGATAAAAGACGGCAAGTAGCCTTTGGACAAATGAAGCAGACTGCAGATCTTCTAGCCCAGGATAAAAAGATCCAACCTGATCTCCAGCAGCCACTGCAGGCAATGCCTGAGCAAAAGGTATTATTAACCAAAGATAAGCCAGAGTGAACAGGACACAATGCAGATTGAAGAGAAGCAGTCAGAGTTGCTCAAGGAAAAGACCCAGACCTTGGAGTTGTCAGCCAAGGAGAGTGATTTTAAGAGCTACCCCACCATCAACAGAGAGAACCAGCTGCTGTGGAGGAAATTACAGCAGCTTGCCCAGGATTATTACAGGGTGGAGTCAACAACAAAAGAGCTACAAAAACAAAGGCAACTGCTGAAGAATAGTGATGGGCCTCTGAGATCGGGGGGACGTCAGTAACACTGGCAGAACGGGAGCCAACAGAAGGTGCTCAAAAGAACTAGGTGAACTAAAGACCACAGTCAGCTGTCCCCTGGGCCCCACCTTAAGGACAAATCTGGATTGATCCCCATAATGCCAGATGTGGTAAGAACTGGAGGAAACACTCTTCCAGTTTGTTTTAGAACTGAGCAAGCAAGACCCAGCACAGCTGTCTCCTGGGAATAAAACACCAACTAGCATAATAGTGCTAGACACTGTGACTCTAGAAATGCAAGCCCATCACATTGTCTCTGTTTCCAAAAACAACTTGGCTTCTACGTTGTCATCTTAAAGAATTAGAGTAATTGTTCTTCTTGGTATTCGAGCCAGTACAAGGCTGAGATGCAGCTGAAGCAGGGAAAACCTGGGGAAGCTCTTCTGATCTTTAACAATGGGTAAGTACAGATGAGAAGGTAAAAAGAACCCATAGAGGCAAAGAATTCAATGCCTTGGGACTCCTGAGAATGCTTATTAAGTGGCTGCTGAGGTCATACTCCAGTCTGATTCAGAAGAGAACTTGGACTCCCAATGGATTCTGGAACAGAGCCCCGGATGACACCAGTCTCACTATTGTACTGTTTTCTCCAAGTTGTACAAAGGGTGTCTGAGTCACTGGGAAAGTGGCCCGGGCCTGGTGGGCTGCCCTAGGCCTGAAGAACAGTATGAAGAAGACCTTGGAAAATGTGGGTGTTGGGTGCTTATGAGAAAGCAGCAGGGGGTAGAGATGCTTCAAGACAAATGATAAAGCTGGTGGCACTAAACATAAAGGACACACGCTGGCTCAGTGCCCTGATTCACCAGTGAGTCAGCGTCTATGAGCAGGATGTACAGCCTTGAATTGTATTTCAGAAAAAGGCAGTGAGGTAAACTTCCAGAAGGTCTCTGTGTTCTCCTCTGCCATCATTAACAAAAAGAACAATCACTAGCAGTAACCAGCCAATTTGTAAATCATCACAAGCTATAATTGGCTCCAATAAGAGATGGCCTCAGACCAAAGACAATGTGGGGCCTGACTTGCAGATCAGAGTTTATAATCTGTTCCTGCCATGTACTAACTGGTGCTGTTGGGGGAGGTCTCATCACCTCTTTGAAATTTGTGTCTGGAGAAAACTAGAGTAAAGGAATGAAAGATGCTTAGCATGTACTATTCAATAGTCAACAGTCAATAAAGGATAATAGGTACTTAGTTAGCAACAGTAGTTGGAATAAGAATCTTTTTATGCTGTATATTCCTAGCTGCTGTGACTGCTGGATTACAAGGAGTCAAGGTGTTGGACATAGGCTTCATTCCTAGTCTGGAAAGGTGCTAATTCTGTGAAGAATGTCCATGAAAGAAGAAGAGATTCAGGGGTTTTACTAGTCTTTCAAGGATACTTTTTTTTTTTTTTTCTTTTCAATAAATGACTGCTTTCCAATAGAATCAAAGTCTCCAGGAAGGAGACAATAAAAGAAAAATAAGAAGCAGAACAAGGCACAGGCAAGCAAGACCTTTTCTAGCAAAGGGGCGGCCAGGCATCACAGACCAAGACAGTCTAAGAGGGCTCATAAAGAGCTGAGGACTGCAGCCGGGTTTAACCTCACCAGGATACCCGCTGTTTACTCACGTATCACAACTGAATGGCCTCTGCTGTCTATTTCTTCCCAAAGTAATACTCTCTAGTTTTTCAACATGTTCCTCAATGCCCTTGATCACACGGTCCCTTTAATTCAAGACTTCCACATCTCCATCTATGCTGAAGGTAGAAGAAAAATCTTTCTTTCTTCTTTCTGCCATCTTTCCCTCTCCTCCTCTTCATCCCTGTTTTTCTTTTCATCAAGAATGCTTGTCCTAGAGAAGCCAATTATAAAAGGCTTTGCCAAAAAGTTGGAGTAGGGTAAGGAGATGGCTCAGTTGGTAAAGTGCAGTGCTTGTTTTACAAGCATGAATACCTGGGTTCAATCCCCAGCATCCATGTTAAAAAATAAACCAGGTGTGACAGCAATATGTCTATTGTCCCAGCAGTGGGGAGATGGAGACAGGAGATCCCTGGGGCTTGGTAGCCAATCTACCTAGCTGAATCAGTGAGCTCTGGGTTCAATGAAAGACTGTCTAAAAAATTAGGCAGAAAGCATGCATAGGTTAGTTTTAATTGTCAAGTTGACTATAATCTAGGGAGTCTCAATGAGGGTTTGACTAGATCTGGTTGGCTTGTGGGCATGTCTTTAGAGAATTATCTTGGGAAGGTGAGAAGACCTGCCTATTGACGCCATTCCCTAGACAGAGGTTCCTGAACTGTGTACGAGGGGAGAAAGGGAGCTGAGCGCAAACATGCACACATGCATTGTCTTTCTGTTCCTGACTGGATGTGACTGGCTGCTTCAAGTTCTTGTTGCCTTGGCTTTCCTGTTATGGTGGACTATAAACTGGAATTGTGAGCTAAATAAACCCTTTTCCCCTAAGTTACTTTTGCCAAAGTGTCTTATTAAAGCAACAGGAAATGAAACTAAGAAATTAGAGTGATTGGCAATGACACCAGATGTTAACCACTGGCCTTCATGTGTTCACATGTGCACACGCACCTGCACATACACAAAAATGTACACACACATACACACAAAACAACTTTTTAAATCACCAGCAGGATTAAGAGTTCTTGCTTTGGATTCATGGATGAGTGTAGGGGATATGAATAGATAGATGACAGAAAGAAAGAAAGATAGATGATAAATAGATAGACAGACAAAAAGACAGGAAGGTAGCCAGATAGATATGAGTAGTGTCTTGTCGTATGTGTGTACATTTAACTATACACATGTATTTTTATTCTTCTGAAGGGGAGTTTACACTTTATTAAGTCCTCACGAAGGAGAATAATCCCCAGAAGACTAAAAAAAAAAAAGAAAAAAATCAGTGGTTCAGACCAGGATTCAGCAAACTGTAACCTACAAACCAAGTCATGTCCACTGCCTCTTCTCATAAATAAAGCTAATTTACCTGATGTCCGGGCAGCTTTGCACTACAACAATAGAGTAGTTGCAATGGAGACCACGTGGCCCATGAAACCCAGTACTGACTGCCTTTGTTTTTATTGAAAAAGGGTACCGACCTCAAATTGGGATGAAATGTTTAGAACCATCCACTAGATTTAGCAGTTGCCAAATAGCCACATATCCAAAGGTGACCAAACAATTTTTCAATTAAATTTTCCCTAATTTGTGTCTCATAGATCAATTAACCGGCTGTAGATTGACCCTCATCCTGCCCTCGTTGAAACAAGAAGTGGCTAAAAGAGACTGGTTCAAACTCTGCCAAGGCTCTCTGCCATAGGCACCCTGGGCTACACTTTCTTTTCAAACTGCTGGAGCAGAGGTACTTAGGCAACAGAATTATCATCACTCTAAATAATTCACAGACTTTGTAGCTGCTGGCTCTAAACCAAATATGAGCAATTATATAATTAGCAGCAGTGCACTTAAAGGACTGTACGTAATATGCTAATGCTCTTGGCATGCCAAGGCAAAGCTGCAGACCAGACCATGTTGTATCTTCCCTAGCCCACAAGATCTGTCCAAATCAAGAAATACCCTCAGAGTATTTAAAAATCATTCTATCAATCAGATGGGTAGGGTGCTGTCTTTCTTTTGTTTTTATTTTTATACGTAGGTACTTGCTATGTTAGAATGCATTTTTTCCTTTGACCTACAAAAGAGGGTAACAGAAAGTCTCACCTCACTTTATGTTTCATGTTGATTGATTTCATTTTCAGTGTATGTTCTGATTAATATATATTAATTTTATCATCTTTAGGTCAATATTTTTGCTTGTTTTGCTGTTATTTTTATTTTGGATGACTCCTCATTCTGTTCTTTTTTTTTTTTTTACTGGCAGATTAGTTTATGCATGTGTACTTTAAAATATATTTTTATTCTTTTTATTTTATGTGTATGAGTGTATTGCCTGCATGCATGTAAGTGCACCCATATTGTACAATGCCCACAGAGGTCAGAAGAGGGCGCTGGATTCCCCTGGAATGGTTGTTAGCCACCAGGTGGGTGCTGGGAATTGAACCTGAGTCCTCTGCAAGAGCAGTCAGTGCCATTAACCACTGAGCCATCTCTCCAGCTCCTACGTATATAGACCATAACTGCATTTGCATACTCTGTGCAGAGAACACAACATGTAGATACTTGAGTATATTCAGTTTATACACACACCCAAGCTATGCACCATTGTTCTGTGCATGTCTTCCATGCTTTGAAACCTTAGGAACTGTCTGCTTTACCTGACCTTGCTGTTTGTACAGGAAGCTACTTGTCCGCAGCTGCATGTAGCAACAGTTTCTTGGGAAGAAGGTAGGAGTACAGTCACCTCTCAGGACCCATGGGGAACAAGTGCCTGGACCCCTCTGAATATCAAAATCTACAGATGTTCAAGTCCCTCAAAAATGACACCATGTCATATACTTCAGGTGACCTCCAGATTGCTTATGATACCAAAATACAGCGTTCATAGTCTGCAGTTGTTCTCCTGTACTGCTCAAGGAATCAATCACGAAGGAAAAACAACTGTGTTTAGTAAAGACTCAGTCTTCCTTCCCTGAGTCTTTCCCATCCATGGTTGGTTGAATTCACAGATACAGATGCTGTGGATACAGGGAGGGACAGCTGTATTTGCAAATCTAATCTGGAGTCCTATTCTACTCAATGTGTGTCTTATGATGGAATTTCCTCTTTGGGTTGCTGTGAAATCCTTACTCCACTTTCCAATCTGGGCTTGCTAAGCATGGCTGCCAACTATGGATGGCCTCTTTCCGTGAGTTGTTCATGAAACACATTTTCGTAAGTTGGTGTTCCCTGTACTCACTAGCATGTTGTTCACATCAGTGTTTCTTAAATAATTCAAAATAAGGATCTAAAATCTGTTCTACTATAATCAAGAGATGGTGTCTAAGAATCAAATAATAGCAAGTATTAATAATCTGTCCATTACATTACAGCCTTGTGCTATGGATTTTGCCCACAGCACACTGAGAGTGATGTGTTGACAGACTGGAAGATGCAACTTCATAATGGAAGGAAGCCTGGACTAGAAGTCAGAAGCCTCAGGCCTCAGCCCTAACACTAACCTTGGCTGTGGAAGGCATTTAACACCCCTGGCATGTGGGTGCCTCACATGTGAAGTGAAAGACCTGGATTAGCAATCCTTAGTGTTACTTCATCTCCACTAGCTAGGGATTCTGTTGAGAAAAAGTAAACCAGTTGCCAGTTGGTCTACCAGAAGGAAGAAGATAAACAGCGTGAAGGGTGAAGCGTACTGCACAGGTAAACCAAAGAGATGGTGTATTGTACACATTTTCAGATAATTCAATCACAGGTCACTTTCAAACTGCACAAGAAACTAAGATCTAACATTGTACACAACTATTAAAATCTGTGCATGGGCCTTATACAGAAATCAAATTTTAGAGACAGGCATGTCAAAGAGGGGTCAACCCACCTTACCTTAACTGGGAACTGGTCATTTTGCCTTTCTCCATAGGCAAAGAGCCAACATTTTAAATAAATTCATTGCTTATGTGACTCTGCTTGATTTCTCTTTATTGATTAGTTTCATGGTCATGACAGAATTTGCATGGATAGTCCCTCCAGATCTTGACAGAACCCGTGCTGTGTAACAGGAGAAAAGTTTAACCTATATCTGGTCTTTTCTCCTAGTTCTGGAAGAAGCTTTTCTGCCGTTGGAATTTCCCAAAAAACAGGAATCTCTGTTTTTCTCTTGGATCACACTCGAGTTTATGCTGATGAGTGACTCAGGATAGGTTACTAACAGACAAGTCACATGACCACAAGGTTGGGCCTTTGAGTCATGCGGCTGTCAACCTCCTCTAGGGAGGAAGGGGAACTGAAATTTGAGTTCAATTACAAGGTCATCAATTTATTCAGCCATGTCTACATAATGACCCAATATACACTGTGTGCTCTGAAGCCTGGTGAGCTTTCTGGATGATGTGCTGAAAGTGTGATGTGTCCTAGTCCCAAGAGGAGGGGGCATGGAGGCTTGCATGGGAGACCCTGCCAGATCTTGTCCTATGTATCTCTTCAGTTGGCTGGGCCCTGATTTATATCCTTTAAAATAAAAACTAGAATCATAAATACAGTGCTTTTTTGAGATCTGTGAGTAGCTGTAGCTTATTATTAAACCTAGGGGATCCATGGGAACTCCTGAATTTGTAGCCAACTTGTCAGAAGTGGAGACACCTATGGTCAGAGAATCCTGGTTAGGGACAGTGCCCTGAACCTGTGAAGTCTGTGTTGACTCCAGGCATTTAGCTTGGAATCATGCTACAACACTAGAGGCCACTTGCCACTACAGGGTTTGGCATGGGAACATGTCAGGCACGCCCAATGTTCCCTCTAGAACATTTCTCTTTTGAGACATTCTTGACTGGTTCCATTGCTCGCTCAAGTCTGCTCAAATGTCCCCTTCTGGCTAAAGTCTTTCTTCTCAAGTCTTCTACAAGCTCCTGTTTCCCTCCCCTTTTTCACTCTTCTAAATAGCACTTATCCTTTGATGAAATTTGATCAGGATTTTGTATGTTACATTCCTCTGGTGAGATGCAAGCTCTGTATGGGTAAGACTCTTCCTGCAGTTCACTGAGACATGCCTAGTGCCAGGACCACTGTCCTGCATACAATAGGTATTCATTCAATATCAGGCTAATTGAGCTGCTCTTACTTGCATGCATGCAGACATGCGATTCTCATTTTCAGATTTGGAAACACCATTACATATGGGTAACATTTTAGAACTCACTTGAGAAAAAAATGATTGTGCTCATTTCCTATACATTAAAAAAATGAATCATTTACCTTTAATGTAATTCTCAGAATAATTCTGTTGACAAGTTGCCACATGTTAAAAATAAATAATAGTATTAAACATAAATTGTGCAAAGATGGCTTTAAGGTTCAGAAACAAAGTTATAAAAGTTTATTTTCTCCAGAGATGATCAATTCAAAAGCTTTATAACTATATGCTATGTGCTGGGTTTTAAACATCTCCCACAGTCTCATATATTAAAGCTTGATTGTCAGTCTGTGGGACTACTGAAAACTGGCAGACCATGAGAAGGTAGGACCTAATGGAAGGAAGGGATTGTGCACCTCTTCTCTCTTTGCTTCTTGATGAAGAGGTGAATAGACCTCCTCCTCCACCACCACATGCTCCACACCTTGATTTTCTGCCTCACCACAAATATGAAAGCAAGGGAGACTTCTGATCATGGACAAAATCATCAGCCCAAATAGGGATGACAAGTGGAATAAGCTTTCCTCATTTTAAGTTATTTGCTTCAGGTATTTTGTCATAGGGACAGAAAGGTGACAAACACACTACATTTCAATAGTAGCACAGTTCTCTGTTGTTACATGAGTGAGATCTCCTTTCACTAGGATCTCCATAGATGAACAAAGGGTGGTCCCTGAGTCAGCTGGTTCCCACGCATGTTGAGTGGCTAAGGGAGACAGAGAGGTGATTTTGTTTCTGAGCTATGCCAGGGTAGATTTCACCCTGACCCTCTGATAACCTTTGGCCCCTCCCCTGTGCTGATGTGTGTATTCTTTTTTTTCGAAGATTTAGTTATCATGTTTATGTATATGTATGTGTGTCTACATGAGTTTATGTGCACCACATTTGTGTAAGAGCCAGCAGTGGATCTTCTGGAACTGGAGTTACAAGCAGCTGTGAGACACCATGTGGTACTGAGAACCAAACTTGGTTCCTCTGCAAGAGCAGTAACTGCTCTTAGCCATCTCTAACCCCCACGTGTAGATTCTTGACTGCTTTTTGCTTTGGTTTTGTTGTCTGGCTAGTTGAGGAGGTCTCTTATGGGTTTTGAGAAATTCTTCTTCATGTCTTTGAAGCTCTTTAGGAAAAGTGATGCTCATGATTTCACAGTGATTCCATTCTGCCTATTAAAACATGAACATGCCATCTATACATTTTTTTTTTTTACTAAAAGATAATCCATTTGTTTACTTTCCAGAGTTACTGAGAGAAAAAAATCTAGCCTAAGGCAGTGAGCAGTCACACAAAATAAGTATTTTCTTATGTTTTGGTTATTCAGAACACTTGCAGCAATAAAAATATGTAAAACAGCCTGTGTCCGTACACGACAAATTACTACCCAGTTTTGCAAGCGAATTTTAAAATCATTTTCACATCAAGTATTTTTCACAGCGATTTTCAGTTTCCTGTGAACAGATATTTAACTCCAAGTACTTCTTTTGTTTAAACCACAAAAATCCTTGACACATTCTAGGTTCCGAACATGTGCTTGGCCTGGGGAATGGAATTGGAAGATCTCAAAGGAACAAACTAGGTGCATAAGCTCTTGGACCCATACTACGAAGAACATCCAGAAAGACCCTCCGGTTTTTAGAGGTATACAAGGGACAAAAGGAGCCCTCCTCTGCTCTGAAGGACCCTAAAAAACAAATGCACTCTATTCAAATGACAAATGACTTGCAAACTGAGGCCCAGTTCATCATAAAGTTCCAGCTTAATGGAACCAGCTACCTTCTAACTAGGGACTTTATACTAGAGTGACCCACATAAAGCCACAATTTCACTACAATCAAATATTTCTTTGCCTTGCTTTTACTGTCACCTTATAAAAGTCTCTTTCAACCCCACGTCCCTTTGTGAGAACCCATGCCACTTTTGACTTAGCATTGCCTAGCTCATGAATTGCTCTCTGTTCAAATATATTTCTTTAAAATTTATTATGAACAAGCGTATCTTTTAACAGTTTGCTGCCCGGTTGTAAGCAGAAACTGGTCTACTCAAAGATGGGCACTGGGCCTGATGCCACCCTGCCATTGCTGCCCACAAGGACGCCTATAAGGGTTACTGCAATTTTTCATTTCCTCTTCTTTTTGCCTAGGAGGTTTTAGGCAGTTATACTACTGGTGTTTGGCTAGACAGGCTCCAGGAACCACAACTTACTTAGTTGGGAAAAGAAAGTGTCTGAAACTCAGACCTTATTTCAACTCCCTTTCTCTGTTGTTATGTAACCCCAGGCAGAATTTGGATGCTCAAAGGATCTCAAATGAACAGAATTAGTGACTAAAATTAATAAGATGCTATCTGGTATGAATATAATTAAAACACTGGATGCAAGTTCAAATACGGAATTAAGAAGTTAGAACCTGGCTGGAGATCACATCAGAGAAGCTCAGAGTTCGGCTGGCCCAAAGCCAACCATGAACCCACATTGTTTGGCTTCAGATAAATAGAAACCATCATCTCTCTTAGGCTGCATCTGAAAAAGTCTGGTACCCCTATCAGATGTGTTTATATTGCTGTAGACTTGAGGCTCCTAAGGAGGACTCTGTTCTGTTTGGGGTATCATTTCAAGCTATATTACTGGCCATGGAGTCTGCAGTGAAATGTAACCAGAATAGTTGGGTGGTCTTCAGAGAAATGGCTGTAGGAACTTTGCATAAGAAAGCTGGAAACCCCATCTTTGGGGAAGTTGTTGGGCTGTACTCCTCAAGCATTGGAAGGGATGGCAAGCCAGAATAGGTTTCTACATCCATCAGTCCAACTAACATTTCTTGGGCTTTGGTCCATTCATGGTGCCCTAAAATGCTATGGGATATAGAATAAGATACCTAGGCCCAACCTGCAGCCACTTATAATTAGTAAGGTAAAATGTAAACTGGGTGCCTCAGTTTTTCTACCAATTCTGTTAACCCACTGGCTATGGGAGTTATGGTTATTTTTTGTGTGTGTCAATTCCCTGTGCCACAGGGTATATGGACTGGGCATTATTTCTGAGTGTGTCTGTGAAAGTATTTGTGGATGAGTCTGTCATTTTCTTAGATGCACTCAGCAGCTTTAATTGTCCTCTGCAACGTGTATAGGCATCATCCAAGCTGATAAGAGTCCACATAGAACAAGAGAATGAGGAAGGAGAGTTCATGCATCCCCTTCATTTTCTTCCTTCTCAAGCTTGGGCATTTCATTTCTTCTGCTTCCCAGGGACTGGGCGTTAGATGACTGGGTCATTCTCACGTCTTTGTACTTAAGCTGAATTATACCACTGGCTTTTCTGAGTCTCCAGTTTAGAGACACAAGATCACAGGGTTTCTCATATTCCATAATCACTTGAGCCA